>NC_136685.1:12672798-13245298 GCF_903797595.1 Erithacus rubecula | reverse complement strand
AGAGAATAATGAATATTTGCACATTATATAATTCTTTTATATAAGGTTATTGTCATTAGCTTTTAGAATACAATGAAGAACTGAGGCAATACTCTGGGATGTGGCTTTTCCAAGATTCCACAGTGGTCCTTTGTCTAAACCAAAGTTGGAATTCCCCCTGTTCTCCTGCAGTTCTGTCCTCTCTTGATACCCAATTTCTTTTCCTTGTCTTCAAACTATTGTTTCTTCTTCTAAGTCATACATATATATCACACTTATTTGTTCTTTATCTTTTGAATCCTCACTTGGAATTCTCTGTCTCACAAAGCAGACACTGGCAATTTTTGTCATGTTGTTTCAAAAGCAAAGAAATACTATACTCTGTTTTCTTTTGTAGCTGGCTGAAATCTTACAATCAAACATTGCTTCCTTCAGCTTTTGAAGGAAAATTAAAAGAAGCACTTGCCCTGCAGTTATTGGCAGCCTCTGCAGTGGTTAATTATTCATATTTCAGGCTCAGATTTACTGTACAGCTTAATCAGCATTTCTCTAGATTTGTGTAATCTAGGAATGGTTTTATGAAGCATGGCAAAAGTGTACATACAAGGTCACATCAAAACACTGTGGATTAATGTACCATTTTAATGTCCCTGTCACTGTTCTCATGCTCTGAGGGAAAACAGAAATCTCTGTAGTCTGCTGTGGAAAAGATACTGATTATTCCAAACTTGTGCTTTTAATTTAGCCAGGAATTTGCCTGAGGTGTGCTGGCAAACAAGTGGCCTCTCCTATTTGCTCCTCAGAGGAGGTCAGGGCTCTGATGGCATCCTTGCTGAATCTATGTGAGTGCATTTCAGTTTTCCTTGGGAGGTGAAAAAAGTATTTATTCTGTGATGAAAATGGCAAATGTATTCAGTAATGCTTTGTCCAGAGATTGTTTCTCTTGCATGGGTCATACCACCAATCAGATTTGCCTGTTAACACACTGTCACCTGTCCTCCATCCCATCAGTATTTCTGCACAACAAAATACCTGTGGTCACCCTCTTAAATCACCCTCTTAAATTCCCTGGCCCCACCTCAAGATGTGTGAGAAGTTATCAGAGAATATAGAAAACACTCTATTTAAATAACAGACTCTTTGCATTATTGTAGACATTTTGAAATTAAATGTAAAAATTTAATTGTTAATTTTGTCTCAGAGCTTCTCTTAAACTAAATAACACAGGGAGGAGTCCAGGTATTGCACCAAACATGAAGGGATTAGACCAGGTTTTGCACCTTCATCATCTTGAGTGTCAAAGTAGTTGAAGTGTCACCTGCACAATTTTTGTTTAGACTGAATGCTAACAGTAATTGCTATTAATCAAAGTTCAGAAACACATCTGGCTCTATTCCCTGTATCCTGGGTGCTATGGCACTCTGCAAAAAAGGTTAGAAAATTAAGAATTAAGCCAGTTCTCAGGGCCAGGAAAAGAGCTTTGTGATGGTGTGGGTTGCTAGATATACACTAGAGGTAACATGGGAGATGTATGGAAGAGCCTGGTTGAATGTCCAAGAGGCCATGTGGACACAAACCATCCTGAGCCACCAGGCTTTGCTGCCAGACATCACTGTGGGCACCACAAGATCACCAATGTAGCTATAATTGTAATAACAGTCTGGATGTGATTTTCAGGGACAAATCTTGGATGTGCCCTATGCACTATTGTGAGTTAGGTGCTTCACACTCTCTCTCTGAGCTCTGGCTTGGCAGTTTGTGCTGCCTGGACTTTGCAAGGCTGTGTCAGGGTCCAGCTGCAGCTGTTGGTGGTGCCTGCAGCAGGGGAAGGTGGTGTGCAGGCAGACAGAAAGGAAGGCTGTGGTGAGACCTGCTGCAGCTGTGAGGGGCACAGCAAAAGCTACAGCTGTGGGATTCATGGAGGCATCATATGGTTGTGAGTCTGGACTAAGACCCTCTCCAGCCCCCCTGGAAAATGCAAGTATCTCTTTATCCCCAGACTAAATGGCACAGGTCAGCATCCTGTGAAGGTAAAAGTCTCACTAAATACACCTGACACAAGCAAGAAGATCATGCTTGCATGGCGACTGCAATCATGAAGAACCTTGAACAAAGCATTTTATTTCTGCAGAAAAGCATCAACCCAAAGCTGTGACAACTGCAATTTGTGTGTGCATTTTCACTCAAGCAAAGTTGGAAAACTACAGATCAAGTTGTGAAGTTCTGATTATCAGATGTCACATGCATCTGATATCCCACAACAGCCACTGAGGTACATAATTACAGAGTTTACCAGTCAGATTTCCTTTTCAGAAAAATGACAAAATTTTGATGTTTCCCACAGAATAGGAATCGATTTTTGTTGAATCCCTAGTACAGTTTTCTCTCTTTATGTCAAAATGCTGTTTCGTAATTTCAATTAATCTCATTTTGGCATGTTGAGTAGGATACACTAAGCATTAATTTAATTATAATGCAGCTGACTTTGAAAATTAGCTATGATATGCAATTCAGAATGAAAAAGAAACAAATAATAAATTGAAATATTAAAATGTTTCAATCCTATTTAGAGAGAGCTGCATTTATTATTTATTTTCTGGTTCTGATAAAACTGTAGTTCGATAGAAAATCCATCTTTTGAATATTTTTGCCCATTCTTACTAGAAACATTATACATTTGAAATGAACTAGTAGGAATATAAGGCATAGAAAACATCCAAACCTTCACAATGCCTAAATTCTGTTATTCTTGTTTTAGATTTGTGGAGAGGAACAATTTGAATCAGAACTGTAAATTGTTATCTGGACGTGAAATGATTTATCATACAATACTGTATAAGCATAGGACTGGAAGAAGACAAGTGAGACACTTATTTTCCCTTCTGCTTGTTTAACTCAGAGCTCAACAGCAGGTACAGGATGTTCTGAGGATTGCAAAAACTCGTTAGTTCTCCATAAGGGAAGTTTGCCCTGGAGTTCACAGCTATTATCCTTGAAGCTAACGATGTGAGTTGAAATTCTATGCAGCTTTGGAGCAGCATGTTTCTGCACTTACTGTGTCACCTCAGCTGAACCCTTTTGGCTCCTAGAGACTCACTGCAACCCATCAGCAAAATTACAGGTTGTGGTGAACAAATACTTCAAGTTCTTGGGTAATTTCTGGATTAATCAATGGAAATTTTTACAGCTCTAGTATTTCTGCTGAAAGGATAATTATTTTTCCTATTTTGCCTTGAAATAAGCAAATGGATAACACAGACTCTCAAGACTGGAGCATAAACACACATAGTTCTATAATTTCATGTGCTCAAAATTTTATTCAGTCACACAAGTGTTGTCCATTGAATTCCCCATGCTTTTACTAAACCTGGAATTACTATTGGCACTGGACAGCAGGTAGAATGCTCTTTGCTTGCAGGTGCAATATGTTGAGCAGCATTCATAACCCTTTTCCCCACAAGAATCATTTGTTTGAATGGTAATTCCCCCATGTTTTTTTCTGTTTGCACACTTGTGCTAGAAATCTCTGAAGCCTGGATGTGTATGATGCAATTGGGAATACAAGAGGCAGATGTATATGCAATGGACTGGATTTTGAGAGCCTTGTGCTTGGCTGTGGGAGCAGAGTTGGGAAGTGGCCTCCAGCCAATGCTGCTGGCTGGTGCTAAGGTCTTCATTCACTGTGAAGCACAAGACAGAGCTGGCTTATACTGATCTCTGGGCTGACCCCAGTGAGGTCAGCATGGCTCACATCTAAGCAACTGTGTGCATTCCTCACAATGAAACCAGAATAAAACACCCTGCCAAAACACTCCCACATGACAGCACACTCGCACAAAATTCACAGCTAGACTGAGATTTAAAATGGCTTTATAGGAGTTTTACTGTTTAAATGCTTGCAGCTTCCCTGCATGAGAAATGAATCCCAAGAAATTTAGACTCAAATGCTTCATCACATTATAAACTAACATTCTACACATAAACCAACATTTTTAACAGTTTGGCATCTTTATATTTAGTTGCCTTGTTAATCCCCTTTTGCTAAAAGTATGATTCAAAAATGGAAAATAGGTTCTATTGTGTAGCAGAGTGAAATCCAAATATATGATACATTTGATCGAAGTCCAAGACTTCTAAGGTCAACTGCATGTATAGAACCTGCAATTTCTGTTTGCTATTTAATTTTTAAGTTGAATAGGACTTGTCATGTCTTCATTAGAATCTAGGGTAATTGTGTTTGGCACATAATGGAAGAAGCTCAAATTTACTGTTTGAGATAAGAATACAGTCTCTACACCTGTGAGGGAAGTGCCAGAGGGAAAATCCTCAGGGATAATTTCTGACCTGTGTAGTGGATTCTAAGTGGATCTGCAGTCCAGACCATAACTCACCTCAGAGTGTGCTTGCTGCTTCAATAGATTTTTTATACTTCAAAATTACATGAATTAGAATGAATCTTCCAGCAAAGTGCAATGTGTCAGGCAATGACATATAGAAGGTTAAATGGAATCCCTTGAAGGGCAGTGGACCTTAGTTCAATGCTCCCATTTCTGAAAGAAATGTCAACACAGGGTAAAGATGTTTCTTCATGACAGGGTTGCAGCAGATTTTTCTTCTCTGTTGGCAGATGAAGGCTCCTTTGCCAAGTTTTCCCATTTTGGCATGATGCAGTGAAAGGAACTCTTCCTCTCGTCTTTGTGCATCAGGGCCCTATCCTGAAATGAGCATTCCTCTTTTCTGAGAGGAGAGTTTATTAAAAGTAGATTGGGGCTGTGTCTCAGGAATGTGGGCAATAAATAAGAGGATTGGAAGCAATGCCAGTTAGGAAATTACTAAGAGAATTATCAGCAGATATTTTAATGGTCACAGCCTTTTTGTCAAGGTCAATGCACAAACCTTAGAGCAGATCATAACTGGTGATAAACTCACAAGCAAAGAACGACACTATGGAGCAGAGTATGTAGTTTGATCCAATTGCCTTCTACTGAGGACACAAATCCCAAAGTGAGGGAGCCTCTGTGAAGACAGGATACCAGCTAGACCAGATTTTAAATGAATTATTAAAATGAACTCTTGGGTTGTTAAGCCAAAGCTGTCACTGTGGTACTTTCATGCCACCTAAGGTTTAGAAGCACTCAATCATTAACTACACAGTGGTTTTCTTGGCAAACATGGTTTATGATTCTGTGATTACCATCCCTCTAACCTGCTTCTACCAAAAGAGCTGTCAAGATTACAGTGGATATTTGCAAGTACTAGTGTTTTGTTCACTGATTTTATTTTGGTTTTTAAGATTGGACTGCTGTTGAGGACAATGAGAAAAGTGAAATCTTCAAATTTGATGTTTCTTTGGAGTTCAACGTTTCATGAGTACACAGTAGAGGTTTTACAGTGACCTGACAGATCCTTTGTTGTTTCCTGCCATAATATTGACAGATTAAAGGGCATGAGGCATGATGGCAAAAGTTGCTATACCAATTATCACATCTCCTGAGCATCTTGTAGTACTGACTATATCTGCAGTGGGTATTTTTCTTCCATGAAAGTAAAAATTTGGATGGCTGTTATGATTTAGATTTGGAAGCTGTTGTATAGTTTTGAGGAAGACTCTGACTTGATCCAGACTAAGAATTTGACAGGTGTAAGCTCTTTCCCATGTAATGACAAGAGCCACTAACTCAAATATTCCATTAAACTGAGCAATTCTGTGTAGCCAAAGCATAAAAGCACAGTGGTACTGAACTCTACAGTGGCTCTGACAGCTGCCTCACCCTGTTTACCTGTCCTCTCTGAAGACAGGGAGAAGTTGATGACCTCTAGAAAGTAGTGTACTGTACTGTACTTTTATCATCAAGGACAAAATTTTCCATTCCATAAAAGAGTTTTTTAACTTTACAGCAAAATAAGATGACACACCAAATTATTTTCATAAATGCAAAGCAGCCCAAACCTCAGCTCACTGGTTTCTCTAGAGAAATGCAGAAAGTCCTGAGTGGTTCATATGTAAAACCTGGTCCATACTTTCCATCTTTGACACCAATGATATTGAGATAACCCCTTTTCCCATTTCTGTTACTGTTATTGCTTCATCCATCAATGCCTCAGTTACTCATGTCATTGCAGTAGCCCCAGCAGAACTCTGATTGTATTTACATGACTTGGCAGCATATATCATATCTTTACAAAAACCTCCCAGTCCTCATAGACAAACTGAGATGGGACAGTACCACAGAAAGTGGTAAGTGCAGGGACATTGTTTTATCAAGGATTTTCCAAAATGAAAGAAAATGAAGAAAAACACAAGCATACCAGCTAATTAATTTATACTGAAAGATAATTTAAATGTAATAATATGGAATCAAATTAATTTTGAATGAATTTTCAGGCTCTTAATCTTAAGTAGGAAATTTCCATCTTCCAACTTTTTACAGTTTCCATTTCTACAGAAATTATGTAGAAAATATAAAAGATCATTATCCTTTGTACTTCAATCCAAAGTTCTGTATAAAATTAAAACAAAATGCATTTATTTTTTACGAAATTTGATTGTGCTGTATTCAGTAACTTATTAAAACAGCAAGAGAAACAGCATAGTTGAAAATTGTGATATGCAACTAATTACCCACAAGTTTTGAAAATCAATATCAACTTCATGTACTACACATGTAACACTCAAACTACATGATGGAGATTTTTCTTGATTTGAACTACAGAAATCTCATCTGAGTTGTGTGCATGTTTATCTGTGAGTGAGGAGACAGGTGTAAAGCACAAGGTAGAAACAAAGAAAAATTTGAATGTTGCGTTTCTGTGTGGAGTGAGGATCCTTGGAGCAGATCCAAGGAATGAGATACTCCAAGTGCCACTTGCTGGGGTGATGGCATAGAGGACGAGTCATAGTGTGATTTTTAGCCACACTCGTTCTGACCTGACTCTGCTAGCTCTTTAACTCAGCCATTACCTCAGGTAAACATAAGAGCTAATAGCTAAATCCAAATGCTGTAGGACTGTCAAGGTTATAAAGGCAGTTATTTCCTTCCTCTCAGCTTCAACACACGTCCATAAAATGTGGTTTGATAGTCTGATATTACCTTAAAGAGCATCCAGCTACATTGGTAGTGGGGAAAGAATTATAATTCAGCCCCTCACAGTGGTTACCTTGGCTAGTTAATGACTACACTGTGTATATTTTTAGAATGAGCACCTTTTTGGGGTATTTTTACTTAACCATTTCTGTCTCCTACTAGTTCTTGCAAATGGGAGAATGAGGGCTATTTTTTCCAGCCACAGAGTTTCCCCAGACAGCTCCAGAGTGAGATAAGGAGCAGTCTCAGCAGCTGCCCCATTAATTCCGGATGCTTCTCGACCTTTCTAGCTGAGGTGCTCTGCAGTCTATGTTTATTTAGAGATTCTGTGGTCAAATACAAATCCATGTCTCTTTCTCTCTTTTTTGCCCTCCCTCATGTTAAAAATAACATAGATATAATAAATCAAAGTAAAATAAATCAAAATAATATGGCCTGTGGATGATCCAGGTTATCTATTTTGTGGTCAGGTGGCATGTAAGGACAGCACCCAAGGGACCTCTTCCAGATGGGATTGAGCTCTTGCTGGTTTCTATTCCACCATCCATTTCCTCATCACCAGGTGATGCCAGAATAGCTCAGGTACCTGCAGCTCTGCGGGCATGGTGGTGATGGCAGAGGAATCCCTTTGCCTGTCATCTCTTACCTGACCCATCACTGCAGTGAGAATACAGCATTACAAAGGCTTATATCTGCAGTATGTTTATTCTATTTTTTAAATTATTTATTCATGGCAGTGACTCAGACATTGTGAGGTATTCTGACTATCACAATTGTGTCCAAAAGAAGCATTTCTATTACCACTACCTCAATTTCAGTATTTGGAACACAGGATACCATTTAACTGCAGCTGTTGAAATTGGCTGAATTTTTATGATACCAGTTGCTGAAGGTATAGTATGCTTACGTTAATCTTACAATTTATATTAGCACAAAAGTAATTGAATACTAAAGCTGCTTAATTTGCATTACAAAATCATTTCAGTAAAATAATAACAAGTATTAATCTTTATTCTTATGGCATCAAATAAAATCGGCCTTTTGTGCATAAAAGTTATTTCAAAATAGAATTAACCATGAACAGACCTACAGGGAATTATTGCTCTTTTATCACATGAGTTTAAAACAGCTTTTTCTAAGGCAGGAAACAACATGGATAATATTACAATTCAGATGGGCAAAATAAACAAGTGCAATTTACTTTAATCATCTATGAATATGCATAAATAAAATATCTCCTCTGTGGTTTAGATATCAGAGGCTTATTGCTAGCACAGGAAAGCTTTGAAAAAAAGAACAAATTGAGAGAAAGTCAATCAACTGAGAATAGTCAATCAAGAAACCTTCCTTCATCCCAAATAGATTAAGTGGCAAAATGATTTAGGCATCATGTAAGTATTCCACAAAGCCCACAAGCCTCATTTTAGTTTTTTTTAACCTTAGTTAAGACAGCATCCTGAATAATGATTACAACATCCCCAAACAAACAATGAAGCCCTGAGAATGGCATGTTTATTTTCCCATATTTATAGAGTGACTTGGATAACTTTGGCAAAGGAAGAGCAAATCCATCTTAATTGGTATTAAACAGCAAATAAAACTGCATAAGACACTCCTTGGTGCAAAGAGCTTAAAGACTAATTGCAGGCACTCTGCAATGAGCAAAAGGAAACAAGACACATCAAACATGGTGAGAGAAGAAAGGACAACAATCACTCTTTTCAAGGTCACATTGTCAGCAAATGTAAACTGCTGCAAGATGCCTTTGCACATGTCATTTAGGAGAGTCTGATTCTCCCTTGGACATGGCTTTCCTTACTTTATCAGAGCAGCAAAGAAAGCTTTATTTGAAACAACATTTAACTCTTGAATATGCCAAGGGCCCATTTGCCGTCCAGACAAAATTGCCACATTAGGAATTTTCAGATCACCTTAACCACAGTATCTATTTATATGTGCTCATCAGATAAGGATTCATTCAACCAACCATGGGCAACTGGGAATGCTATGCTGTACCTCCCTTTAGTGGGAAAATGCAGTAATCCTGAATGGGATACTCATATGTCAAGAGATAACTTTTAAAGAAAAAATGACAGTGTCCATGTTTGAGTATTAAGATTATCTTGGGATAAACTAGGGAAAGTACAGCAGAAGCAGTGATGTTAATAGTTTGGTGAAAAAGCGTTACAAAGATGTGTGTGTTAGGGAAAAGGCTTCTAGATCCAAGGAAATTGATGCCATTGGTGGAGTCGTACCTGCACACAGTAAAAGTTAACATGCTTAGGAGATCTGCAAATGCTGAATAGAACCATAGTAGTTGGCTTGGAAGGGACTTTAAAGATCATCTAGTTCCAACCCCTCTGTCATGGCCTGGAACACCTTCCACTACACCATATTGCTCAGACCCCCATCCAACCAGGCCTGGGCAGCACTTCCATGGATAGAGAAGACACAACTTCTATGGGCAACCTGTGCCAGTGCCTCACCCCTCTCACAGTGAAGACATTTCTTCTAATATCTAATCTAAATCTACTCTCTTCCAATCTGAAGCCATTCTCCCTTGTGCCTCTGTCAGTACCTGCCCTCATAGAGTCTCTCTCCACCTTGTAGGGCACATGCAAGGACTGGAATGTCACAATTAGGACACTTCTTGCTCAGGAGTGGGAGAAGTGATGACAGTATTCAAAAAGCACAGTATTGGTTTCAGCTGACTTATTTGGGAGTTATGAAGTTAACAACAGCTACACAAAATCGATATAAACTCTTGTCCAAGGAATCATAGTAGCATGTTTTATACATTTCAATACTAATATAAATTACCATAAAAATAAGATAATGAGGAGTCAGACTTAGTGCTAATATAAACCTATGAGATCTTCAGATGAAAGTCATTGCAAAAGGCACATATTTTTTAGTAACATTAAGGTGAGACTTATTTTTTTTCCTCCTCTCCAGTGTTATATGTAGGGTGAATTTGGAAACAAAATGCTATGCTGTGATCTCTTTGATTTTTATGTGCAATTCAACCCTGCTCTCTCCTTTCAGCTGGAATTCACACATGAGATGAAAAAATTTTGTTTGGCACGTGTGATACTGTCCAGCTATTTTTACAGGAATGCTGAATGCAGCTGTATGCTTCAGTCTCATAATACACTTTTTGCATGCTTACCAGATTCAGCTATTTCATACCCAATGCTGTTGAAAGCAAATAGGGTCACTAACTTCCTATCTAACATTTCTGGCTCATGGAGTTTTTCAAATTGACAAATAGGTTCAATGTGGGTTCAACATATTTTTTGAGGCTTGCTTTTTGCTGATACAACTTAAATTTCAGCTCCTTCTCCCTCTTTCTCCCTAAGCATTGAAGATTAGATGTAAATAGAAACCATTCTTATTTATGTTACCTGTAGTTATGACCACCTTATGATTCCTGAACTTATGGCAAAATTTTTTGCCTTCACTATTAACCTGCTTGTCAATTTAACATTCATTCTCCTTATGACAAGAAATTGTGTATAATTCTATTCAAATTCCAGGCTATATTTTTTCTTCAAGTGCTTCAGAGAATATAAATAAAAGGACACTTAACAGATATATATACTTTTTTGAAATTTGATTTTAATTTTCTATTTTATCTCCAGTATTTATATGTTACCTGTGAAACCTTCATGAGGTGCAAATGAGTAATGAAATGAAAGTGTAATTTGTGTAATCAGTGTAAATGTTAAGATGTAATTTGTTTCAGTGTAAATGAAAGATGTCAATTTATAGTGTCAGAAGGTATGGTCCTAAGGTTAGAATATAACATTGTCTTACCATACATTTTTCTCTAGTGTGATTCTGAAAACTTAATTGCTATCTTAGTTTCTACTGTGAGGAAGAATAATTGCCTTTGCTCTATACCCGGACAAGGTGAATCATAAGGTTGCATACTCCTTATTTTTATCTAGTGTTGCATATCTGAGTGGTAAAGACCAACTTTATGGCAATTAGAGAGTTACAGATGCCACTGAGTTGGATGGAACCCACAAGGATCATTTAGTCTAAATGCTGGGCCTGCACAGGAACATCCATAAGAATCTCACCACATGCCCAAGAGGATTGTTCAAAAGCTTCTTGAGCTCTGTCAGGCTGGTGCTGTGACCACTTCCCTGGGGAGCTGTTCCAATAACCTTTGGTGTGATTCTTTGGGTGAAGAATCTTTTGCTGATATCTGATCCAAACTTCTCTTGACTCAGCTTCAGGCCATTCCCTCAGGTGCTGTCCCTGTCCCCACAGAGCAGAGATCAGTGCCTGTCCCTCCTCTTCCCCTCCCAATGGAGCTGTAGCTGCACTGGGGTCTCCCCTCAGTCTCCTCCAGGCTGAACAGACCCAGTGCCCTCAGCCCCTCCTCACTGGCTTCCCCTCAGGGCCCTGCACCATCCTTGCTGCCCTCCCTTGGACACTCTGCAATAGTTTAAAGCCTTTCTTACATTGTGGCCCCCAAAACTGCCCCAGCACTGGAGGTGAGGCTGCCCCAGAGCAGAGCAGGACAATCCCTTGCCTGGCTGTGATGCTGTCCCTGATGTCCCCAGGACAGGGTTGTCCCTCCTGGCTCCAGGGCTCTGCTGGCTCATGTTCAGTTTGCCACTGACCAGGACCCCCAGGTCCCTTCCATGGCACTGCTCTGTAGCCTCTCATTCCCAGTCTGATCACAATACCCCTGGCCTGACAAGTAACAGGTGCACTGTGCTGATAGCTAAAATTCTTTAATCAAAATGAATAATTCAGCAAAACTGATTTCCCAGCTTGCAGTCATATTATAATGGAGATTTTAATGAAGAATGTTTTGTACTAACTTCTAGTGGCTACAAACCATTTAATACCATCCTCCTTTATCCTGTATTATTTTGTTCACAAGATTAATTGTTCAGATCACCCTTGTCTGAACACTGTTATGCACAACATTTGTTATTATGATGTGATGTTCTATCTTGTTTTGAATTTATTGTCTTTGAGCCATGCCTCTCTAGGTATTCTCCCACACCTAATAGCACAGTCAGATCAGTCACACTGTTCTTAGAGTGCTTTACTGTGATTATTTTTAAGGAGATGCTGTATATGTCTTGATTTAATCTTACATATGTGAATGGTACTGCTAAACTGAGCAAGCTGAATTTATGTCACTAAAGAGAATGCACTGTGTTCACATTGATTTAAGATTTATCAGTATCTATTAACTGTATTAGTAGCTAATATTATACAAAACGTTTTAATATGATAACTGGCTTTATGATTCTTAAAGTCTGAAAAATACTCATTATGTGGTGGAAACCTTGTATGCAGATTAAATAGTTTTGCCATTCTGAGATAAATCAGCTCTTCTCTTTCTGAATATACCTAGTCTTGCCCATCTAAAGGTAATCTTGCAGCTGCTTATTTGTGAAATTCCTCTTAATGTGTGATGAGATAGGTCTTGGAATCTGTCTAGGAGGGAGAAAGGATATGACCAATCTAATTTCAGAAATTTGCCTTTGCTGTATTTTGAAAATTACTTAAATATGACAGAACAGTCAGGCTTTTAAAAGTTTCTGTTCACATGCTTTCAGAGTAAAAGTATAAAAATAGATTATTTTCTTGGGGATATCAGTGCCAACAAAGTGGGCACCATAAGGAATGGGAAGAGAGATAAGGAAACAGGATGAGAGTCAAGAGTGACAGGTATGGGGGAGGGGATATTGTCAAGAGAATGGATGGAAAGCAGAGGGAAGCAGAGCTAACAAGCCTATCACAGCTGGAATAAGTGTGTTCCATAGTTCAGGATGGTACTTAGCATTCTTTTATTGTCTGGCAAGTGCTTGTAATACATACAGCAAATGGAGGGTTATTTACCCTATGGAAACTGGGGCACTACAAAGAACAGATGTCTGATCCTCATATGTGGTATTTCCCCCACAGGGCTTCTGCTCTCTTCAATCCGTTGGTCAAATTAAGGCACTGACCAGATACCTCCTGAAATTTTTTTAGTGTCTTCATGACTGAGCTCACACAGCTTCCCACACAATTAACACTGATATTGTTGAGATTCAGAGAAATGATGATGATTTTTCCTATGACATTGCAATATCCAAGACCTTTCAATTCTGTGGAAAAGGGAAATAATTTCCTCCCTTCTCATCACCTCTACCCAGCCTGAACTTTACTCTGGATTAGCCAGAGACTATCATTCGGGGCAATTGCCCAGAGTGTGAGACATCAAATTTTAGATTTCCATTTTAAACCAAGATGAAGATTACTTCAACCTTTGTCTTTCACACTATTGCCTAGACTAATTTATTACAAATAAAATTCTTTAGTGACTTTGACCAATACAAGTTTCATTCAAACATATGCTTCTCTGGATGTGTTTCAATGTCACTAAACACAAAAAAGCCATTACACTGAGAAATTCTTGCTGAGTTCTACTTGGGAAAGCTGCTAGACAGTGGTGGGAAACAGACAGTGTAAGTCAACATTTATATACCTTGGATGGTGATGAAATTTGAAAAAAGTGATAAAAATATGATCCTTTTATCTCTGCTTTGAAAGTAGTACAGAGCAGAATTTTAAGGAAAGCTGTTTCTCATATTAACCTTAACACTCAATTTTTACTTTTCAGTATTATTTTATAACTGCACATAAGTCTCATTGTGCAAAAATGGTATAAGCAATGACCTAAAGAAAGTGTCTTCTAAGTTCAGACAAGGCAGAATCAAATAGAGGCAAACAAGGGAAAAAATGTAGAAAGAGCTGCCATATCACAAAGGGAAGAAATTATGATTATATAGATGAGTAATCAGCTCCTTTAATGACCTTTACGCAACTAAATTTTAACAATTTCCTTCACTGGACTCTGATGCTTAAGCATTACAGAACTTGCTATGGAAATCTCAAATAGATTCTATATAAAGAACAGGTGAATTTTCTCAATTATTTCCATCTGTTTTTAATAAGTGTATTAGAGCATATTTGTATTCACACTTCAGAATATCATTCTTTCCCCTTGATTTTGATCTATTGATTTTAACTGGAAAATGTGTGGCACTTGTGAAGCACAGACTTTGATAAGAAATTATCTGTACTTTTTCTTATGAAAACGAAAATATAGGGTGAAATGAGCAGTAAGATGGATAGAAAATAGTGTATTCCTTAAAGGAAAAAACCAAAAAAATCAAAACTGAAGCCTCAAGTGAGGTATGCTGTTTTATTCTGTTTATTTAAAGTAAGTAATGTTGTAGATTTTTTTGTTGACATTTTATTGATTTTTAAATCATGAACTAGACCTCCAGCTACTGTTAAGAAAAATCATTCTTATCAAAATGATGCAGATTTACAAGACCTAAGAGCCTTGTTTATTAACCTTAAGTTTCTACACAAGTCAAATTCATCTTGAGCTGATTTAGATTTAGTATTCCTGGATCTTCACTGCCAAAAGAAGAATTTGTGGTGGTTTTTTTTAGTTTGTTTTGCTTGTGATAACAGAATCACAAAATTTCTTGGGTCAAAAGGGAACTTAAAGATCAACTTGTTTCAATCCCCCTCCCATCCAGGCAGAGATGCCTTCCACTAATTAGGCTGCTCAGAGCCCCATCCAACCTGGCCTTGAACACTTCCAGGGATGGGGATCCACAGCTTCTTGGGGAGGCTTGTGCCAGTGACTCATCACCCTCATAGGAAAGATTTTCTTCCTAATAACTAACCTAAATTTACTCACTAATAGTCCTATCATTATTGCTTGTCCTCTCACTCTGTCCATTCTGAGTTGTTGTTTTTTTTAATGCAGTTGTTGTGGGGAAAAATATGAAATAAACCCAAACATCTGATATCCCTTTATGCCATAAAAAATATTTCCTACAATGTATGATATGGACTACTTACCACTGATCCAACTCTGTAATAAACAGAAGTGTATGTGGAGGAAGGCTGGGATGGAATTATCAGAACCTATCACTTATATTTCCAAAGGAAAGAACAGGAGTTATTTTATCCTCACAGCAGTATTTCCCCTTTTCCCTGGATTTTCAGATTGCTCTCAGTTACTCAGCTCGATATACTTCTGATCTTTAAACACAGTCATATCTATGTTGCAGAAAAAAAAAAAAAAAAAAAAAATCTTTCAAAAATTAGGATTCTTACTGGTTCCCTTTGATTCTGACAGGATAGTAAACAATTTTATCCAAAATCAACAGCTGAACTTCTAAACTAGGAACTTGTATAAATTGCCTTGCAAGGATGGTATTTATCTACAAACAGAAGTTAATTCATTTGAAGGCATAATGTGATCTTAAAAGTATCACTGCTCTTTTGTCCTCTGACAGTGAATGAAGCTCAACAGAGTAAGAGGTGCTTACTCTTTGTAAAAAGTTGTAGAGATATTAAGAACAGCTGTTATAGAATAGCTAACCTTGCATGACAGGATAGATAAGTTCTAGTCATTTATTGCCAGTTACCACTGAAAACCTTCATGTGAATCATGCTTCTTTCATGCTGCAAATACAAACACACAGACCTGCAGCTGTATCTCAGATACCACTGAATGAATATCAAGCACCAGCTATTTGAAGATGACACTCAGAACTCATCCTCAAATCATGCTGGTATTGACCTTGGATTTTTCTACTACTCTAATAATTATAATGAAATAAAATTGACCCTTTTTTTTGAATGTACAATAGTCAACAAATCAAATTTACATATATTTAAAGATGTTTCTGAGTGTTAATTACATAGAAACCTTTTGTTTCATATTTTTCTTCCAACATGAGGGTATACCTTCTAAAAGGCTTTCTAAATTGTAGCTTGTAGGACAAAGAAAATAGGGACAGTGTCCATATATTTTTTAGCTTAGTGACCTTACACTGCTTGAAACCTAAAATGTTACTTTTTCTAACACAGTAGGAAATGGTTTTATCATTATTTTATTAAATTTCAGAGGAAAGGAAAGCAATTGTGCATCAATGCTTTATGTTTTCTTTAAGAGAAAAGCTAACCTGGGTCACAGAAGGCCAATGGGAATACATACTATAGGCACCATATTTATTCTACTTGTAAATGCCAAGTGATTCAACATCTGCAGTCACATATAGAGAAAAACTTTCCCAGATTATTTGATAGCTTTTACATCTGTAGCATTGTACTGTGGGTCATATTTATAACTGCCTAAGCTGGACAAGGAACATTTCTGTTAGGGTTTTTTTCCATGGTTAACCTCCATGAGAAAAATATTCTGAAAAATAGTAATTATATTCCCAGGTATAAGATCTCCTTTCTATTCTTCTAGGAAGGATCAGATTTATTTTAAAAAATGCTGTTTTGAGGTACCAGCTAGTTCAGAGGACATTTGAAAACAAGACTTCGGAAAACAAATTCTGTGTCCATCTTTGCTTTTCACAGAAGTACATATTTCTCAATTAACACCTATGCAGCTCTGTCATAAAAGGCAGTAATGTGGTGAAATTTTTGACTAGGATCTTTAGTACTTCAAGGGAAGAGTAAATCTCAAGAAATTCTTACTCCTTTTGAAGGAAGCTACTGAGGTTTTCTTAGCTATATTCCACATTTTTCATATTCCTTGCCACATCCCCTGCGTGCTGTCATTCAAGAGACTCCAGTGGGAGTTCAGAATGCACTGGGTGCTATTAAAAGATTGTTATGGTTTGACTTGGGTTTGCCAATTTTAATATATTTAATTTCTTTTAGACATAGAATTTAGGAGCAAAAACAAGGCAGGCTTAAAACTTAAAAGGGTATAAGAAGAAGTTTATTAATAACACAAAAAAAAAAAAAAAGAAATTCAGAATAAGATTTCCAGGGTATTCCCTCCTCTTCCTTCCCTCATCTTCCACATTTATTAACAGCAACATACAGAGAACGCTTCAGTCAGTTATCTACTTAAATAATCATTTCAGTTCACTCTAGAGAGAAAAGTTCCTTTTTTGGATTTAGGTTTAGGGGGTGTCTTCACTTTCATAATCTGTGTCCGTCCAGAGAAAAACTGCAAACTATGAACTTCCTCTCATCCCCATAGTTCCTCCAGAGCCATGTTATGAGTTATGCTGCACACTTGGCGTAATACTTTTAAAGCAAGCTGCTGAAAAACAAAATTCTTTTCGTCTCTTTTTCTATTAAATGTCTCTGTCCATATCTCTAGTCCTAAAACAGCTTTAACGTCCCTAAGTATATTTCACAGTTTAAAGGAATTTCACTGTAGTCACAGTCCCCTCATAGCCCAAAAAAAAGGCTTTCAGGTGCTTATCAGTGGAATCTCTTCAATCTCTTCCCATCTGGAAACTTAATCTTCATTTCACTGACTTCAGTAGACTCCTTGCTTTATTCCTCTCATTCAGGGGAGCTCAGGTGACCTAGACTCTTATCCAGGCATTAAAAGAATTAAAATTGCATCCAGCAAGTGAAGAAGCTGGGCCAAGCCATGCTGGAAAATCTCTGGCCCACGTGGAAAAGGCCAGATGAAAACTCACCTGGAGCTGACCTCACCTCCGTGGAGGCCGGAAGTCAAAAGAGGACAGATTGACTTTACCAATGTGATTTATGAAAGTGAAACAGCTTTTAATTGGTTACTCAGTTTGTCAACCACTAACTCAGCTGTCTGACTGGTCCCCACAGCGCACAGGGGAAGCCCCCAGAGAGGGGACAGCCCTCCCGCTTCCAGGCCGTGCTGCTCCCCCGCCATGTGAAACCAGCACACAGATATGGAAAAGACTGGAAGAGTTTTCCCACTAATTAGGTAGGAATGCTTCCACTGAGGTCATTGCAGGAGTTATTTTCTTAGCCTAAATAATTGGAAGTTTTTGTTTAATGCGCATAGTTGTTTTCTGAAATAGAAGAATCTATTCCCATTTCACTACAAAGAAATTTCTATCACAAATATACTGCAGCAATTGTGTTGATTTTTTGTTTTTTATAGGCACACTATCATTAATTCTAATTTTCAAACTAATTAGGCAGATAAAGATGGGAATAAAAATATAATTAGTAGCTCCTTTCTCTGTGGTTCCATTCTGTATAACTGGAGGTGGGGAGGGGGAGTACTAAAGAAATCACTACCCCTGCACAGCATTGTCAATATGGCTTAAGTCACACCAGGATGACTTGGCACAGCACAAAACTCTTGCTCTTTAAACTCCATTCTGCATACCTATCCCTGACAAACAGGACAGCTTCTTCAGTGTCTGGACTACTTATTTTGCAGGTCATAAAGCTTTATACAGAGATTTTGTCATCAGACTCAATGATCTGTGAAGGAGCTTGAACTTACCAAGTCATTCAGGCTTGAATTCAGGACTCATGCAACTGCTGCTGCCTTTCCTTATCTTTATCTGTCATTTTCTGTTCATACTTTACAATAAAAAAATCCTTACTAGAGTTGCAACTTATTTTTTAAAAAGAATGTATTGCCTTCAGTTAAAGAAAGAAGACTGACTGGACTAATTTCTGATAGGTTAGAACATGTATTTTCCTTGGATATAAAAGACAAAACAAATATAGGAGAGTGAATCCTTCCCATGGTACCCTCTTTCTCATGCCTGCTTGAATCACTGTCTCCTGCCACAAACAAAGTATGTTCTTCAAATTCTACATCCTCTGCTCCTTAGTCTACCTTGAAGTACAAAATAATCTTATCCAAGTATCCCTTTGTTGTAGAAACTACTTTTTCTATTAGATTTCTTTGATCCTTTTCCCTACTGCACTGGGGTGAGAAGGTGAGAGTGGGAGTTGCATGGTGGCTAATTTCCATCTGGGCATAAAAACACTATGTCAGAGTTGAAATGTGACTGGGCTAAAATACGTGGTGTTCTCACCGATCAGTAGAATAGTTTTTACTTCTTTACACATATACATATCTGAATATTTGGTCACTAAGTCAGTTTTAAAATTTGATTCAATGCTCGTAAATTTTCAAGTGTCATTCAGTCATTCCTGTTCCATTTGACAGCAATACAGAAATGCAGCTGAGACATAGGATTTACTCAAGGCCTGTTTCCATTGGTCATAGTCCCATAAGTTTTGGTCAGCTTGCTTCCACCTTAGTCACACTGAATTTCTTAATTCAAGCAGAAATAACTCTTGCCACAATGACAGAAAAATGGTATATCCCATAGGATAATTTTATTCAATTTGGACTAAAAATATTTTTTCTGATTGATTGTCTTGAAGGTTTCTAAATTTTCCATGTATTAGCTGATACAAAAGTCTCTTCCCCTGATTTTTATGGAAGTAGAAAGCGTGTTCCTCTTTCTACTACTTTGATGTAGAAATTGCGAAGAAAGTTGAGTAAAGCCCCTTGAATTCAAAATTATTTTTAAACAGAATTAATTGTTAGTTAAAAAAGTATTAAAAAGTCTTTTTGAGGGATTAGCTTAAACACAAAAAAAATTAAAGGTATGTTACCTTAGCAAACGATATTATCAATAGTGCTTGTTTTTCTTTCATATATTGTTTCTACTGCATGAGTGATTGATATTTGCTATGACATATCTAAGAGTAAGTTGCTGTGTGTGATGGTTTTGGCCAAGGTAGAGTTAATTTTCTTCATGGCAGTTGGCATGGGGCTGTGTTTTGGATCTGTGCTGACCCCAGTGCTGATACTGTCGAGATGCTTTAGCTGCTGCTGCTCAGCAGGGCTCACACAGCATCAAGGCTTTCTCTGCCAGCGAGAAGACTGGGGGTGCACATGGATTTGGGAGCTGACCCCAGGGATGTCCCAGACCATGTGGGGTCATGTTGTGGCAAGTGGCAGTGGTGAGGTGCCACAACCCTCCAAAAGTGTCTCCAGTTAGGAGGAAACTGCTTTGGTGGCACAGGCTTTCTCACAGGGGAAAACAAAACCACACGCCCCAGATAAGTTTTGGGCAATGAATGAAGGAGAGGCAAGAACAGCCTTTGTGTAGGGTTCCACAGGGCAGGTTTATTCCAGCCACAAGCAAAGAGTCTGAGGATGTACACCAAGAAAAACAGAGGGTCCATGTTTAAATATGGGGAAGGAGGGGTGGAGCAGAGCATCAGAGCCAAGGGGCTGGGGCCATGGGGTGGGGTGAAGGTGGGGCAAAGGGTGACAAACAGTGGGGTAAAAGGGGGTGGAACATGGTGGCAAAATGGGGCCAATGGTAAGCAGGGAAGGGAGAACATCCTAGAGAACATATATATAAGGAGAAAAGGGATGGAGAGGCCAATGGGCCAACCAGGGAAGCAGAACTGGGGTGTATTAACATAAAACTGCAAAGAACTGTGAAGGAAGCTGTTCTTCTCCATGCCCTAATGTCCCTCTCATGACTTAGGGCCTCTCTCTCCAGGGTAGGGTGATTTCTGCTTCTTGGGCAGCTCCAGGGCCCCCACAGTGCTCAGCATGTAGGGCCAGGGCAGAAGGAGAAAAGGAGTGGGGGGGATGTTTGGAGAGATGGTGTTTGTCATTCCAAGTCACCGTAGCACATGATGGAACCCTGCTCTTCTGGGGATGGCTGAACTTCTGCTTGCCCGTGGAAAGTTGTGAGATAATTCCTTGTTTTCTTTGCTTGTGTGCATGGTTTTTGCTTTTCCTATTAAACTGTCTGCATCTCAACCTAAGAGTTTTCTCTTTCACCTTTCTGATTCTCTCCCCTATCCCAGTGGGGGAGATTGAGTGTTTGGCTGTTTTCAGCTGGGATTTCTGAAGATCAAACAGATTGCATTCTACTGCTTTGAAAAATGTACTTTTTAAACTACTGGCACAATTAATTTGTTTTTAAAAGTTAGATTATTGCATGTCACAATAGCCTTTCTTTGTTAATTTTGGATACCTTGTTAAATTGATTGAAAAATCTCTCATCTATAGTTTAGGGTCATTGAAAATGTTTGTTTTTCTTTGCAATGCTTAGTTGAACAGAGCTTTCTTCATATTGTGAAACAATCATAATAAATTAGCATGAATTTCCAGGCTTCTTTCAGGCAATGCTTGGTCAGTAGCGTAAAGCAATAAGCATATATTTATTGCACTTATTGCAGAAATAAAAGAAATAGCATTAATTAAGTTACAAAATAATGTGCCCTGTGGAGATTTTCTGAAGCAATTTAATGAACTTGAGAAAATTCTGATTATTAGTCTTCCAGTGGGACAGGTATTTTACATGACTGTCCCAAAGCACAGTCTGTTACTGTCATCCTCATCAGTGCCACTGTATCTCATGTTTGACATCTGAAATATTTATAGATAAACATCAATTCAAGCTTTTTCTGATGAACATTTTAATTTAAATTGACCATGCACTTAGAAAAACCGTAAAAAAAAGATTAAATTAACCTACATTGTGTCAGGGGCTGTCAGCATGGTGGATGCTGCTGTCCTTTGATTGAATCTAGACTTATTTCTCTAAGTATTTAACACAGAATAAATATTACTTTTCTTTAACTTTTAGTCATCCAGACATCTTCCATAATTGGAAAAGTTACCAGTACAACCTACCACTCTTAAAACTGGGAGACTCAGAGGTTCTATGGAGTCATTAGTGTTAGTTTATTTACTTGTGAGGCTCTCATTTACCTCTGTGATAGACAGGATCATAAACCTAGACCTCAGGAGTTATCAGGGCCAAGAGCCAGCATTACACAAAAGAATTGTGTTGCTTTCACACCAATTGAATTTGTGATGATTAAGTGATTTTTACAACTGACATCAAAGGTTTTGATTCTCAGCACCTGTGTGAAACAAGGCTAAAATTTTTATTTTCTTTTATTCTAAGTATAAATACAAATAAAGCACAGTGAACCTAACTGGAAATAAAATCAGGCCTTTCCCAACATTTTATCTGAAATATGGGAATCGGTTTTCCAAATTAAATGATATCACAGGTCATAGAAATTACAACAACTAATTTGTTTTTTTCTGCAGGCCAAGAGTTATCTAGTGCTGATACTCAAGAGTTATCTTCTTCATGGATAGAGTGAACTGTGGGGAATTCTGGTCCTAATAATGCTTTTCTGTTTTTTTTCTTTTAATGCAAAGGAAAAACACTGGTCATATTTTTGCCTCATGGTCTTCATTTCCAAGGAGGTTTGTGATGCACTTAATGCATCTCTGGATTTACATATGAAACAGGAACAGGAATGGTCAAGTTTCCTGGGGTACTCACTGTTCTGTAAAGAACCAGACCCAAGAAGTGAGTGGTAAGAAATGAGCACTAACTGTTTTTCACATGATAAACTGAACATGTGTGTGTTATAAGAGATGTATATGGAGACTTATACCACTACATTTCCATTAAAGCTTTGCTTAGTTTTTTTAAAACCTTCCATCAGCTTGGATCTTAGTGCCCTGTATATTTATTTACACCAAAATCAGTAGGTCACAGCAAACAATCTGGCCAGTGGCGTCTACAGCTAATATCCACTTGCTTTTGCAGAAAGCTGTTTTCACTATTATTAATCTGTACTGTCAGTGGTATAATACTTTTTGCAAGTAATCATTCACTTCACTTTGGACTGTTAAATATAGCAAAGTCTAGGCAAACCTGATACAAAGGAAATGAAATAACAACATCTATTTATATCAAAATGCACAAGATTTCCATGAGAAAATAGAAAATGAGGTCCTAGATTTTTGCTTGACCGATACATATTAGTGAGATTTATGCATATAGTGAATACTAAAAAAAAAAAAACCCAGGAGAATTTCATGAAGGGAATCTTTTCTGACCTTGTTTTTTTCTCATTTAGGTTTGGTGTAAAGTTTTACTTAAACAGCAGCAGGTGCTTAACAATGGGAACCCAACCTTGATCAAGCTATTTGGATTGCTCCAAACTCTACTTTCCATTCTTGTGTTAGCTCCTTTGCATCCAAAGAAAGGTAAATCAGCCTCATCTGCTGATTTGATATCACAATTTTCAGATCCAAAATTCCCCTTTATGCTGTGCAGCACGGAATGGCAAGCTGATTTCTGTGGTCTATGTGCACGTACATACTAAGGGGCAGTATTTTGCTACTGGTTCTAATTAAAAGTGTAAAGAAAGCAAAATTACAGAAAGGAGAATATATTGAAAATCAGAAGGGTAGTATGGGGATTGTCACATTTCCTTGTTGGTTTGGTAGCTCAGAGCAGGTTCATGGGTGCCCCACAGGCCACAGTGCAGATGAGGCACTGGGGAACTGAAATATTGTGAATGTCTGTTTCCCACAGATGGCATAAGAAATATCTGGTTTTTTGTAGTCTGCATGAGATCTCAGAGAACATAAATTTAGGAGTGGTGGAGGGAGGACAAGGTATCAATGAGAAGATGTGGCATTCACAGATTTTTGACTGGAAGGGACAATTCTGAGCATCTTGCCATGTTTGCATAACAAAAGCTAGTTGTGTTTTTAAATTATGAGAGAGATGGGGTAGCTAGGAAACTGAATGAGTACATTAGAAGAAACTGCCAATAAAATAAAACTGCTAGACTAACATGTGAAATATTAAAACATGTAAACCACTGCCTATGCCATGTCTAAGAGTCCTTTTAAGTGAAAGACAATCAACCAATAGACCTTTGTAGGTTTAATGCTGCCATATAAACCAGAAGACAATGCTTTTAACAGGATTACCTGAGCTCATGACTGGAGAAAAAGCAAGGACCAGAACATGAGAACTTTTGTTTTTCTTTTTTGTTTTTGATATTAGCTATGGATTGTTTTGATGTACAAAGATTGCAATATGGGGTTGTTGCTTAAATAGGCTAAAGCAAGATTATCTCTGAACTTCCAAACAGTAAAACCAGTGTTCATAATATGAACAGTTAAAGTACAGAAATCTGTACTTTTATATCTGGAGATGTTCCTCTTCACTGACTAAAATAAAGCCTGGATGCATATGTTTCAGATGGCTAATATCAACTGAGAAAGGGCCACCTGTGCTAAAAAAGGGCCAAAGGGACAAGTTATTAGCAGAATTGTTATAGTCTCAATTTATTTTTCTTGACTTTAAGTTCATTTTGGGCAGTCTAGAAGGAGAAAAAGAGTCCTTTCAAGAATATTGTAATGAATTTTCTGGCCCTCTAGATATTTATGTTGGTTTTATGTAGGTTTGTGACAATATGGATAACACCTTTCGCCACATTCAAACTACTTTTGATGGTAAGTTTACCTACTCCAAATAACTTTTCCTTTTTGCAGAGAAAATTTACACTGCTATTTTGGGGGGTCTCAATGGTCACCACCTCACTAAAGGAGGCTCTGGAAGGGTCACAGAGAATGTTTTGCAAAATAACAGCATACTGGCCTCTATCAGGGGCCCTGGTATTTTACCCAAGTATTATCTGTGTATAAATATATGCCTGAGGACAAACACTAGGAGGTTCCAATCACAAGATAACAGATTTAGATTCTTTGTATGAGTCAAAGAATTAAATCAGCAGTATAATACTCTATTGTATAGTGCATATAGTGTATAGTAAGATAGTAACCACATATACTTCAGAAGTCAATCCTTTAATAAAGTCTGTGCCAGTGTGTTCATATAACCCTTTGTGTGATAATTTAGACCTAAATGATGTAAATATTCTTCCACAGTAAACTGCTTTTAGGATCAGAATGGATGTGAGAGGTGCCATTCCTTGGGTTTTTTTCTGCTTTTAAATCAATGGTTTGGGTTGGAAGCGACCTTAAAGATCAACTCCCCTGCCATGTGCAGGGACACCTTCCACTAGATCAGGTTGTTCAAGGTCCCATCCAGCCTTGCCTTGAACTTCCAGGGATGGGCCATCCACCACTTCTGTGGGCAGCTCATTCCAGTGACCCATCACCCTCCCACTATAGTTTCTTCCCAATATCTGATCTAATCCTGCCCTCATTCAGTTTAAAGCTGTCACCTGTTGTGCTACCATTCTATGCCTTTGTAAAAAGTCCCTTTCCAGCTCTCTTGTAGCCCCTTTAGGTACTGGAAGGTGCCATGAAGCACTGGAATGTGCCCTGGAGCCTTCTCCAGATTGAACAACCTCTCAGCCTGTCTGCAGAGAGGTGCTCCAGCCCTCTGATCAGCCTGGTGGCCTCCTTTGGACTCACTCCAGCAGCTCCATTCCTTCCTGTGCTGGGAGCTGGATGCAGCACTGCAGGTGGGGTCCTAGGAGTGCAGAGTAGAGGTTCTCACCTCTCTTGCCCTGCTGCCCACACTGCTTTGGGCACAGCCCAGGGCATGATTGGCTGTCTGGGCTGCGAGGGCACATTGCAGGAAACTTTCTGTGACTTCAAACAAATGGAAGTTAAAGGACTTGCACTTTACTGCTTGACTATCCTTATACATCACTGACTTCTGTTTTCATGCTGAAAGCTTAACAAAACCTTTGTTGGTTAATTTGAATGTCATCTTTTCATGTAGTGGACATCCAACCAGCATTTCTGAAGGTAATGAGTGAATCAAATAAAATGCTAATGGAAGCAGGTAATTACTTGAGAGCTGATGGACAATTGTGAGAGGTAATTATTTCAATATCTGCATGGTCTTACTCAAATTGCAGATGGATTGCCACAGCCTTGCTCTAGGAAAGCTTGAAGTGCCATTTTGCAATGGATGGGCTAGAATCATTGCTTAAGTAAAGATGCATTTCACACCATAAAACAGTCACATAAACACTTTAATTTGATAAGATAGTCTGTAATTTTGACAGGACAAAGTAGTCCAGTGTGTGGAAGATGCAGTGCTTCTTAAAAACAGATTTTTACTCTGTACAAAGTTGATTAAAAAAATAAGATTCATTAAATCACGGATGAAAAACATCTGCTTATACGGCAGATGGTAATTCAGCTATCAACACATCCAACTGTTAAATGAATGGACTGATTTAATACAAAAAGTATGGTTTTCCCTCATCTATGGCTCATTCATTTGCAGATTGTTGAAGTAATTTTTTTTTCATATTAAACTGAGCTTTTCAACAATTCAAAATTATTCAAGTCCTCCTCCCCCTTGCCTCTGGCATACACCTTCTCTATTTTATTTAGCATTGCTGCTAAAACAAAGAGAAATGATTCATCCTTAATGTGGAAAAGTGGAAATTTTGCGTGTCCTTTCCAGGCATATAACATACTGAGCCTAATTTTTGGCTGTTCTAACACTGATTTCTAAGGACTTGAACAGATTTTATCTCGTTTCTCCTTCACTGTGAAGAAGGATGTCGTGAATTTACTTCCTGAATTCCTAGAATAATTTCATAATCAGAAGTATTGCAGTAAAGATCTCTTTAGATACTGTGGTCAGAAACAAGTTTCCTAAAACAATTGCACTGAATCCCACCCTTAAAAGTAATATAATAGAACAATTATAAAGCTCTTTGCACAGTGTCTTTGGTATCCTGGAGGCCAGCAAAAAGCTGTCAGTATACATAGATTTGAATTTCTTGGCTCTTGACTATTCATTGCAGATGACTATGTTCTGCCTTGCCTTACACTTGTGCAACATCATTGCATTCAAAAGGGTTGTGAAATGAGACCTGCAGATAGAATTTGAGATGTGTTGCCCTGCATTTATATTGCTCAACTGCTATGCACTGATTTCTCTGCTTTTTGAAGTTCATGATTGTCTGTATGTGACACAAATAAATTCTTAGAACTGGACATTTTTTATTATTTAATAAGTGTAGCAGTTTTGTGTCTGATTCTAAAATTATTAGGAAGTTAAGCTTCAAATTTTGGTGTAGCAGAGAAAACCTCAGAAGAATATTGACAGCAAATCAGTGCATGGCAAGTGGTTGGGGCTTGATTTGAAACCTAAAAAAGGTGGACACGTTAACTTGAGCATTTTTTTATCTCCCAACACAAAATAAATTGTGTAATAAACTAAAAATATAGAATTATAAATAAAGTAGGTATATAAAAAATGTTTAAAAGTATAAGTGGCTTCTTGGTCATTTTGACAAAAAGATAAGAAACAAGGCAAAAGGTAAAGCTTCTGTGAAGGTATAATGAAAAGAAAATAAAATATGTGATAAAAACTAGCATTTTCTTCTGTTTTTAGTGATGGATTTTAGTGCAGTTGAAATTTCTGGTTGGGACACAGAATGTCCTTTGACTCACATGCTGTGGCTTTGGTGAGAACAGGAAGTTTCCCACTCATATCAGTAATACCTCAAGAACTGACGCTTGAGCTTCCCTTGAGTGCCTGATGTTTATAATGAGCACTTTGGAAAAACATATGGTGTTCTGAACTTTGCTTCCTGATGGCTTGAAAATGCATGTTAAATGGTGGTTTGCATATTCTAGTCTATAACCACAATAAACCATAGCAGAGAAATGACAGGATCTTATATTAAAGTTATATGACTCATATAGCAGAGAAGTCCAGCTGAGTGAACATACTGTTTCTTGAAAATTGGTCATTTATGTTGTGCTACAGTAGCAATACCATTACAAGGAAGTCTCCAAAGTTTTAAAAATCTCTCTTCTGGAAATGAGCATCAAAAGCAATATCATCTCCAGTAATCTATCAATCTCAACAGTAAATGTTTCATTATTAGTTCTTTGAAGTCAGTGTCAAGCAAGCATGTTGAAGTAAAATAACTTTGTCTCATTTTGGGAAAAAGAAAAGCTCTGGAATGCAAACTGTTCTCAAGCTATGTCAGGAATTCAACATGTTAAAGGCTTTGACTGCATTTCTGGTAGTACCTGTTATAAGGCTGTGTATAATTCATGTACATAGAGACATCCAGAAACAGCACCCACTTTTATTTGTATCAGGCTGGGTCTGAAGCTTGTTGGACACTGGATTTCTCCTATATAAGATTCCAGTTCAGAAGTGCTCACTTATTAAGCAAGGCACAAATTTGCCAGCAATAACAGCAATAAACTGGCTGTCTTAGTTCATGCTTAAAGCAATCCAGAAAGTGATTTTCATAACATGGTTGAGTAGGTGGAACTTTGGAACAAACTTACACAATTGGTATAACTGTTCATAATTCAATGAGTCTTTTAGGTAGTGAACTTTCACTCTTCTGAAGTCTGTTCACGTTCAAGGTAGCTTTCTTTGGAACAGAGTTTAAAAATAATTTCCCTTGAAGTCAATAAGTGACTCATCAAGACAAATGTTTTGACCAGGATTTTGTTTTTACTGGCATGTTTCAGAGCTGGGATCAATGAGTGTACCTAGCTTGAAAAGCCAATCAACCTTTAGAAGAGCCTGAAAAATATACTATTGTGCTTCTGCATTTGCTGAAGAGGGAGTAACTGTATAGTGAGAAAGAGGACAGATCATTCTGCAAATTATTATGAAATCAATACGTTCTGAGATTTTAAAATATTTTATATGGTTTCTTCCATTCATACAGAGAATATTTAATAGTTTTTTGTTAAGATGTTCCTTTATTTTATTGTTTTGAAAATTGACAATTTTTTGTGTAAATATTTTAAAAGATCAATTCATAGCAACAAAACAAAAATGCATTTTATAATATATTTTTTCTTAGGTGTTTTCCAAGGTACTTTCTAGGAATTTGTGTTACTTTTGCAGATAAGCAATAAGAGAAGGAAACTTAAAAAGGGATTTTTCAGGAAAAAGGCTAAGGCATGTGTGAAACATGCCAAATAAGGAGGTCTGTAACAGGTGCTAGACAACTTTTTGTACCTGCAATATAAACACCTGGACTGGGGGTTAGGTTTTTTCTGCAGACAGTGGACAGAAAAGGAATTTTTCTGGTGTGTATCTGATCTCATAATATACCTTTACTGTACATGAGGCAAGATGCACTCTGCAATTACCAGTTCTGCCCATTGGCCACAAAGGGGGTTTGAGCACTTAGATACAGATATCTTCATTGCACACATTTTGTCTGAAGAAGTATAGCACAGGTGTCTTTTTCAACACAAATAATTGAAAGAAACACCTGACAAGGATGTCTCTTTGGTGTAAAAGCACAGCTTATTTCAGGTTAGTTTTAATGGAAAACTTGAGGTTAATATTTGACCCTTCTTTCACCTCTGTGGCTCCATTGTGACTTCAGAAAACTTCATTGAATAGATCTTATTATTAGGCAGATAAGATTATAGTACAGCTTCAAGCATGAGGAAAATACCATGCTCATTCAAGTCTGGAAGTTCATTGTGTTAGTTATCCCTGGACCTAATTTAAGTGATTTAAAAAAAAAAAGTATTAAAACAATTTGTTTAATTTGCAGTGAATAAGTAAATCGTTTTTTCATTTTTCACATCATGGTTTTATTTTAAATATTCCCATTAAATTATTATTTTGTAATATGATTTTAAAGTGACACACCTTGAACCCCCTCACCCAGGAGTCAATTATCTCCCCTGAATAAATCTGCTTACAAGACAAAGACTGTTGAAGTCAGTGGATAAATGGCTTGAGTTGAATGGACACACTTGAAGGGAGCATAAATATTTTTGTAATCAATGTTACAAATTCTCAAAAGTTTATAAGATTAAATCAAATGCAATCTTAGTGCTTGGGAAAAAACGTGTATGTCTACACTATTCTGATCAGCTTCACTTTTTAATTCTGTTCTATTCCATTTTAAAGTGGTCTTGAAATAGAGCTATA
This sequence comes from Erithacus rubecula, assembly GCF_903797595.1. Lineage (NCBI taxonomy): Eukaryota > Metazoa > Chordata > Aves > Passeriformes > Muscicapidae > Erithacus > Erithacus rubecula. The sequence continues at coordinate 13,215,708 of NC_136685.1, read as the reverse complement.
AATGAAGAAATTTGGACGTTTTATTTTCTTAAGCTCTAAAAATGATAATTTCCTAGAAACTAACAAAGAGGAAATTGATCTTCTAGGTGGATTATCCAAAGACATAAGTAATAAAAAAAAATAAAATTGCAAGTACTAAAAGTATAATACTTTAATTACAAAAACAGACATGATAAACTGTAAATGTTGTGTAATATCATAATGAATATAGGCTATAGGAAAAGCTATGAAATATTGGCAGATCACTGAGAAGATGAAATGAAACTAAAAAACACATGTTCAGATATAGTCAAGACTTCAATTTGCCATTTTCTGGCAGAGTTATGAAAGGAAAAACATTACTTTTACTTTCAAAGCCTCATGGATTATAAACCCATGAGGAGAAGCCTTGTGGGATCAGCCACTATGTGATGGAATATTTTAAAGAGAGCAATCCAAAAGAAATTAGCAATGGCAGCTTCTGTTACAAACATTTTATTGGAGCTGTTATTCCATTTTTCTGGAAGAAAGAGGTAGAAAGAAGTGTAATTGTTTTTTCAGATTTTAAAATATATTTCACATATCAAAGTGTGTGTTCTGCAGAAAACCCAACCATGCATGAACTTTCTCGCATGAACATACATTTCCCCCACTGTGGTCATCTCTGTGCTCCCTCCTCTTGGGAAGAGACTTGAGGAAAGAGAAAGTACTCCATGTTTAGTGCTAAGTAAACATCAGTTTATTTAACTGATGTTTATCTCTACATCTTATTTCTGTAGGCAAAATGTAGAAGCACAAAGGTGAAACATAGCAGTGCTTTGTCCCGTGGGGAGATTTGTCTCACTAGAGCTCAACAGCAAGATCTATTTCTTCTGCCATGCATTTGCTCAGTGGGGGTACAAGGGGATGATGCCTAAAGCTTAAGCTTTCATATTTTTCAGATTCTGTACTTCATTAGTATATAACTCTGAACTTCATATAAAGTGTTGGCAAGTTCTCCTCACAGTTTAGTTAGACAAAACAATCCTTTTCCAGCCCAGGAACCAAGGACACCATTGCAGCTTAAGGCCCCAAAAGTGTAAATAGTGAATTGAGGAGAGTAGTCTGGGAGGATGAGACTTCATAACCTGAAGTTGTAATTGGACAATTAACCCAAATATATAAATGGTACAAAGGTGTGAAAACACCATCTTGGGTGGAGCCACAGCCAGGCTCTTTTACTGCCCAAGGTGTATTCTTTGAAAACCTTTTAATAAATACCTACTTTACTGCTTTAACTCTGTCTAGCCTCTGCCCTAGGCAGCATCACAAGGAATCAGGGAAGCCAAGAGACAGTTTGAGTGAACAGGTGAACAAATCATTATGTGATTAGAAGAAAGAAAAAGAGGGAAAATAAAGGAAATTTTTTCTTTCAAAAAAAAAAAAAAAAAAAAAAGCATCTAACCTACATAGAGGCCAAATTTATTGATTTACAAAAAATAAACAGTAGCTTTTAAAGGTAAAATTTGCTTGACTATACATTACTGTCAGCCAACTTTATTTTATGGGATATTTTAAACAATGGAAATAATTGAATCCTCTAGATGAAAAACAGCCAGTAGGACTCTCTTGATTCTGCTAGATATTGATTTCTCTTATCTCATGCACTCAAACCTGGTCAACACCGTAACAGCAGGAGGGAAGAACAGCAGCTGCCCTGAAAAGAGCCAGACTGGAAGGTGCATTGCCTGAGAGAGAGAGAGAGAGAGAAGATCACCTGCAGCTGCCCAGCATGGCACTAGGGATAGGCAGCCTGGCAAACAAAAAGCATGGACTGAAACAGCATGGAAACTTCTAGAGCAAGCCAAGGGTGCCCAGAAAGTCAAGGCAGGAGATTACATCACTCTCAGGTCACTGCCCTTGGTAAGAGGTGAAAGGGTTGATACAGGCTCCCCAAGGCAAAAAGCAAAACCAGTGCCTAATTTTGTGAGGAGAATGAAAAAGAGCAGCTGTGTGACAGCCTGGTGATCAATGGATGTGTGATTGGCAAAGTTAAAGCAGTTTATCTTTTTTAGAAACAAGGCAAGGAAATAGGTTAAAATGCTGTGACCAGGAACCAGTCAGCCCAGAGGAATCTGTGCTGGCTATGAAAAGTCATAGAATAACTGTCTCATATAATATTTTGTAGCCTTGCTATTTGCCCTTTGTACAGCTAACCATATATTTACAAAACATATTTCTCTTTCTCATTTGATGAGTTCAAAAGTGGTGGGGAGGAGAATCCAGTACACAAAAGATCTGCTTAAATGTAAGAACGTGAATGTGCCAGTCTTCCTTTTGCAAGGGTCTGCTTTGTCCTACTCAGCAAGTGCTGTTCAACCCTCAGAGGGGACTGTCACCCTGCAGCTCTGCCCCATAGAATTTGCAGGGCACAGGCAATTACAGTTGCTGTGCTCAATAAATAACACATATAGACCTGTGGCTGCTGGCTGTGATATTCACAGAAAACCTAAACCTCATAGCCCCCTGAGATGCCACCTGAGCTGAGTACTGAGAGACAGGGAAAACAATTAAGTCTGCTGAAGCTGAAACACACTTCAATCATTTTATTTCTCCTGCTGTAAATGTTATTAGTAAGTATTGATTAATTTCACTTGTAACCACACTGCAAATCAAAGGCTTTAAAACCTTCTGCTTGTGTGGGAAGTCTGCAGAGGCTGTAAATGGGCCTGGTTCATTATATCACTGTAATTAATAAAAATGTCATGAAAATGAAACATTCTGGAAAATTTAGAAATATTTCCTTACATTGTGTGAACTGCATATTAGAGCCAGGTTTCTGTAGAGAACAGTACGCATAAAAACACATATTAAATATTAATCCATATTAAAATTTTCTTTTTAAAGCAATCAAAATTAGGGAAATTTTTTGGAGGTTAAAATGTGACTGCCTCAGATGAGCATTCCCTTCACACCTAAGCTATACCTGTTAAAGTGAACAGAAATATGTCAGGAACAAGGGAGTAGGTGTACTTCAGAGGAACACAAACCAGGGACAGCTAAGGCTTATTGCCTTCTGTGCTCTGCAGACTGTGTGTACAGTCTGTATTATGCCATATATTCACACTTGAATGCAGTGGTACATGCAGTGCACAGGGATGAGTGCACAGTGAGGAAGGAGAGAACCCCCAAGGTGGCCTCAGTGTCCTGATGTGGTGCCTGTAGGGACTGTGCTGGAGGGACATGGTCTGCTGCTCTTCTTTCTATGAGCTGTGCTGATCCATCTGGGACTTGGGACATCCAGGAGAGCACATGGAGAGGATGGGATTGTCTCCTGCAGTGGCCAGTGTATTGTAGGCAGACTAAGCACATTTTTATTTTAGGCCACTTGTAAGGAAGACATGGATGAAATAGTTTTGGAAATATACAGTTTTTTTTCTTTGATCAAAGAGCTTAAAAGAGATTACACACAGTATGGAGCTGTTTTGTATTTTTCAGCCAGTGAGACCAAGAGCCAACACTTTATGAAACTTCCCCATGGCTACATCCTTGTCTACACTGAAAGGGTCAGTGGAATTCAAGTGTTTTAAAGCTTATATTAAGCAGTGAATTTTCCACCCAGAAGATGAAAGAAGCCTGTTTCAGCTTTTTGTTACTACTTTGGCAAACCCTGCCTGGGGACCACCCCAACTCTAGCCAGATTTTGGCAGATGGTGGCTGCTAAAGGGAGTGATGAAGCTATAATTAATATAGAGGATTTGGCCTATTCTGTTACAGGCAGCTCTTGTTCCAGCTTCTTTAAGAAGGCTGCCTGCAAGAAGAGGCTTTGGACTAACTTCCATAAAAATTAGGCTTGAAAATTAGGAAAGGTACTCTTGTCTATTGCAGAGCTGCTGAACTACACTGAGTAAGGAGGCTTTGTATTTATGCTGACAGGATAAAAAAGCCCATATTTCAATTCAGTGAAGTTGGATTACAGATACACATGTAAGCTACCTGATTCAAAAGATCTCCTGTCACTCAACCTAGCTCCAAATACTGCAAAGATGTGTATGAAAAATGCATCACTGGAGACTGATTTGTGTGTGTGATTCACAGATACGTGAATTTTCTGGGTTCCTACTGAGAACCTTAAAATGCATCTTGCCCATTCTCCTTACACAAAGACATCTGTGAACAGGCTATGTTGGATTTTTGCTGTTGGATAGACAGGTCCTGTTGTTATTGCACAGCCAGAGAGACAGTAATGTTGGGATATTCTGCTGCTTGCTGCAGTGCCAATACAGGAATTCATCCAGGTTTTAATGGAGTTCATGGCCAGAAATGGGCACAGTCACTGGTGGCTGAAATGGCAGACTGCAGAGGAGAACACAACCCAAGGCCAGTCCTTGTTTATGTACTTCTAGGTCTTATAGGAAATAGAACAGTAAAAATTATTCCTTTCTTGATGGGAAAGATGCCTGATAACAGGCATGGATAAACATAGGTTATTATCCAGAATTATAGGAGTGTAGGCTTCATATATATATTTTTTATTTATTTTATGGATTAAAATATTTAAATTTAATTTCTTTGGGTTTCTGGTCCTTACAACTCTTTAAAAAAGCACCATATAATTTTTTTTTTTTTTAATCCCGAGGGGATTTTTCTTTCCTATTCTTTTATCCACCTGTTATTTTCTTCAACATATTGTATTTTTACAGTGTCTGTATCTTGCCTTTCCATCTAACTTTCCACTGCTGTGAAGAGTCTTTTGGAAAAAAAGGTGATTTGTTTTTTTCCTTATTTTCTGACATAAGGACTAGGAAAAAAATTGCCTGATGGAGCTATTACCTTCAAGTACTTTGCCAATATGATGATAATGAAAGTTATTTCCTCCTGTAGTTAAAAATACACTTTTCAAAGTAATCATTTCAGTCCTCGAGCCACTTCTCATGACTCATTGCTCCAAGGCAGGGATTTGCAGCATTGTTTGTGAAGATCTCAATATTAAAAATGTACATTCTGTAAATCAGTGTTTCCCTGATTGTGAAAAACAGTTAAATCCAGATGTCAGATGTAAGTCTGAACTGAAACAAACTATACACAAATACCAACATACAAGATAACAGCTTTAGCTACTTATTTATAGAATTTTGAAGATGTTGGAAACCCCCTGATGCTGCAAGTAAAGCAAACTAAGGGTAAATTATTGTTTTTAGAAACATCTGGATACATAACTTAGGTTGATAACAGCTTTTCCACACCCACTGAGCCTGCTCTTGGTCTCTAGGATACTATATAAGTTATATAAGTTATATAAGTTTAGGTGTTTGGATATTTTCACTATGTGTATGGATTTTATCTCCTGTGGAGTTTGTATATTTGGTCAATCAAACAGTGGGTTTCAAAAGATTTATAGTCATTAATGAAATAAATTTGTTGCCTTGTAAAAAGACACGTTCAATGAGCTCTTCTGAAAGATTATTGACCATGCCATCCCACTAGTGCAGGAATAAATGTAGCTCTTTCCCAGGAGCAGGGAGCCCTAACATTGAGGAGTCCCTCAGGAGCAGGCTGCTGCAGCTGGGATCCCACAAGTCCTGCAAGGCTGTTCCAGTGTGGGCTCTTTTCTCCCTGGAGCCACAGGTCCTGCTCCAGCACAGCTTTCCCACTGAGTCACAGCCTCCTACAGGTATCACTCTGCCCCAGCACAGGGTGCTCCAGGGGCTGCAGGTGAATATTTTCTCCCCCATGGACCTCTATGGGCTGCAGGTGAATATTTTCTCCCCTATGGTCTGCAGGGGAATCTGCTCCAGCACCAGGAGCACCTTCTGCCCCTCCTTCTGCACTGGCCTTGGGTCTGCAGGACTGCTCCTCTCCTACCTACCCTTACTTCTCTCTTCCTTGGCTGCAAATATCTTGTGCAACCACTTTCTCAGCTTCTTAACTCTGTTATCCCAGAGGTGATACCAGTGGTTGATGAGCTTGGCCCTGGCCAGCAGCAGATCTGTCTTGGAGCCATCTGGCATTGGCACTGTTGGACATGGGAGAAGCTTCTGGCAGCTTCTCACAGAACCTCCCTCTGTAGCCCCCTGCTACCAAAACCTGGCTACATGAACCACATACAGACATTTACAAAAATAAATATACAATCAAAATCTTCATACTGTGGTGTCACCTCTGCATGCTGAAACTTCCTGAAATCACTCAACAAAACTTAAGTATTACTAGACTCTGCAACAAACTCCTGAAGCTGCCCCCCCGGTGGAAGGACAAGATGCATTGTAGGAGGAGCTGCAACTTCCATTGTGACTTTGGCTTATTAACCTTCTGCTAAGGAAGCCCTGGAAGAATTCATGTATCACAGAGAAGAGATCAAAAATCCCCATATAAAGCCCACTCTGACTCCAGCACTGAAATGGAGATCTTTGGTGTGTGAGCTCAGCTTGTTTTGCTGTTCTTTCACACTTGTAATCACTGAAACAGGCTGCTGTGACTGTGGAGGTGGATTGTTGGGTCTGTGTGAAGCAAATCAGCCAGCACATGTGTGTGGGCAGTGCCTCTTTGTAATTTAGAGAGGTTTGTCAGCCAGCTGTAAGCATGGGTGGATGGAAGAGAGGCAGAAGCAATTTGAGGCTGTATGGGAGAGGAGCTAGTGCCCCATATATGCTCTGCCTCTGATGCCCCACTGGAGAGGAGTTCAGATGCTGATAAATTCCAGTAAAATATAAAAGCTAAACAGGCTGGCTCTTTGTCTGGACTAAATCAGCAGGGATGTGTTGAATCTCTGGGTTTAGCTCAGCTGAGAATCCCAGCCCGTGTACCTCATCCTCACACTTTGAGGGATATCTGGCTCATCTGGATTTAACCACATTCCAGTGCTGAGCTGAGAGGTGGAAGAAATTGTATATTCATTAATGCTGTTCATATTTATATTCCATTTGGAATGAATCAATTCCTCTAAAATGAAAGTTTTATGTATAATAAAGATTTTATCTTTTTAAACTACTGTAGAATAGTTTAAAAAATAGAAGCTCAGTTGAAATCAAGAAAATCTCTTTAATGAAACTATTACAGTGAGAAAGCAACGGCATTCTGTCTCTGAAACCTGGAGACTGTAAAACAGTTACCTGAATTTGCAGAACTATTACATAGAACTTAAAAGCATTTTCAGAAAACATGCAAGCATGAATAATGTTTTTGCCCCTCTACTGCATCAGGGCTTAATAAATACTAGTAACATTTTACCTAGAAGCACAGCATGTCCCTGGTTGGAAGTTAATTTAAATAAATGAGTGGCCATCTACTCCTGCAATTAATTAATTGTCAAGGCTTTCTTGTATCAGAGTTCATTTTTGGAGAGCAAGAGAAATGAGCCTTGCTTTCACAACCTTAAAGCCAAAAAAACCTAGGATTTCAAACCTTAAAAAACCTTGTCTGTAATCTACTGATTTGAATGTATCAGAATTAATGCACATTTAGCTGAAATCAGTAGGATCTTCTTTAACCAATTTCAAGCATCCCAAACCTAGTAAACCTACTTCTATATTTACAGTCTAGAAGCAATATCCCTGTCTCCAAAGGATCAGGGTTTCTGTGTGTATGGATTTCATGAAATTACTCTTTGTAACCTCTCAGTCTTTCTATATGAATTTCATGTCATAATCCTGGTGCATTTCCTTCAGAAACAGTAAATTTCCAATAATCATCCCAAGTTTAATAAGATATCACTGTACGCTGTAGCAAGGAAGAACTGCTCTGTATCCTTTAAGTCTTATCATAATGCTTAAAAAAGCATACTAGCCTTGCAGCTCTTAATCTGAACTTGTTCCAGCTCATCTCCCCTGTTTCTTATTGCCATTCATATCCTTGTTTAAAATAGCAGTCTCCATCAATTTTTGTTTCCCTGTCATCTATTATTTCTCTCAGCCTTGAGCCATATTAAACCAAAGCTTTCATACTTTCCATCCATTTTTATCTGTCTCATGCTCAGCTTTTACTTGTGTTAAAAGTACTCTTAGCAAGAAAAAAGTCTGCAATGTGTGATTGAAGTATGGTTTAGGACCTTAGCCTTTATTCTGTTACTTATAAACTAAAATATAAGCACGAAAGGTAAAAAAATAATTTGTAATGAAAAGTAAGAGAGAATTGATTGTGACTGTTGTGGTTTACCTGCAAAACTTTGCAAACTTACTATATTCAGAACATGCCATAAAGTAGTACAGTCTGAGTGCTTACAAATTACAGAATGCATGTGTATCAAACAAAATCAGAATATAATGTGAATGATATTAGGTCATCAAATTGCCAGTGTACTTTATGCTCCTGAGCTGTTTATAAATAGGTAGCAGCATTGAAAGGTTCATCATTTCAGGAGGCATGGAATTTTTTTCCCTACATGAATAACACATTTTCAGTGTTCCATATTACAGCTTGAAAATCATGTCATACTCATTAGTGTACATTAAGCCACAGGACTTTGGCTCTTATCTCAGTTAATTAGTTTTAGAAAAAAGGAAGAAAAAAGTACATTAGAGCTTGTAGGAAAAAAAAAAGGAAGATGCAAGGAAGGACACAAAAAGTAAACTCATTTTCAATTGTGAATAATGTATTCATGGAGATCCACCTAGTAAGTGCAAACTCAAATATATTCATAGCTTGACTTCATAGTTTTTTGTTTTTTTTTTTTTAATTTCAGTGGCCAAATTCTGCTTGGAAATAGTGCAACTAAATATGTTCATTTTCCAAACCTTAGGCAGTATCTTTTAATAATTTGTGGATTAGAGAGCATTCAGCTTTTGCACAAAATCCTATCCTGTGCTGTGAGGATTTCAGAAGGCTTGCTTTGTCTTGCTTCCCAAAGGGGAGGAAATGCAGCCTTGGCCCTGGAAGGCCCCTGCACCTCTTGCTCGTGTGCATGGTTATGTCAGGTCTCTGGACATCCTTTTCTGACCAGGTGAATACCCTGAGCAAATTAAAGTGGGTTGCACCCTGCTATTCTGCTCTGTGATAGTGCTGATACAAGAGAGCAGAATGGTATAAAGGGACTCAACTCTTCTGGATGGCCACAAAAAGCCACAGGCTCATAGCCTGTCATTAAAACTAATATAAAATGTCATTTAGCAGCAAATACAAGGCAAGAGATTAAATCAGGAGTCTGGGTCACATTTTGGAGACTGCAGCTGCTCTTACAGAAGCCAGTGTAAAAACAGGCACTGAAATGAGTCTCAGCTGTTCTGCACCTTGTTTGCTGCAGTTTCCTCTGTGGCTGTCACAGCTCCATGGCATTGCTTCCAGGCTCTGGCATTACTTTAAAATAGAGTACATCTTGTCTGATAATTCAAACGTGACTTTGTTCTTGCTTGAGCAGGGTTCTGAAATGATGACAATGAGTCAGGCTGGGCTTTGACAAGGGCGTTTTCCCACTGAGGTTGATTTGCTCTAATGGCTATTGATTCAACAGACTGTAACTTGGAAGAAAGGAGAAGCTGTGAATGGAGCTGGGCTGGAGGAATTAAATTACCCTAATGTAACTTTTAATGGACCTACCAGCAGTGTCCAGTCCTTCCAGAAGGCCCTGAAAACAGCTCACTCCATAATTTCAGGCATTATCACAGGCAGTTGCATTGCTAATGCTGTGTATTGATAAAGGGATAAATGCTATTTTTGCTCTTGGTGTCAGGAGGGCTGGGTATCACATTAACGGCACAGATCGCTGAAATCCTGTCCTTGAAATAGTCATGGCTTTCAATTTCTTTCTCAGCATGTGTTTAAATATTCCCAAGAGCCCCAAACTGCCTCAAGTTGCTTCCTGTTTAAATAAAAGATGATTCCTCTTTTTATTCTGTGGAATCCATTCAAAAGAAAAGGTCATGCCCAAAGGGAGAAAGCAATTTCCTTATTCTTCTTTTCAGAGCTCTAGGGATTTGTAATTTAAGTTTCCCAGAACACTCTCCATTTTTTCATAATTGATATTCTTTGTTAATTTTCTCTTTTTGGGGGGTGGTGCTGTAATGTTTGTCTAGTCCTAAAGCAAACCCAGCATTAACAGTTGTTAAACTGAGCCCCTCACAAATGCAGCATTATTGAGATAGCCTCAGATTAGATAAAAAAGATAATAAAAAGAAGTTAGTTCTTTTAATTTACTTTGTTTCTGCTGATACCTGACACCAGTCATTCTAAATGCACCTTTCTTTTTCACTTAAAAAGGGGAGACCATGGAATATTTCACAGGGAGGTATTAATGTTTCATAATAATCATTGTCTCAGTGGTGACTGCAAGGGTTTGCTTTTTCAGAGAAATTTTCATCTGAAAATTTATGCAACCTAGCCATTAGGCTGATGGGTAGAAATTATTCCAGCAGCCCCCAATCATGTTTGAAAAGAGATTTGTTTTCCTGATGATGTAAAAAACCATGCATATTTTAAAAAATATTTTTTCTCTTCTTTTTACGTTATGTCTTTCATTGATTAAACTATATTAATGATAATAGAAATAAGATAAATTGTTTATGGTTAAGCCCCTGTGGACACAGTAAACACCAGCATAAATGGATCTAAGTCCATTTAATTCTATGCAAGTTCAAGCTCAGGGGTCAAAGCATAACATCTTAAAATTATTAGATTCAATTACTATAAATATTTTTATTTTTGAATAATGGATAATAAACAGTTCTCTCACACTACGTGAACAGCTGTTAACATAAAAACATAAATTATGATATATAATTATTTATTTAAAAATTTATTATATTATGGAAAAATGTTCAACTGCATTTAAAAACTAGTCAGGAAATCAGTATTTTTGGCTGGAATCTGATTTATTTTCATTTATTTGCATTTCCTGTGCTAGTTAGTAAGGAGAAGGTACTTGCTAAATTACTCCATACTACCAAGCTAACAAGTATGCTAAATGTCTTTAGATTTTTTTTACTTTCTTTACAGCGATTTTTCCCCACTCCTCCTTCCTTACACAAACTTTGTTAAGTTAGATTTCTAGAAATACCCTGCTTGTCAGGGTTGGGATGTTGTTGGGGCTCCCGGTCACTTGACTGCCTCTGTTGGCTTTGGGCACCAGCCCTCCCTTCCCTGGCATCTCCTGACCTCCTTCTCCACCCAAGCATACTCCAGGCTGAGATTACTCCCCTTCCCTCCCCTTCCCCAGGGCCACCCCAAGAAGCACAGGACCAGAATCTGTGCCCAGTCCCACGGACTGAAACCTTGTCACCCTGTGCAGTGGCCACAGCATCCTGGAGTCTGGGTACTCCCTGAGGTGAGGAAGGTTTTGGGATGCCTGGTGTTACCAGAGTTTGTCTTTATTATGCACAGGCAATGGTGTTAGGCACAGGCACAGATGGGAGGGACTGCAAAACCAACTGGTAAAACTTTCAAAGCAACAGTCATTAAAATCTGGGGGTTTCAAGCTGACGTATGTGAACAAGATTAATGAATATTTACAAAATAAAAATTGGTTTAGAACTCTCTGGATAAGCTCATGCATAATTCAATAATCAGAGTTGAAAACCAAAAACCCACAGTCTGCTTTCCTTAGTGTAACATTAAGGGTATACATTTTTATAAGTAGCCCATCACCTATTCCTATCCCATGCAAGTCCAGGCTGATTACCTCCCACACATGTATTTATTATTCATAAGTATCTACTGAAAACAATGGATTAACCATTTTAAGAGCACGTTTTATTTGTGAACTTTCTGCCTAGCTTTCCAAATTTCTTATTTGCAATGGATAACACTGTGAGTGGATGACTGAATCACTTTGACAGTAGAGCTAATAATGGAGCATGAGAGTATGATATAAACTTTCCTTATAAATAATCATGGAGGTTAAAAAAAATCATGGGTGCTAAAAATGCTACTGCTTTATGGCATACAAAGTATATCAGATACTTGAGAGGAATTTTTGTGGGCAGTAAATAATGCAAGCACACAATTGTAGCAAACCAAACTGATTTCTGTTCCCAAGGACACTGTGGATCAGGGTTCCCTGACTGTGTGTCTGATGCTGGCTGCAGTCATGTGTAAGAAATTGTTCTGTTAAGCTGAACAAAATTTCACAAGGGTGCCACCGTGGATATATAATATTTTTAATCTGACTGTGATTATTGTTTCTTGGCTTGAATGGATGACGTCTGGGGAGGGTGTATGTGAGAGAGAAAGATAACAAGAAGGATGACAAGTGACAAAATACACTAAAGATGAAAAGGAGACTGTTGTTATTCCATCCAAGGTTCTGGATGTGATCTCTGCAGCAAGTGAAAGAACCTAAATGTTCAACTATTCTTTCTAAATTTTCATTTTATGCATGCACCATTTCGTGCAATTACAAAACCATTTGTAAACCTAGAAAATTATTTAAATTTATATATATAAAAAATCTGGGTATGTACCTTTAGAATCTGGTTTACAAACCTGAATAAAAAATTATCATGTGGAGGAGCATTTTTCCAGCACTGACTCAACAAATTCTTGCAGAAGTGAAAATACATCCTGTCACATAAACTTCTGCACTCTTTCAGCAGCAGGTCCCACCTAGGAGCAACCTGATAGCAATTTGCCAGGCTGAGAACAAACCAAAGGAGGAGCTGCCCTTTCCCCACTCCTACCTCCTTTAATGAACAAATTATTCAGAGATATAAACCAAGCTGTTGAAAAACTTCAGACTAAAGAATGTGCAGCAGGTGGCAACATATGTGTCCAGTTAGTTCCAGCCAAAACAGTCTAATTTGCAGAAAAGGGTACAGAATTTCACTGTGACTCAGCTGAGGGAGTGATTCAAAGATGCTCTAGCCCAAGTGCTAGACTTGCTGAAGAGACTAGTTATTAAATAAATAGAATTTCTAGACTGTCCTGACCTTTTGGGTGTACAACAATTCACTTAATACTCTAAAGCTTATCTGTTAGGGGCTCATTTTCATTTGGGATTTGGACTTCTGCTTCTCCATTTCTGAGTACATTAAAACAAAAATATTTGCATAATTTAAAGCTTATGAAAGAATAAATAAATTAGGCCAAAACTAAATTATGAAGTAGCTGATCTTTTGGCCATTGTAATATTCAGAATTGAATATTTAACTACTTTTAAATATGTGCACTCTCCCTCTAGTGGTGGTCTAGTCACTGCTTGACCCAGTCACCACATTTCCAACTGCAAGGTGATTATGGTTTGCCTGAATTAGTAATTTTTATGCCATTATATCAAAAGCAATTGCTGTGACTAGAAACTATGGGACTTGACTGTTGAATAAAGAAAATGAGAATGAAGGAAGCAGCAACTTCCAGAAGTCAACAGTCAAAATAACAAAAAGCCTATTAGAATAGTGACTGAAAGCTTTTATTACCTGCTGGGTATGTGGCTGGATTTTGGTGGTTTCTCTGTGATTATGTCTGCAGATAATTTCATAATTATGAAATTATTTTTTTGATTTACACCAAAATTAACATAACACTAATTGTGCTCTAAAACTCATGTGGGTAGTTCTGGTTACTGAAGCCACATGGTTCAAATAACTCATTAAATTATATAAGATGGAATATCAATTTGTATTAAGTATATACTTATTGCTGAAATAGAATGTTTTCCTACAAAAGGTCATCAACAACTATTGGAATGATTTGGGAAATTTTAATTTCTTCTGACAAAAATGTCCTTGTGAGGAAAGGAGAAAGGAAAGATGGGTGGGTACTGTTGAAAAGAGTTTGAATTTAAGTATTTCTTCTTTTTTGGGGAAAAATATTTTTGGGAAACCTTTCTGAGCAAATGCAACACTGCAGGTTTGTCTGGACTAAAAAGAAACTAAATTGACCTCCTTTCTAAAACAAAGCCTAGTGAAAACAAGCCAAACTAGACAGCAAGCATGAGTTTCACAAATTAGAGATATTTCTTGTGAGATGCTCAATTATCACAAAACTGTATTTATTCACAAAATTGACATTTTACAGAAAATTTCCAACAGGCATGTTTATTGAAAGAGCTCTTCAATCTGAGCTCTTGACATCTCAGGTATGTTGGCTGTGTAATAATGGATAGATCTTTTATAAACACTTTAAATCACTGTCTGTTGAACAGATTCACATAGTGATCTAGGTTTTTTTTTTTTTTTTTTTTTTAATCTGGATTGATAACAAACAAACACAAGAAATTTACTAATAGGTCTGGTAAATCCCAGAATTTTGAGGGACTAAATTACTCCAAGGTTTTTTGGTTTTCTTTTGTTTTGTTTTTTTTTTTAAACATGATCAAGAAAACTAAACTAATGAATAAAAACCACAGGCATCTTGAAAACACTCTGTTTTGATAATTATAATGTTCTATCTTTAATTATAATAAATGTTCTTAGGAGGACTAAACCTCCAGTGAAAATGTCTGAGAAAAGCCTACTTTGTTTGCTTTTGATTGTCAAGAAGACATTGATTTTAAAAATGTATATTTGAGAAAAATTGAAAACTATTTTGATAAACTAAATTGAAACACAAATTTTCCTTTTTGGTTTTTCAGAAATCTGAAATTTTGCTAGTTATTTTCAAAGCTGTGAAAAACTACCTGCATATGAAACCAAATCCTCCTGTAAGGTAAGTAATGTGGCTGCTTGTACCAGCATTTCTACTATATAAAGTGATCTTTGTGTGGGGTTTGGGTTTCTTTGGCCGTGGGACAGGAAGAGCTAATTAATATTTATTTATGTATGTATACAGCTTTTTATTTATTTTAAAGAAAGGTAACCTTCTATAAGCAGACTCCACTTTGAATAAGTAGAGTTTCTTTTTAAATATTTCTCAAGAAAGAAGATGAAGTGCAGAGATTTAAGATATTTAATTTCTCTCCAGTGAGCACGCATTAGTTCAATAAATTGTATTTTCAAGATTGGATATTTAAGCAATTATTAAAAAAAACCCAACTGGTTTAATGGTTTTTGAAGCATCATTAACAGCTCAATAAATCAAAATTGACTGCTGAAAGGACAAAAACCATTATTGCTTAAATAATTTGAAATTATTCATTAAGAATGTGAGATAGTCAAGGAATTGGAAAGTTTTGAATAATATATCCTACACTTTACTAGATTTTGTCACCTTTCCCTTTTTTTTTTTTTTTTTTTCATTCATACAACCTCTTTTTTGTTTTTTAAGACTTTTAAATTGTGGCCCAAACTCAGTTTTGGAGCCTTGCCTTCAGGATGGCAGCAAGCTGCTCTGTGTACTTACTGGAAATACAAAGTAAGCAAGTAAATATCAGATGCTGAACTTCCTGCTTTCATTCTGCATAGTGAGAAAGCAGCAACTACTGCACTTTTCAAGACTTCCTTCCCAGGAGGATAAACTGGCATTACCTTCTCTTTTGGATATTGAAAATAGCTCAAGCAGACAAGTACGGACAAGAAAATAGGGTCTAAGAAGAGACATATAACATATGTCCTCCTTGACTATCCTTCCATCCTATCCTCACCATGTTTTTCACTTTCCCTTCTTATTTGTGCTGAACACTGATAAGGGAGAATTCAGCCCAAAGCTAATATGTCATTTTAAAGATAATGATTTTGCATATCAAATGTTTGGCCTGCACATTTGGAATAGCAGACATATTAGATCACTTCTTTTTGTGGTGCCCTTGTTTATTTGAAAGCAACTTGTACTTTATCTTCTCAGCCACAATCACGTATAATATTTTGGACAGTAAAATCTAGTTTTGATAATTAAATTATACATTTAGAGATGCATTGTTATTCAATTTCCCGGTTAACTTTTTTTTGTTGTGACTGCCTATTTTAGTTATGACTGCAGTAGGCAACTGAATGTCTCTGTCCTGACATAGTGTCATGCATAAATAGGGAAATTAGGGAAAAAAATCCATTTCACAAAATAGCAATCTTAGTGTAGCATGCTATGTTTTGGAAAGACTATGATGTGAGCAAAGCAGAATCTTAGTTGGCAATGCATTGTTTGTTCTTGCCCAAGACATTCTTCCTGAGCAAATCCTGTCATCAGTCTTTTTATATAATATGACATTAAAAATAAAGCAACATATTGTAACTATTGTAACCATTGTAATGGTCAATGTTTGCAGGTTCTCTGACAGGTTACATTGTCAGGCACACAGAAATCTGCACCGGGGGATGCTGAAAAAGAACCATAAACTGAAATGTGGCAAAGAACTATGGAGACATAACATTAAGAAACACTTCAGAATAATGCTGTATAAATTCTGTATGACTCAACAGCTGTACAGGTAGAGAAAGCCCAGCATGGCATTGGCTGATTTAAGAAAACTTGAAGGTAGAATTAATCATTGATGTGGCTATTTCTGGAAATGAAAGGGACTTTGAAAGAGAGGAAAATGTGAGAACCATACAGATTGAGTGACTGTACCATAAAATAAGATTTCTCTTGGTAATGCAACAGTAAGAATAAAATGTGCCAGCTCTAGGATCTAACAAGAATGTGCTGGACAGAGAAATTGTCTGGATTAACATATGATGTTTGCCAAGTCTACCATTCTTGGAAATCCCTCCTGCATTCCTGTTTCTCTAAAGGGAATTCATGGTTCATTTGTTTGCTTCCAAAAATGAATATGAGCAAATTTATATTCTTAAGGGAGGATGCACAATGTAGCCCAAAGTAGCAATGCAAGCAACTTCTAGTCCTTTCATCAGAGAATAGAGACTGTCATCAGCAATCATAGAAGAGAATATCACCTGTGTTTCAGTCATGTGCAACTCAGTTTTCCATGTTTCAGATGGTGACTGCATTGACAAAACAAATAATTAAAAAAAATAGTAGAATAAAATAAAATTATATGAAAGAATAATAGAAGGCAAATATGTCTGAAGACATAACATGTGGACAGGAGCTATATGATTACTTGCTGGGCATGGTGGTGAGTGGAACCTGCCACCAAAGAACTGTGGAAATATTTTGGGATTTGTGATTGAGTCAGATGCAGTTTTTTAGCTGAAAGATCAGAAAGAAAGAGACTTTGGCCATACCTGTGACTATATGTGAAGCAGACTTGGTAGGAGTGTTAAGAGAAAGAAGCTGAGTGGAGTTTCCAGGGTCTTTGATGTAGATGTGACAGATACTCACTTGAAAAGGTGTTCTTTATGGGCCTGAAGCAGCACAGAACTACCAACTCCTAATAACCTGTATGTATCCTAAAAATTACCACCAGTGTCCCAGAGTCTCCAGACTGAACAGCCAGAAATGTCTGCTGCCTTTGCAAATGTCACGGGCCTGAGCAAACAAATTTCTTTCCAGCACTGCTCCCTCAAGCTAAACTGCTAGTCCTGCTTGGTGGCAATGTCATGTATTATGAAATGCTGTAAGGAAAGAATCCTTTCATGAAGTATGTGGGGAAACAGGTTTTAAATTCATCGAAAGCTGGGTTCCTAACCTTCTAACTTTACCCTCTGTCTGTGCTTACAAGTTAAACAGGTTTAACTCTAATCAGAGGTGTCCAGGGTAATAACTGACTGCAGTAAAAAATACCAAAGCACACTAAAGAAAATAACCCAAAAAAACCAAAAAAAAAAAAAAAAAAAAAAAAAAAAAAAAAAAAAAATCCTCCAAACCCTCAGACAACCCTTCTCTCTCCCCAGCTATTCAGCAGGTTGCTGTGTTTTTCCTGAACTGATGCCCCTGCATATTAAGAACAGGCTGCTGCTAGAGCCATTGCCTTTGGAGTGTGAAATGGAGTGGCATTAAATTCTGGCTGCTGTGACTCATATTTGTTTGTCCTCATACAGCTTGGATTGCCTGCTGGCATCCTGGATTGCAGGAACCTACGCACAGCGCATCCATGGAGCAATGCCTGTTTCCTCAGACAAAGAACTGAACACTGTGTGACAGCAGGCCCACCCCTCTGGAGATCAGAGAGTGCAAATCTGTTCTTATGATGAAATCCACAGACCACTTCATGGGAGAGGACAATGAAAGGAAACATTTCAGCAACCCCTCAGTACAGTACTGTAGCACTCTTCCCCAGAGGAGATGCTGTGAATGAAAAATTAGTATGTGTTAGTAAATTCTGATGCTGTAAATTCAGGGCAAATCTACAGCTGCTGACCTTTTTGTAAGGTTTTGCAACAGCCATACATTTTGATCTTCTAGATCTTGCTAATGAAAAGCTATGGAAATATTGTTACATGAGAATAATTAAAAAACCCAAAATCTTTTGAAGACTTCCTTTGTGAGAGAAATTTGTCGTGGTTATTTCTCTGAAGGTGTTGACACGTAGAGCTTATTTTCTTCATCAAACTGTGCTCTCAGTAATACTGTACAAGTTCCCACACCATGAAAGACTCTGTGCTTCTTTTCCTGTGCTGCCCACTCATCAACCTGACCACAGCAGAATCACAGAATCAGCTAAGTTGGAAAAGATCTTTGAGATCATTGAGTCCAGCCTGTGACCTAACACCATCTTGTCAACTAGGAAGTCATTTAAAGTTTGACCATTACATTGGCAGGTGTAGATGAAGCAACTGAGCAGACTGCAGAGATGTGCACAATTGAATAGAAATATGCAACATCAGGAGCAGGCAAGGGCTGCTTGCTTTCTGCTGGGCTTGGGTAGCAGAATCACTGGCTTTTGTTGACTCACAGTTCTGGAAGTATTTAATAAGAGAGGAGGAATGGAGGAATTCCTTTTAAAACACAGAATTTATGCAGCTCAAGGGATTGTTCCCCTGCACTGAAACTGAGAGCTGAAACAGGATCCCATTTCTGTCTGCAGCAGTGACTCTGCCATCACAAAACCAGCTAACCTGAATGTCATTAGGAACAGGAATCCACTGTCTCCAGTGTGGGGACTGATTAGCCAGAACTGCTTGTTATTGCTGTATGAGGCAGATTTTTTTCATACCAAGCTGAACATCCAGAGATCCAAGATCTATTTTTCTTTACATGTAGGATGCTGCCTTGCTTCTGTGTAAGGAAATAACATCCACTTTAGCAGGAACTGCATGATAGTGTAACTACTGCCTAAAAATCAGTGATGCTGAGTAGTTTAAATCAAAATAATAATTCTTCAGCACACTGTTAAATACTGAGCCTATCTGATCTTTGGGTATTGTTACTTTCTAAATTTACCAGCATCATTTGCCTGATACACACTATCTTACAAATCACCATGTGGACAGATTTTTTTTCTGAGCAACTTTAGAACTGAAACTCCCAAATGGCACTTCTGTTCTGGAAAGTTTCAGGATTTTTTTTTTTTTTTTTTTTTTTTTTTGTGTTTAAATCTTTTACCACTTTCTCAAATGTAGTTGAAATTTTGGAAAAAATGAGGAGTGTTAGCAGACAGCAGACAGACACCTCAATAGGCAGACAGCATGATCACATAAGCACTGTTTTCTTAGGAAACTAAATTATATTGGAGCACCAGCAGACTAGTTGTCTGAAATCTCTTATCCATAACTCTGGGATAAAAGTAATGTTGATTTCTTGGTTTTTAAATGTCTACTCCTAATGAACAAATGATTAATAACCTTGTTGATCACTAATGGACATTCAAAAATCTCCTGATACAAATGAGTATGTTCTGAAAACTGCATTTCTATATGGTTATTAACAAATTTAATTGCTTCATTTGATGAGTAGACCTGTGATACCATCACCAAAATATAGTAGGCTCTTGGCCAAGTTTTCCTTTCTTGACTGTCGAGCAATGGCTTTTTGGCTTCTAATAATCACTTCCCATTCCCTCACTTTTTGTTTGCATTTCCCACCCACTCAATATTACTCATTCTTGCCTTTGATTTTGCGAAATTAGTTGTTTAGAAGAGTTGTGTATGCAGCTGATTAGGACTGTTTAATTATCTATTGAATGGAACCAGATCATGATCTCTGTTCTGTAGGCAATCATCTTCATCTTCAGTCATCCTCATAAAAAAGTAAATGTTATCATTCTTAACAGCAGATAAAATAAACCTCATTGAGTATCAGACAATTTATACAGAAAATCATGTTCTATAACTTTTAGAAATTGTGATGCCTGTGCTCGCAATCACTTGCCAAACAGAGTATAATTACTTTTCTGTAAATGACAAAAAGGTATGTGTAAAAATTTCTGGTATAGTTCTTTCACCTGTTACAGAGCTTTTGATATCACCATTCTGGGAGCTGTCACCCTATTCCCAAAATCCCCAAATATTTTGCCACTTCTCCATGCTTAATCCCACTATGTCCTTACAACTTGCAGTCAAATATTTTAAAATTGCAGTCACTCAAAACATGCTTACTAAAACATACTTTGCCAACTAAAACACACTTCTGCTTTCCAAGAAATTTCTATTGGTTTTAGCCTAAACATGAGAACAAAAAATGTACTTCCTTCACCTTATTCCTCCCCTAGTTTAATAATTAAGAAAAGAGAGAAAAATTTCAATATATTTGTTTTATAACCTCTATTGATTAAAATGTTGTCATTGTCACCACTATTAATCAAATCTTCCAGATTAATTTATTTTGCCATTGGCCAAGGAGACAATGGTTTGTACTCCTTATTTATAAACCTCTTCTTATATGAATTGTTGTGAAAAATTCCTCTAATTCCAATATATACTCAACAGTCAACTGCTTTCTCACTAGTGAAGTGAAAGTATCTCCAGGGAAGTCAGCTGAATCCTGTTTAACATCCTGAAGACTATAATTTGCATAATTCCGTGTGGTATCTCTTTATGGAGCAATGTTGCAATTGCTGTAAGCACTTACCAAACTTATTGTTGCAGATTTATTTTTACTCCAGTGAAATATTGCAGCATTTACTGTTCATGTGACTTCTGTTGATTTCTGTCCTAGGAGTCTGTAGTAGCAGGGCTTTCAACAGCTCCTAAGCTATGCTCACTATTAACACTAAAACTGATCAAAATTCACTGGAAAATTAAAAAAAGACTGATCTCCACTCCCTAGTTCTACTGAAAAATTAGCCCAGAGAATGACTTTCAAGAATATCAGGTTAAAGCTATTTTCTTGACTGCAGTGAAGGATTTACCATGAAGGATGAAATTTGTATTACCTGATTTTGGACATATAAACCTTGGGCAATTTTTCCTGTTAGTTACATATGTCACTTATATAAGATAAAAGTATAAAGAGAACACCCCACGTTTCATATATATTTATTTTAGGTTACTTACTTGAAATGTCTGTCCCTCATTCTACTGCACAAAGAGCCTATTCAACCAACTTAATTAAATTTCTAAATTTTAGATGTGTCTAAGTAAATTCTCCCCTTAAAGGTTTTCAGGCACTGCCACAAATTTTGGTCCTTTAATTTTGATAGACAACATTTCACACTTGTATTTTCTGGGGAAAAAACACCATTCACACAGAAGATACTCCTGTGCAGCCTGAGAGCTGGTTTTGCAAAAGGGTTTTGCAGGGAGGAGGAGGAAGCAGACTGCAACACTAAATGAGCTGAAATCAAGAGGCAGAGATCATAAGTGAGAGAAGAAAGCTGCTCCTCATCAACAGAACATATGAATTAGTATCTTACCTCTTGTTTCTAGACTGGGAATTGCTGCTTATTTTGTCTTAATAGTTAATTTTTGAATTAAAAATGCATTCTTTAAATTTAATGACACAGAGGGATACTCATTACTTTTCAGGTGCCAGTGATTTCATTAGATGCAGTTGTGTCATCAAAGTAATAGGTGCTATAGTATGAATAATGTTCCAGAATTCATGGTGAATTTTCTAAATTCCCTTAGTTCTATGTCATTAATTTTTCCATAGTGAAAATCTGGCAGACCATAGCCTGACAATCTGCTCTCCTTCAGCAAAGGAACAGTGACATACATCAAATAGTTTCTGAAAATGACTAATTGAAAAATACAAATTATTCAAAGAAAACATATTTTCTTACACTTACCAAAATCTCAGCAATAGCTTTTGTAACCATTTGCAAAACCCCTCCTTCACATGGCCTTAAACAGGTCATTGATCTCTCTATTGATTCAGATACTCAATTTACAAGACTGGGATAATAATATGTTCTTTGACACATGCTTCAGGCCATAGAGATAAAAACAGATAAGCAGCATCTATTATCTTCATTGTTATTAAAACCTTGCTGACAGGACACAGCTAACATGACAATTCCTACAAGGTCTCCAGATACAGTTTCATGCCTTTTGCAGACATGATTCTGTACTTGATGCCCTAACCTACTTAACATATAAAATAAGCAAGATAATGTAATTGTTTTCTGCTTTATGTAGCCTGACTTTTAATAACAATATGTCTCCTGGGGAAAACATCTTGCTATATTTTAATAAAAATTTGGAACTGCTTCATGTACTGCATTCCATGCTCTCCTCCTTGTATAGTTTATCTCCAAAACCACCTTAGGAAAAAAACCCACTTATTTACTTCAGTGGAAGTTTTTCCACTAGGCATGTAAACTCATCCAACCTATCTCTCCCTAGTGTTTATATTTAAAAATACCTAATCCATCTCTGCCAGCAAATTCAAGGAAGAGAGTAAGAGTAGGCTATCCAAGGCTAAGCAAACAAAAAACTCATCAAAGTTTTAGAAAAATTAATTAGTTCATTTTCTTCAGATGAACAAGGAAGAATAAGCAAATCAGTGCGTGAACCTGGGGTTCCTAATTTAGTGTCCCCTGTTCTCAAAAGGTTACCTTTGACTCCTGCTAAGCCCTTCACTGTTGAAAGAACTTCTTCCCTTAAATCTGAATGGGGAAAGGTGTGTCAGGGCTGTGGCTATCCTGGATCCACAGTAAGAAAATATTTTGGCTCCAGAAGAATGGTGAACTCATAGTTGAAAGAACAACTGGATATTTTTGCTTCCTGAGAAAATCAAGCTGAAAGCAGCCATAGATCTGCACTAACTCACATCCACTACAGAACTGAAGGTGAAGCTTTAACTTTAGTTTGATCATCTGCATGTTCTGTTGGAGGAGCTGTGTTTAATCTGCTGCACTGCTTTGGAATCTGCAATAGAACAACAAGCCTTATTTCAGCCTTTGACCTAGAGCCTTTGACCCCTGTGATCATACATCTGTTATAGGTATATGTATACTCTAAGGAAAGGACTAAATTACCTTTTCTTTCTTTTTGTTCTGTTTATCAATACTGTGCTGCTTGAACCTTACTGGCCAAGAGTACCCTGTATTAATAGTGTTAGTATATCTAGTAAGATGTTGTTATGGTGAAATAATGCTGATATAAAAATATTTCTCTTCTTATCAAGAAGAATAAACTGTATGGATATTTATAAAAAAAAAAAAAAAACAAACCAAAAAAACAAAAAAACCCCCACCATTCTTTTATTGCTACAAAATAGGCTGTAAACTTTTAACAGATAAATTTAAATTGATTCAGCTTCTGTGCTTAGATGTCAACATGCTACATTGGAGTGCACCTGTTTTTACAGCCAGCCAGCCTGACTGCTGCTTCCCTGAAGGGAGAAAAGTGATGTAGGATCCCAGGGTACCTCTGAAATATCAGTCAAAGGCTGACAAATATCTGAGCAGTTTGCTGAGGCATGTAGAGGTGGCTTCCTCCCAGGGGAGCAGCTGTGACCTCAGCCCTTGCATTGTATCTGCATTAGTACAAAACTGCCAGTTCAAGAGAATTAAAAGTCTTCAGGCTTCTGTGTGTAACTAACTGCTGTCCACTCAAGGAAAAGGCCTCAAAAATAGTTATCTTAAGCACATCCTCCCATAGTAGACACAGTAAATGAGATATTGGATCAAAGTTACTACTACCATTGAACCCTGCTGGCAATATCACCTTTTAACTGTGTTCAGACTTATGAATATATTTCACACATGCAGTACTCTTGGCTATGACACAGCAATGTTTGCTCATGCTTATGACAAAAATCTGTGGATAGAAGAAACAAAATTAACTGCATTGCTCCAGTCCTTTCTTTCAGGATGTTTATGGAGTGTGGTGACAAGATGTCTTTTTCTATTTCCCTTTTTTTGCTTATATTATCAAATGAGGGGTCACAGGCAGTAAAAGAAGAAAGTCCGTGAACTAGTTACATAATAACTGGAGATCCAGGAGGTTCATGATTGAATGCTTTCAGCCATGGCCACATGGTCGTGTTTCAATACATGGTATTACAAACTTTTGTTTAGGTTCAACCCCACAATATACACTCACAACTTCTGGAGGTATGTGAGTGAATGGACTGTTCTGATACCATTCACACTGAGCCTAAGAGAGGTTAGGAACCAAAGATGATGTCCAAAAAATTGTGATTAGAAGGTCACTCCTAGGTCATGACTTCTCACAGGTGTGGCAGATAATGCCCCAGCCATTATTCTGGTTTGGAGCCTGGTCACTCTCAGCTCTGTTGATGTATCAACTGGAGCTCAGGCCTGAAGAGACAATGACACTCAAGCCCTGATACCACAAACATCCATGCAAAGCTGTAAATTCATAGCGAGCACCCTTCATCTTCAAAGTAAAAGTTAAATGATGCTTCTTCAGGATCTCAGTTCTTTGATGTCATACTACTTTTCTAATGATTTTGGGGCTCAACATGAGCCTTTTAGATTCAGTATGGAACTCAAGTCTGAATAACATTTTCTCTTTATCAGATTTTTGTCTGAAAGCCTTCACTGGAAACAGAAGGTTAGGGTCTTCTCATTGTATTCTTTCCTTGGAGCTGTCTGTGGGGTTTGGTACCACTAACTTTGGGATATTTGAGAGTGTGAGGACAGGGAGTCAGCTCCTCAGCTGTTGTAGGCACCATGTCTGATTATCCCATGCATTAAAGCCCCAGATTTCATCTAAACAAGCAGCTAAGATTTCTGCCTCTATTTTGATTGGAAGACTGTTTTAAAATATCATTGTTCTGACTGTTTCAATTTCCAGACCAATTTATTCCTGCATAACTTACACTAGGATATTGTAATGCCAGCATTGTTCTATAGCTTAAAATAGCTCTTCTGAAAGTCTTCTTGCCCCCATAAAACAAACACAGTTCCACTCAGCTTTTGTTTTCTTAGTTCAAACTCTGTTATTACCCTGGCAGTCTCTCTCTAAGTCTGTTCCAAAGTGTGTTCATTGCTCGGGCGCACAGATGAACAGAATTATCTTGATCTCTTGCACAACAGCATTAATGCTTCCTAGATTCTTTTGATGCTTTATTTCTCAATACATCTTAGAAACTAATTATTTTTGGGTGGTTGCATCAGACTGGCTCAAAACCACCCCCTTTCAAAAGTCAAAACCCTCGAGGTGAGGGCTTTTTTTGTTTGTTTACTCTCTTAATAGATGAACAACGATTTACCAAATTCAGCATCTGGCTGATGTTTTTTGGAGGTTTCTTTATAATGGCATCATTTGGTATTAAGGAAAAGAGTTTAAAATATAAATATAGTGTTCCTGAGTGTGTAAGGCAGTGTCTTCTGTGTCCTATCTCTTGCTGTCTAATAGTTAGGTATCTAAAGTAACTCTCTAGATTCATTTTATCAAAACAAGTGTGAAGCAATGCTCTTTGGAGATTGCCTGTCTCTCCCTGTAGATGATAAAGGGAGCCTAGACAACTGCCTCAGGTATTTTTCTTAAATTGTATGTGGCTAAAGTAGGAAGACATGCAATGAAGACTCTTCCCCTCAGTAATTCAGGACAGTGAAGAGCTGTTTCAAAAGAAATTTAGATTTTATGGCATCAATATTGGACTGAAAGGCAACAATATTTGTATTTCTAACTCATTGGGAAACATTGGACATATTTATTAACTGCTACAGCATAAATATATACAGGACATTTTTAGTGATTTAAATAGGCCCCCTCTTAAAAAAAACAAAAATACACCTGAATATGTCAAGCGTTTTTATGCTTGCTGTTACACTGACAACCCTGGAGAGCCACAGATACAGCAGACAACCCTGAATTCTGACCT
This sequence comes from Erithacus rubecula, assembly GCF_903797595.1. Classification (NCBI taxonomy): domain Eukaryota; kingdom Metazoa; phylum Chordata; class Aves; order Passeriformes; family Muscicapidae; genus Erithacus; species Erithacus rubecula. Next base: position 13,189,875 of record NC_136685.1, on the reverse strand, counting down.
AAATCCTACAAATATAAATATGATTTTTAATCTGTAAAGGGCTGCTCAAACAAGGAAAGTTGCTGGTGGATGCAAGTGCTCTCAGGATTTGGGCAGTAATTCCTTGCCTTGGCAGTATTGCATAATACCCTTTCTACTGAGTACATGATATGCTGAATTGGTCCCAAATATTTTAGCAGAGGTTCTTCCATTTTTTAATCTCCATTTAATTATTTTAACTATTATTTTTAATGATTCATCTTGCATTCATAATATCATTACAGAGTAAGCTTAAATCAAAGGGCTTACCTAAAAGGTGTTAGAGCTTGATATTGTTACCCAAAGACAGCTTTAGGTAAGGGGAAGATTTCCTGTTAAAAAATGCCCTGCTACATTTGTTTTAGTAGGTAATGAAGAAATGCACTTAATTGCTCCTTGAATGAGAAGAGGCACTTAAAAATTACACCCCCTTTTGTTGTGCTGAGACCCAGTTTCCATTCACCCACCTGAACACGAATAAAACATGAAGCCTAATGAACAATTTAGTTGTTAAATGTGGAATCACCTCTTGTCTTTCACTCAGTCCCTCCACAAATAAGTGTAAAAATAAAATTAAGAGATCTGCTTCCACCTTTCTGTCACAGGAAATCTTGCTGAGATTAATCTGCTTTTTAGAAGGTTTGCTTTTAAATAGGATTTCCTCTCACTGCATGAACACAGTCAGGAAGCTCCAGTCTGAGTCAATGTTAAATGCATTTGGTTTTCAACTTGAGTCGGCTTGCAAATGATGGAACCAATGATTCATAATTTCCATCCTGACCTTGTTTACTTTATATTCACACTGTGGCAGGTGAACTCTTGTGTTCAAGATCATCAAGTTATTTGAGAGGAAACTGATGCCATCCATTAGCTTGCTGTGTGAAAGACACATTTGCATGCATGAGAATAAGTTATAGGAAGGTGATATGCCACTCACATTTCAGAGTTCACCCTTTTTTGGAAGTCTCATATAACCTGCCAATTCCAGTAATGTTGAACATGTAAATTTTTGTCTGTGCTCATTAAGGGCCTATTATTTTTCAGTCATTCACTTCTAATATCCAATTAAATATGAGGATTTATTTAAAGTCTAGTTTAAATGCATGTAAGTAGAACTGCATTACAGTCTGTACTGCTGGCATATAAATTTTCTGAATGGCCTTTACATTTTTATTTAGCTCAGCCCCTAGTGTCAAACAGAAAATATGAAGCAGAATTAGGAACCAAGAGTTTATATTATTATGATGTTATGGTCCAAATCCTCTGAAGTACTATTTGCCTGGCATTACTGTCTATCCCTAAGAACTTATCTGAATAGATTTCTTAATTTATTTTTTATCAGTCCAATTTTATATTTTGTGAGGTGGTGTAAAAACACCAAACAAAGTGTCAAAAGACTTGCAAATTAACCATTTTGAGAAGAAAGCACAGTTTGAAGTCTTTATTGAATGTTTCATGGAAGTTAGTCTTGGAATCTAAGACTCATGAGCCAAGTACAGTCCATGCCTTAGTGAGTGGTTTTGATCCCTTACCAAACCTTAACAAACCAACCAATATGCACCTTTCAAATCCCAACATTTCTAAGGTTCTTTGTTCTAAATGGAAAGTTTGTGGAGAAAATTGGGACTGCACTACTGTCCAATATTCCACTTGATGTGTATTATTTTCCAGGCAGGAGATAAAGCAAATGGGAAAAGGGTGCATGGTTCTATCACCTTCTGACAAGAACACTCAGTATTAGTGAGTGATGGTTGAGGAATATGAAACAAGACTTGAGTGCCTCAGCTTGCTCAAAGTAAAAAAGGTTAGAACTCAATGTTCTCATTTCATTTTGTGTGACCACTATCCAAAATTATGTCTTTTTTTAAAAAGAAGGCTTAACAATATTGATCTGGGAAGCATAATCTAGATTTTCACAGTGGATGGCTTGGAGCACCCCTATAGAAGCATTTAAGGCCCATGATTAATGGAGGCATGGAAATGCACTTAGTCCCATGAATCATTCTTCAGAGGTACTGAGTTTTCACACTCTGACTCTATATACATCTATATATAGGATGACTAGATTCCCCATTGCTATCTTAGGCTGACTGACTCACTGTGCTGAGGGCAGGTGCTGGCTTTTTAGGCAATGACCTATAAAACTAGGTGATCTAGCTGTAACCACCACTAGTGTGATTCATTTTACTTAACATTAAATATCTCTCAATCAACTGCCTAAGCCTAAACCTTGTCTTTCTCTCTGGGCAGAAATAGATATTTATTGAAGGTCATTTCCCCCAATAATTTACAGACATGTATATCAGGATTAGTTACATTACCATCTGGTGTTGTTTCTTGCTTCTCAACAGCTATCTAAAATTTAAGTATCTCACCATTAGGTGTCTGAGGGATGGATCCAGCTTTAATATTTTAAGTCTCACCAGGACTGATTTCACTGAGCCCTGCTCAGGCACATTTACTCAAGTCATCCTCAGTGCTGCAAATGGCTGGAGGGTCACAGTAATTCTTTAAAGGAAATGTTAAGAAATATGTGAAAAGCAAGCCACAATAAGAAAACCAGAAACATCTGAAAGAAGTCCTGTGCAAGGACTGTTAATGTAACACTATTGGTTGAAAACTCTCCAGGCATCTGCTCTTTGTTGAGTTACTTGTGCAATAGTGTGTTCCCAGAGTCTGGCCATGTTTTACAGCTTCCAGCATGAACACAGCACTTGCCATCAGGTGAACTCCCCCACTCAAAATGTGAGAAGAAAATGTGACTCACCAGAGCTTGGTAACATGTATTTATCAGGGGTTTTCACTTCTGGCTGTCACACACTGTAGGCATAGTAAAACAAGAAAATAAATTCAGTAACCCAGATATCTATATAGGTGATTAAGAAATTTCCCTTTACCTTCCAAGTCCAACATCACCTCCACAGAAAATGCTTTCCAAGAAAACCCTAGATCTTGGTCAAGTGAAAGACAAAAGACTTCCCATTACTAGAGCTTTTTGATTTCATAATAATTCAGGTACAGCAGAAGAATTACAAATGCTGTTTTCAGTGGCTAGAAGAGGGACTTGACTGTACATGTTATGCCTCTGAAGAATGAATTGTAAATCTAGGCAGGTGCATTATAAAAGCAGTACTAAAATTTGCAATGTGAACTTTGCACAGCTGTACTATTACATGCAGTTGTGGAGAGTGGTCTCAATTCACAGAACTCCTGCAAACATGAGAGATTAAATTCCTTATTATTCTGCTGAGAAAATGAAGTCTAATGCTGCAACATTAATAGTAGGACTGCTTATTAAGCTATTAAGGAGTAGAAAATAATGATGCATTTTGAAAAGAACATCAAGTTAAAAGTCCAAAGCTGAGGAAACAGAATAACAATAAGTTTATTTTCAGGAAGTATGATCCTCACAGATACCACAATAATGTAACAGAAGTCCATCTATTAAAGTTTTTTTGTTATTTTCTATAAACTTCATTTACTGAATATAATTTTCTGTTTTCAGCTCAGTCACATTAAATTAGTCACCTATAATACACCCATAATATAATAATGAAAGGAAAATATCCCAATTACATCTTCCCATGAGAGAGCTTTTTTCTTGGCTTATGTCCCTCATCTAGAGGATCTTATTAAATTCCTGAGGCATACCTGAGCCATATCCCACCTGCTTTCAGATAAACAACAGCAGGAGGAGTATCTCTGGGTCTTGAGTTACTGTGTAATCATTTTCTTGCTGAAGGTATTATAATACCAGGAATGTATTTATTCAGCTGTTATAAGAAAACAAGCAGCTGGAAATTAGTTCCCTTGCTGACTGCAAGAGAGCTATTGGGAACTTGTTTATTTACTACTAAAACGTATGCATTTTGCAGGGCATCTGGTCAGATTTTATTTTTTCAAGAGTGGGTATCCTGTAAGCAAGGAAGTGTGACTATCTGAAAACTGTTTAATGTGCATTAGAAATGTGGATTAATGATTAAATATTTCCAGGTCTTGTACCAATTTTCATTCAATTTTTTAACATAAAATAATCTTTTTAAAGAAGATTTTGAAGACAACAAAATACCAAAACCAGATCATTTGAAAGAAGAGTTTTCTTTGATCTATCTCTAGAGTATTAAATATCCTTTAAAAATAAACTGAACTAAGGCTTCATATCCAAGTGATGAAACCATACTGTTCACAAAGCTGTCCTAACAATATTAATGAAAGAAGCAGATATAAATAATCACTATAACCCAAAATATCTTGTTACCTTATTGGTGGAAAATAAAGCTGCTTTTTAAAAAACAAAGTTTTCAAACTTTTAGTCCTCTGAAAATGGAATTGACCCCATTTCCCCATAACTAAATAAACACAGGAATGCAATTGCTTTATATGACAAAATTCTAAACATACTTAGAGTGCACATCACAGGCAGCAAACATGTATGCACCTAATGCTTGATAGAACTGCCTGCTGAAAATCTGGGGGTGGAAGAGGGTTTCCAATTGCTTTCACTGGCACTGAGGAGATAAATTAAAGATAAATGCTATCTTTCCTTTTAATTTTTTTGTTGTTGTTGTTGTTTTTTGTTTGTTTGGTTGGTTTTTTTTGTTTGTTTGTTTGTTTGTTTTGCAAAAGGCAGTATTAGGGAAACAAAAAGGTAGTTAAAGTAGGGCTTGATTTTAAATCTTGAAGTAATTGCAAATTCATAGATGAAACTACAGTTTAGCAGTAAGGGAACTTAAAATCCTGAACAAACAAGACATCCTGGTTAAAAAAAACCCCAACAATTAAATTTGGGGTAGGTGGACAACTGGAATTATTTCTTGCACTAGACTTGTCCAGATCTAAAAGCCCTCATGCTGGATGGACAGAGCTACCAAGCACTTGGTTTCCTGACAGCCAGACACATGGATGATGAACAGCAAGGAAGGTGAGCTGGCAGGAAATGAGGCAGATTTTGGAACCTTCTAATTTCCCTTGGCCTTTTGTTGATTAACAGAGAAAGACTTCCAAGTTCTTTTGGAAAATTCCTGATCAGCGTTAGCTACAGACCTTCCTTCCTCTCTTCTGCAGAAAATCCTCAGGCAGTCATGGGAACAACACTAATAAAGAAATAGAAAATGTGTTTTCTTGCATAAGGAAGAAGATGATGGCAGCTGCTTTGCTAACCAAGCAGCTTCAGAATGTCCCTTGCTCTTTATAGGGACTGCAAACCTGTGGGACTAACAAAGGAAAAGAGAAGAGAAAAGAAGAGAAGGGAAGTCTTGTCTCTGCTTTCTCTCCCTTTCTTTTTCACTCACCATTAAATTTGTCAGGGAGGGAATATAATCACAATCCTCTCACTTGCCCTCCAGGAGAGCAGCTTTTTTCTAAGGACTCTGGCTGTTAACTCAGAGGCAGAGGAATTTTGACAGCATTTGACAAGTCAGAGGCAATACACCCTTACTAAAGAAACAGAGAACTTTCAATATGGATTTTTACTTAAAGGTCTGTGAATAGTCGTGGTGACAGTATGGTGACATACTCATGTGGCAGTACATGGTATAACAGGTGATGCTGCATTCCACATACATGAAAGCTGTAATAACCAAAAGTCTTTGTTTCATAATTACATTGGGACAGGGAGAAGCTTTAACTCCCACACTGCCTCCACCACTTAAAATGAAAGGTAGTTTTGACCTCTTTGGTACTGGCTTCAAGCAGGACAGCTGTGTTTTGACTGAGACAACACCACCAAGAGTGGCTGTGACTGTGTGTTTCAACCTGAGTTACCTGCAAGGAAACTTGTGCTCTGAAGCTGGTTAACACCACTTTTTGAATTTTGAAATCAAGTGCTTCTAAAATATCTCAGGAAGACTTTGAAAACTTCTGATTTTATGGTCTTTATTGAGCTGAAAGTGGTAGCACTATGGACACTAAACACATCCCAGAAAACCTTTCAACTTCAGAAGCCATAGACAATATACTCAAGTTTTTTTTTTTTAGAGCTCATATTTCATACTAAGGACTATGTAATAAGAGGCATTTCATCACAGCATTATTTTGCATAGCCATGTACCCTGCAAGGTTTGTGCTGTGGGGCAGAAAACCTGGGGCTGGAGACCACAAAGCAGCACTTCATTCTGTGCAGCACAGCAACAGTTCTGATGCTACAGAAGGCCAGGAAACTACAGAAGCCACTTTCTTAGGTTACAGGATGACATTTCTGGATTATTCACAGAAACACACATTAATATTTTACTCTGTTTGGCAGCACTTATGCATGGAAAGCTTTACAGTTATTAAAGCTGGATTCTCTGACTGACGCACAGAATCTTCACTGTGTGCCCTTGTTTGCTCTATGGCTTTGGAAGGATGTTAGGAGAAGGTATGAACAGTTTCCACCTCATCCATGGACCATGGCAGAGAATTACAAAATTTCATGGCCATTCTGCCTTCCACTAGGCTGAGCAGAAAGGGATGAATGCAAGCTGCTCCTCTGTGTTAAAACAGGACAGGGGAGAGGAAAGGAAAAGAAGACAATTTAGATAATTTGCATAAGTGTAGAGATGTGTGCCCTGCTATAGGCATTAGGCACACATTTGCTTCACAAATGGCTGCAGCAATTTGAGGGATTTTCCCCACAGACCCATGCCTCTGGCTCTAGGTGGCAGGGTCTGAACATACTGAAGCTGCTTCATTGCAATGACCAGTAAAACAAAAGGTCAAAGGACTGTAGCTGAAGCAAAGTTCTAGGCTTCATGCTAAAACACATAAAGAAGGTTCATACTTCTTTTTTCCTGCTAAAGTTGATGAGGTGTTATTCTCTGGTTCATGGGAAGTAAATATCAAACTGCTCCAGCTTGACTTGTCTAAGTCATCATTGAACAAGACCTGAAATGCCCATATGAGACCAGAGAAACAATTTTGTGGTTAAGCAAAAAGATGACCCGTGGTTAATTCAGGAGAGCAGTGGAAATTGTTTAGAACCTAGGATAAGAAATTCAACCCTTTTATGGTGTTGATGATAATGGCCAGTTTCTGTTTCCAATTGCTTAACTCTTTCTTTTAAAATGAATAAACCCATAGCAAGATTATGGCTTTATCATATTTAAAATATACTTATTGTAATTTTGGTAAAACATTTATTATTAGAGGATGGCTATGAATAAAAATTTGAACTTTCAATACATGTTAGATTCAAAAGAATTTTATTCCTGAATCCAGTATGGCCAAGCAAAGAAGAGAGGGAGGGAGGGGAAAGAGGAAGAAGGGAAAAGGGACAGGGCAGAGGGAAAGGAGAGAGACCATACTAAAAATAAGTTAGAAAAATGTTCAAGACATTTTTTCTAGGAGACTGGTTTTCAATTCTCTCGATAACCCATTAACAATACATTTAAAGTAATTTTTAATGTTTCTTATTTTCTTCATTACAATAAATCTTGTATTTATTCTTAAACCTCTGATAGAAAAAGATTTCTAGTCCTAATCTGTTTTTTAACAACATAACTATGTCTATTTTGTCTTAAATTAAAACTTCCACTGATTCAATGGCAAGTATATCCACACATGTAGAGTAGATAATGTGTACTTAAAGTTGCCTTGGTAGAGCTGCCTTTGTAGCTTCATCATAAATTCTAATATTTGATAGTTTGAAGTTGCAACTGACAATCTCTTTCAAAGGAAAAATAAATTAAAAACTCTTTTACTCTTTCACAATATAGGACACTGAAATAACACCATGAGATATTTTTCTTCCACAGGCTTCAGATATAGGGGAGAATGTCACAGAATGTCTTTCTTTCTTTAGTGAAGTGAGACCAAAACTCTGTTTCAAATCCCCTGGAGCACAGGAATTATGAGACCAAGTATTTCCAAGCAACTCGGGGTATTTCTGATTCAAAAGCTTTCAGCAATCCCATTTGCACTGTACTGAGAGGTCTGCAGCATGATGAGTGCCCCAGCCCAATTACCATGATGACGCAGGAGGCGAGCTCTATTCTGGCCTCGATGGCTTTTCATTAGGCCAGGCTGAGAGCCCCACTCACCAGCTCAAGTGGCTCTGCTCTTAGTGGGAGACCTGTCCAGAGAAAATGCTTCAAAAATGGCAAGTTTTCATCAGAGTTCAAACAAGTTCAGAGCTTATGAGTGACACTTCCAGCAAAGGCAGGCAGAGCTATGAAAAGAGGAAGGGGAAGACAGAGCAATAGGTACAAAAAAATACCAATACTACACTTGCTGTTTTGTATTCTTCTTTTGCCTTTCCTAATTTCATTGCCTTTTTTCTTCACAATTCAAAACCAGCTGTCTGGAAAATTTTCTAAGCTAAAAGAACAGGAAAGTCTAAGAAGGATCAAGGCAAGGAGCTCCTTGTATTATTTCAGTATAAAGCAGAGTAAAATTTGGCCTGGCTTTGAAATGACTGTAATGTCTGCAATCACAGCAAATCTCACCTGCTGTCAGAAATCATACCACTAGTTCTGCTTTTTTAATACTTTTTCTGCTTATCTTCTCAACCAAGAAATAGTCACTTATATTTCTTGTAAAAATCTATTGTCACTGTGAATTGCAGAATATTGCAGATGCTAGCCTGACTATATATATTTTTCCTATATGAAAATAACTGAAATAAAGGAATTTTTAAAATAATCTAATGCATATAATATTTAAAATGCATTTCAGGATGCAAAATAATTCACATTTGAAGTCACATGTCATCTCTCCTCATCCACTGATATAACTGAATAGCCCTACATAAGAAAAAATTTTCTGAATGCTCATTACAGAGTTAAGGAAAGAATATCTAATTTAGAAAAAAGCAAATTGTTCCTGTCCATTTTGAAAGACGGGGGCATACAATTCAAAGTTATTTTGTAGTAGGTCATTCTTAAGAGTCTTAGACAGCCAAGAGAGTCAGCCTCTATTATAATGATTATATTTAATAATTGTATATAATGGTTTTACTAGCAGAAATCAGATCTGTCTCAGCATGATATCTCAAAACATCAGCTTAATACATTTGTTTTAATAAATACTGAATTAAGGCTTACCAGAAGTTATTATTGAAATTATTGATGCTACTGACAAGTCAATGACAGGAAATGAGTTATATTTAATTTTGAACACTAAATGAATGCCAGATCTAACACTGAGTGCTGGACTAGTCTATCATGTTGCAGATTTTTTGACTTTGCACACATCTTGTACCTTTCATACTGGGCTGTGAGAGTGGTTGAAACCAAGGAAGATAATTTTGTTATCCTATTTAATTCTGCAATTAGCTGCCAAAAAATGGTTTTATGTACCTAACTATTGACAGCCACTCTCTTTATGTCTCTTTTACTGGACTTTAGTGGTAGATATTATTTAAAGTATTTAAATTAAATGAAAATGAAATATGAGAATATAAAATAAAAAATTGTATCAGACATGTTTTATTTTCAGAAATAAATGAGAAACTTATGGGTCCATTTTCAAATATTTTTTTGTTCATGTATGATATTGCAGGCATGTCATAGTTCTTTCAATTGCATGTCAGAAATTTAGGTGCTAATTTACCTTTTATTATGTGCCTGGACATCACAATGAGCATCTAGCACTATTTTGATGGATTGAAATACCACTGAAAATTTGAATGTCAGGATTCAGTTGAGTATACTTGGCCTAAGTTTATGCTGCAAATAAGTTAGAGGCACCTAAAGCAAAATTTGAAAATTGCCAGAGTAAGCACAGATGGATTACATAAATCTATGTATAAACTAATTATCTCAATTCCTTTTACAGTTATTGGGGTAAATTGTATCATGTTATAGAACTATAAAATAACAGAATGATTTGGGTTGGAAGAGACCTTAAACAGTATCTAGTTCTAACAGACATTTTTAGGGTGAAAATAATTATATCCTAAACTATGCATCTAAACCTGATTAATCCCCTCTGAAATATTTTTGTTTTCTCTAACAGTTGTCTCCTTTAATTATGAAAAGAAGCATGTAGGACTGGGGAGAGAAGACGAGGTTAACAAATAAAGACAGCTTAAAGGTAAAACCCTTTCAAGCCCTTTCTAATATTTCTCATCTGAAATCTCTTTCCAGAGCCAGCCAGATGACAATTAAGTGCTGTGATTTTGGTCTATCACTTTACACACTGCAGAAGTTGTTTCATTTGACATAAATCACCAAAACTCTGTCGAGAATAGCACAGATATGTTAATCTATGCAAACTATCTTCCAAAATATAGATGAATCCTATTAAAAACCCCCAAAACTAAACCCCAGAGTAGTTCCTCTATTTTATCTGAATCCTGTATCTTGAACTCAAAAGGATTCAATTCACTGTTTTTTTTATCACTTCTCAATAAAAATGTTGATCTTTTCTTAAACCAATGAAAACTCTAAGGTCATCAAAAGGCCTCACATTACAGTGAAAAAGCAAGTCTAGTAACAAGAAAAAGTTATTAGGAAATCTACATCTTTCAGAAGATGTGACTTATTTACTTACTCAAAGCACTGGCTAGTATGAGATGTTAACCAAATTGTTATTGTAGGTGATAATTAAAACAAAAATTCTGTTACTAACAGTCACTCCAATGAATTTAAATTTATTCAATTAATGTCTCATTAGTACATATCAAAAATAAATCACTTGCATATGCATCTGAGGAGCTTTTAAATCTTTTTGATTATGAGAGATAAGCCATTTTTATGCTTCCCATTAAAGGTCAGTGAAAATTTCTTTTACCACCTTGTTTCCAATGTTTATAAGTTGGCTGGAATGATCAACTTTGAGTGGGAAGATGTAGGCAACCTTTGCCTTTTTTTTTTTTCTTTTTCCTTTTTTTTTTTTTTTTCACGGAGAAAGGATTCTTTCTGATAAGTAAAGAAAATTCAAAGTAGATCTCTTTTTTAAAACACAGAACACCTTGTATAACTTCTTATTCACTTGAAACAGTTACAGTTATTGTACTATGCCTACTTTACACTGGCAGGGGGAGAAAAAGAGAGAGCTGGCCAGGGAAAAATAATCTCTTTCTCTTTGGGAAATTAACAGATATTAGCGAGGAAGAAGAAGAAGAAGGAGAAGAAGGAGAAGGAGAGGAAGGAGAGGAAGAAGAGGAAGAAGAGGAAGAAGAGGAAGAAGAGGAAGAAGAGGAAGAAGAGGAAGAAGAGGAAGAAGAGGAAGAAGAGGAAGAAGAGGAAGAAGAGGAAGAAGAGGAAGAAGAGGAAGAAGAGGAAGAAGAGGAAGAAGAGGAAGAAGAAGAGGAAGAGGAAGAAGAAGAAGAAGAAGAAGAAGAAGAAGAAGAAGAAGAAGAAGAAGAAGAAGAAGAAGAAGAAGAGGAAGAAGAAGAAGAAGAAGAAGAAGAAGAAGAAGAAGAAGAAGAAGAAGAAGAAGAAGAAGAAGAAGAAGAAGAAGAAGAAGAAGAAGAAGAAGAAGAAGAAGCAGCGATCCCTACAAAATATTAATATATTAGTTTTATATAAGAGGAGAAAAAATTGGGAGAATGGGTTTTGGAAACCTGTCAGAGTTGCTAGAGCAGAACATTTCTTGTGCATCAAGTGAGATTCTTCTTGGACATATGTGCAACTCATAAGCCTTAATAAGTGTCTTGCAAGTCATTTTTGACATTCACGTCAAGGGCAGCTACAGTTCAGGCCAGGTTGAGGAGATGTGCCTCTCAAAACTGTGTCTCTCTCACCCTTGCAGAGGATTTCTTCTGTAAAATATTTTCAGATATCAAAGCAGATTTTCAGCAAGATTTTTGGATGCTAACCAACCGTAGGGACTGGTGGATGTGGTAGAATAGTTGCCATTCAAAGGGATCCTGCCCTTTGAGAAATGAGCAGAGAGAAACCTTATGAAAATCAGTCTAGGCAAATGTCAACTTTTCCACAGGGGAAGGAACAGGGAGGTTAACCCCATGCACCAGAAGAGGCTGGGGGCAGACTGGCTGAAAAGTGGTTCTGAAGAAGAAGGCCTGGACATCCTTGTGTCCAAGGTGAGCCTTCCCCTCTGTTTGGCACCTGGGATATCAACCTGAATACTGTGTCCAGTCTGGGGCTCCCTAATTAAGGCAGATATTTCTATGCTGAGAGTAGCCCAGCACAGAGCAGGAAGCTGAGCAGGGGCTGGAGCACAGAAGGCATGGAGAGAGGCTGAGGGAATGGGGTTTGTCAGCCCTATGAAGAGATGATAAATGGGGAACTTGCTGCTGTCTACAGCCACCCTTTAAGAGAACATAAAGGAGATGGAGATACACATTGGAGAGATGAAAGACAATGAGAAGGATGGAATGTGGGAAATTCTGATGCAATATAAGAAGGAAATTTTCTAGCAGGAAGGTGATCAAGTACCAGAGCAGCTTGCTTTAAGGGTTGTGCAAACTCCATCCTTGGAGAGCCTCAATACTTGAGTGAGTAACCTGATCTTACTGGACTTGTTCAGGGCAAAGGTTGTAGTGGATGACTTCTGGAGAACCCTTCAAATCCATGTGATTCTGTGAGTCGACTTTTACCTCCTTGTAAAAACTCACATTTGCATATACACCTTCACTGAAATAGCCATTGGAGAGCAAAAGCTTTTTCAGAAGCTGATGCCAGAGGAAGTTAAGTTTATTGTCCTCTGTAATGTTGCTGTAACACAAATTAATATTTTTAAGATTTTAGGAGCACAAAGGACAAAGACAAAGGACCTCGGGGCAGGCAATTGTAGATGGAGCAGACCTACAGGAGGACAGTGCTGCAGTTGCCTTCTAAGGGACAATTGCAGCACTGTCCTTCTCAGCCATTGTCTCCTGCTGGCTCATGTGTGGACACCCATCTGGCTTGAGGGAGGTGGAGATTGAGCTTCACAAGCTCAGGGTCAAGTGTCTCTGGCCTGCACATAACATTTACACGGACACAAGGGTTATTGCACCTTTACACAGATGTCAAAACTCTGTAAGATGTCATATTGTAACAGCTGCCTCACAATGGTATAAATGCCCCCAAAAATACTGAGCAGAGCATATCAAGACTGTAATGGATTTACTTGAAATAGCCTTTGTATTATTTTTGTTGATTTTTGAATTATAAAGTTACACTCGAAGTTTTCTCTAAGCAATGTTCAAGGATATATAGCAATGCAGAATTTTGACACTCTGATGTTAAGAATTTGTGTTATTTGCAGTGTGTGAATCAGCATTGTCAATAGGAATATTAACTTCATTATGCCAGGTCTGGCCCTTGATTTTTGTTTTTTACTTAAACTCATCTGTACTGGGCCAGATTTTTAGAAACACTGATACACTGCTCTTATGAAAATAAAACTATTTGAAGAGTGACAAAAGAGCCAAAGGTTTGCATTAATTAACTCTGGCTACAGTATTTTTGAAACCTGATAAACAAAGAAACTGGACATATTAAAATGTGCCCTTTGAGACAGCATATATCACATTCTGCTTTCAAATCCCCCAGGGCAGCCCAACTGCATGTACAAAGAAGGATTTAGCTGTATATAATTTAAGTTGCTCTTTAGAAAAAATACTCAGGTTTTGATATATCAAAATATACCAAGGTGACAAAGCAAACAAACAAAGCCAAATATAAGCCAAGATTCAATAAAAATAATTTTGGAATTCTGGGACAGTGATAACTTTCCATTTGTCTGGTGAACAAAACAATGTTCTCATGTGACTATTCACTGAAACAAGTTTCAAAAAATCATCAGGCCCTTTGCTCTCTCATTATGCAGGTGGTGTGCAGTGCCCAGATGCAAAATAATTGATGTGGTTTCAAAGTTCCTTGGATCATTTCACAACTCATACATTTTAAAATATGTAGGAGCTTGCAATCTGTGTGACAGTGCCTAATAAAGTCCATTTTTCCATTGAGTTTTACACTGTGTTATAATCAGAATAATTTAAATATCCAATGGTATATCACATTCTGTTAAGCTATGAATTCTCATTCCTGTACATAACTACTGGATTCTTAGAAAAATAATTTTAATAAATCCAAAATAGCTGACAAATCAGTTGGTAGATAAAGCTATTTAACGCTCTAATTTCAAAGTGACATTAGGATCCCAGTGTTAGGATGAATGCCCCAACTGTAAAAAAAAAGAATTTACTAGCAGTCTTTCAGGGGACAGGTTCCTGATCGGTGTATCTGGTAATTACACTCTATTTATAGAACACAAAAATTAAAATATTTCCCCAATTTTATCCAGTCACTTAAAGAGGATTAGGAATGCTGTGGGCTATTAAGAGCTCCAACTGTTGGGGTCATATGGAAATGGGAAAGATGCCTACTGAGATTGATTTACAGATGCCTACTGGGAGGCAATAAAGAGCACAGCCATTCCTCAAGTTGTAGCTCTCTTCCTCAGGAGAAACAGGAGCAAACAGGAGCTTACAGCACGATGCTCCTCTCTCTCCATCTCACTGCCTTGTCAGACTGCATGCACAGCTGGGGCAGAGAGGGCTGTGCTCCTTTTGTGGTCACACCATTTAATGGAACCACTGAAAAAAACCCTGGTGAGCAGCAGTGCCATGTTTAAAGGCAGGCTGAGGGAGAGGGAAGGGAAAGAACCAAGTGCAAAGAGCTTTCTGCTTGTGAACAGCTCCTGTTGTTTGGTTTTCTGAGGTGCTAACAAAGATTAAAAAAAGCTGACAAGTCATAATATATCTTGATCTAAACTATCCCCACTCCCCCCTCACTGTCCCTCTCCCTTAGTTTTGATGCTTTTGCTTAGGATTTATGTATACATTCAGCATCAAAACAATAAGATTAGAGAAGCCTCGCTGCAGGTAAGAAATCACAGAAACAATCTGAAAAATCTTATGTGCAAGTCAGAAAATACAGGAGAAGGAGATATTAGAGGTATGGCAGCAGTGGGTAGGGAAGATCAAGGAAGGAAGAAAAGCACTCATGCTGCACTTCAGCAAACCAATGATACAGATGACAAGTGTTTTCCTTTGTGCTAACATTAGACAGCACACATGCCATCAGACACCTCTTTATGTATCTGCAGTTAGGTACCAATTTTTATATGGGCCAAGACAGCCTAAAAATTCAAAATCTCATTCCTGCTTTTGCCAAAGAAGCAAAATTCTCACTGATTCAGGTGAAGTATGCTATTTGTGCAAGATTCAGCTGAATCTCTATTACTTTTCTAGCAAATGTGGAATAAAGTGACTTGAAACACACTGATTCTGTACTGTCATCCATAAATTAATGTAAGCATCCTTTCTCTTTCCCCCTCAGCAGCTCCTTCTGCTGCACATTCATGTACCTGTTATAATAAAGACATGTAGTTAACAGATTTAATTTAGACTTCTCATTAATCATCAGATAAGAACTCAACATTCATAGCCTCTTCATCACCAAGAGTATTTTGTGAACTCTCAAAATTTACTTTGAAAAGTTTAAATCCACCACAGATGCATTCCTATCAACCCAGTCAAACTTTCAAACAACATTGAAATGAAGTCTGCAGTCATATATCATGCTTTTAAATATTGTGTTATCTTCTAAAATTCAGACATCTAAGGCTTGGGACAACTTCAGTCGTTTATCCAGGGAGATTTCTCTCTGAATCAGAGAAGAAGCCACATACTTGTGTGAAACAGGGCAGATTTTGAGGGGTTCTGGTTTTGCAGTGTGTGAAAACTTGAAGATCTCCTTAATTGTTCACAGATTGGAAGAAAAAGGGTTGATTCAGGAGACTTCTGGGGAGGGACTTTGTAAGCAACTTGTGGGCTAGGAAGAGATTTCCTCTAGTAGTATTCTTGTCATTTCTTTCTGATATGTGAATGGAGGCTAAAATTTTGTTATTACTTCCACTTATAATGATGCTTATTGTGGTGCTTGTGATATTACAACTACAAAACAGACAAGATTTTAGCTGATTAACTCCTACTGAAAGAAACTAAGAACTAATCTGATTCCAAAGGCTCAACATGAAGCAAGTTTGTGTGGGAAAATTGCAGGGATGAGTGATGCAGTGATAAAAATTTGAAGAAGATTTAATAAAAGGAAAAAAAAAATCGTTCCTTTCAAACTTCATAATGAATTTCATGTCCAAGCATGAATTCTATCCATCTGCAAAGAAAAAAATGTCATATATCAAAAACAAAAGAGACAAAGCATTTAAATTGAATAACCCATTTTTTAGTCTTGAATTAATTTTATTTCTCTGTGAGTTTAGGGACAGCAAATAAGACAAATAAATGAAGAAAGAAGACAGATGTGGCAGATAGCATGGAGAAAGTGGCTCCCTGGGGAGAATAATGGAGTGAGGGAAGGGTAGGATGTGAATGGAAATCCAGTGACCAAATTATAAAATGTGGGTGTGGAGTGACAGAGGGAAAACAAAAAAGATAGCAGCTAACAAAAGACTGAAAATGGAAATGCACTGCATCACAGACTAAAATGACCATGTTAATTGCCTGTTGTAAAGAAGGCTGTGATACAGGACTGGTACTTTGATGTTATTAACTCCAATCCCAGTAACTCTCAATCCTTTTGCAGACTCAGGTCTCAACTGTGCATTCATCAGTCTAAAATGCCCCTTGGCTGCCAAAGCAGGCTGAGTTGGAGGCAGTGGAGGGTTCTTCCTGCTACACCTCCTCACTGGAATTGCCCTCCTTCCCTTCTCCTTGCTCCAGCCCCAGGAAGGTTATCTGGACCATGAAGAGCCCACATGCAAGTGTGCTGTTTTCTTAGGGAAGAGGAGGCACTTCTCTGTCTTCTTACTGTCTTTTCTAGAACAGCCTCAACTTGGTAGCATGGATGCACAGCAGCAAAGATCAGGGCTAAAATGGAGCTGACTCTCAGCAAATGGGGAAAAGAAACTAAATATAATCAATAAATAACAGTTTAAAAACAATTTTCAGGTAGAGAGAAAAAAATAATTGCCTAGGCTGCTGTTCTGCCCCAAGACAAAGCTGGCCAAAATTATTTCTAAGAAATATAAGTATCTTCAAAAAATCACAATAGTATTCACAACTTGATTGTTTTTAAGCATGAATGTTGGTGAGTTAGGCAATTTTGGAAATTATATTTTATATATAACTAATTTAGCCAAAATTTTCAATCAGCTGACTGACCTGGGGAGCCTCCATATAAATACAAGATCATATTGATTTTATGTACTCGTTCAGCTGCTCCTAAATGCCTGACAGTCCTGACAACTTGATCAATAAGTGATTCCATTCACCCAGACCTGCAGGTGCCTTTTGTACTCTCCCTGCTGGAAGATGACAATCACACTCATTAAAGGCAACACAAAGCATCCCCAATGACATGTTTCCTGTCAGACAAATACAGCCAAGGCCTATTATGATTTTATCTGAGAGAAATTGATTTAATCAGCAGTCTAAGATTTAACCTATTGTTAATAATGCAATTTAAAGCTTTTCTCTGTTGCTTCTGACCAACCTAACTGGAATTTAAATAGGTAGAAGTGACGTGAGCAAGCTCACAAGGGTCAGAGTTTATCTTCTCTGTCTGTGCCAGACTCTTTGATGTTCAATGTGAAGGACTAATCCTCACGATTCCAGAAGCCATCCTGTGAACAAGAAATAATTTACCAAAGCTATTATGTCACATATTGCTGCCTTAATTTAGTTTTTACAGAAGTTTTATATTCTGTGAGCTTGAAACATCTGGAAGAAGCATCAAACTGAAAGCTGACAGGTTGTGTAAAGATAATGTTAGATGAATATGTTGTAATAACAATCTATTCATTTCTAGCTTGTTTTTAGTGTTGTCTTCCTTCTTTTAATCCAGCATTATTCAATGTTCACTACAAACTACATTTGCTTTGTATTTGTGGGGAAGAAAGTGTTTTCAGTGATTTTTCTAAATTAATTCTCTAAATTTACAAGAGAAAACACATAAAACAACACTATAACAATAACTAAAAAAAGTATTAATTTCTGGTAATGGATTTATTCTACTGTCAGTCACTGCTAGTTTGTAGTACAAACATTTTCATGACAGTCCTGAACCAATCATCATAACCTCTGGTAATGACTGGCAAATTTAGTATTAAATATATTAAAATGAGGTTGAGCATGAAAATTGGTTATATAATAGAAAGACTTTCTTACACAACATATCTATGTCCCTTAGTCTCTGACTACACACCTGCTTCTTTGGGTTATATTCTGCTTTCCTCATATCCAACTGGTATTTGATGGGTAAAAGAAAAAAAACCCAAACAACTGGGGAAAAAATAAAAGGGGAAAAAAAAAAAAAAAGAAGAAAATATAGTCTGTGTTCCTGTTAAACAACATGACTTTGGAGAGAATGGATGGTGCAGGTTGTCCTGAAGGGAAGACTTGAGAGGATGGGCTCACAGATATGTTAGGGAGGACATGTCATGCCCACAAGACAGCATGGTTAGACAAACCACAAAGTCATTCAGAGACTTAAATTCACAAATAGAAGGCCCATAAATTTTAAAGTTAGCCTGAATATGTGAATCTAGCAACTGTGGTATGAAGGTGCTAAATAAGAGAATTAAGTAACTCTGGAAACTGAGGGAGTAATCTGTATGTGAAGGAGAAGTGAGGATCAAGCTATTGCTCCATTCAACGCTGCAGAAGATAAAAATCTTCTGATTGCTGTACAGAAAATTGTGATTTTTCTCCCCAGTTGCTGTTACTCCATATTTTTCTCTACTTGAGATACAGCTCCTGTGGTCTGATAAGCATCAGTTCTGGCATCTCTGACACCTTTGTGGAGGAAGAGCAGGTGTGTATTTCAGCCCAGGATCCCAACAACACACAAGGCATCCTCTCAGATTTCAATTCCAGTGCTAAAGCTTCAGCTCAAAAGCTGTCACTTGTTGGATGGAGCGAGTCCAC
Source organism: Erithacus rubecula (assembly GCF_903797595.1). NCBI lineage: Eukaryota > Metazoa > Chordata > Aves > Passeriformes > Muscicapidae > Erithacus > Erithacus rubecula. The sequence continues at coordinate 13,171,037 of NC_136685.1, read as the reverse complement.
TGTCTTCAAAGATATTTCACAATGGGGGAAAAAATATGTCCATCCTTGGTGTCTAGCTAGGAGTTCAGTTTTGTCTTGCTAAATTTTATGTTAGAGCAGACAAGTAGAGGGAATGTCGTGATGGCAAGTCAGGATATTTGATTGGAAAGGTAAGCTTTTCATTCATCAGCAGAAAAGTGGAAGGTGAAAATGTAACACAGGTTGGTTTTCCCCAGAGAGGCTATACTGAGAGAGCACTGTGCAACAGAGAATGATGCATACCCCCTAAAGGAGAATTGAAGAGAGTAATGGGGAGAGGAAACAGCAGACAGCTGTAAAAGCTACAAAAGAAAATGACTTTGCAAGTGTATTACCTGCAGTGACATTGTCAAAACAAGGCTGTTTCTGCAAGACAACTGAATAAAAATCTTACTAAAAGGGTGGAATGGCAGTGTCACTGCACTGGAAGTCAAAGTGGGACAGTTTTAGCAAGGAGTGAGATAAAAGAAATTACACTAAATCTCTGGGTGAATTTAGAGATGAAGAGAAACAAGATAAATGTCTGAAAATATATTGGTGGAATCTCTAGTAAGTTCTGAGGAGTAAAAGATCTTCATAGTAGCTGTAGTTTAAAGGAAACTTAGTCCATACATATTCAAGCATGGATAAAAGAAAAATATTTATTGATTATCAAATAGATTGTATATACATGTGTTTTAATTATAATTAAAATAATACTTTAAAAATAGTTTCTGATGACAGAGTAAGTATGGATCTTCACTATGTTTTCAGTAATGCCTAGATAAAAAACATTTTCAGCAAAATATTTTAATGTCACTGTTTAGACATGCACAAGTTTCTGCTGAATAGCCAGTCAACACGAATCATCTGAGCTGTGGTGATAGTCCAGGGTGACTTTTAAAAGAGCAAAGCAAGGTCATATGACTTAGTTCAGTACTTCTTTTCCATATGCTAATAAATTTGATTTGCCTCATGTGAACTTGAAGGTGCCTATATAGATAGTTACCCATTTGTAATGTGTTTAATGGTGTGAACTTTCAGTGTGAAATCATACAAGAAAATCAGAATAACTCTTTTAATGCAGTAAGTGACCTTCTATACTGCTGTCAGTGCCACAATGATCAGTTAAATCATAGTGATAATGAAGATGTCCTTCTACTGTTGCTACTGATTGTAATGATTTTTTCCTATACTATTTGTAGTCACCCATTTTTTTATCATGCTAGTTGTATCCTACTGTGAATCTTACAATAGCTCCTGCTTCCTCTTGAAAATTCTGAAAAGATTAATCCCTAATTCTGTTAGAAATTGCTTATGAATCATGAATATTAAATCCAGACAAACCACCTGGTTTTGATTGTTTCCTAATAATTCTTAAAATCAGAGGCCCATTTCAATGGCCTTTGCCATAGAACTCTGCAATTAGAAATGCACACAAGCTTCTCTCTTTTCCATCAAGCTGTGGTGTCTGCTCAAAGAAAATTGCTACAGCTGTCAGCTTAAGTGTAATGACAAATATGTTTCTCTGCATATTTGGTTTCAACTAGTTTGCTCAATTCAGCATGACTTCACTGGCTTGACAAGTTATACAAGTGTTTCCAGAGAGTAAAAAGAGGAGCTGTCAGGTGTTTAATGCAGGTTAACCCAACATGGCCTTACACATCATGCTTGAATCCAGCCCTGTGGTTATTAGATAGCAATACTCTTTCTAGCATCAGTGGCAGGCTGATACATAACATGTTGCTGTTTCTCCTTTCTCCCAAAATTATATATAACCTTACTTCATTATTTCTGGTGAATAATCTGGTCATGATATTGTGACCTTTTAAATAAGTGATTTGAGATAAAGGTCTCTCTTTTTGTTTATCAGAGCCAAAGATTTTTTTTTCCAAACCATCTGTGATTTATAGGGTTTTGTTGACAACTCTTTGCCCTCTGAATTGCACAGCCCATGCTCAAAAGCACCACAGTAAGTCCCTGAAGCAATTCAGTAACTTGTTAGGAAACAAATCTGAGTGGAAGAGGACTAACATGCCCAGCTATCTCAGCTTCTCTTTCAAGAAATCTGAAGGATTTGGGCCAGCTGTTATTAAGCTTGATGTAAATTGAGTGCTTATTTGGAAAGTTCAGTCTATGAAAAATACAGATTTTGGCATTTACAGTGATGCTCAGCTCACCCAGAAACAACTAAACCAAATAGGAAATGTAGACTGCCATGGATATATTTAAAAGTGGTAAAAGAGACTGGGCTGGGCAACTGAGTGGCAGGTCTTTTTATTATAACTGATAATTTGCACATTAAAATTTTCCTTTGTGTTCTGAATTGTTACCTATTGCTGCCATTGACATATGCAATGAAATGATTCTCAATATTGCTGTCATTGCTAAAACAAAAAACAAATTGAGAACCTTATGGGAGTCAGTGCATCACAAATTCTTTAACCAAGACTCCTGAATTGATCCTGAAAAAGAAAATCTGCATCCACAATTCTCATCACAGTTATTTGGATTACTACTTGAGCAGTGGATGTGCTTTGTTCATTAAAAAAAAAAAAAAAAGAAATGCTGCTTGCAGAATGCTCTTAAACGGATCAAAAGAAATAATGAGTTTTCAAAGAACCTCATTCTGACACCTCCAATCCATCATATCTGTATTATACTGATAATCTCTTCTCTTTTAATCAGTGATGCTCAGGAGAAGAACAAGGAACCTGTGAATATATGGATGAATCAGTGTCTGATTAGCTGTCTTCACAGAACCTTTTCTGTGTTTATTCAGAGAAAGTGAAATTGAAAACTTTGAGTGATGATGATTATTGGTCCATACTTTTTTCCTAAGAGAAACACTGTTTTTAATTTTTCCCCAACAGTACTACAGTTAAAAGCATTTCAATAATACACCAAACAGAACCAGATGGACAACACTTTGGGAATCCAGAGATCTTACATCAGCTTATAAATTGTAAGATAAAAGGATAAATGAAATGTAACTTGTTTTCCAAAGTGTGATCTGGCAAACAATCAGTAAATAAAGAGCAAATATCCTTAAAATTTTTTTTTTTTTTCAGAAACTCTTATTATCCACTTGCTCACCTGCTCTTTCTTTTCCCATCAGTCCTAAAGCAGCCATACTATTGGTTGCAACTAGTTAAAACTTTCCAGAATGTGGCATCTTGTGTAGGGCTCTTATCCTGGAAGGAAACAGCCAGGTGCTAAGGCATTGGCTTCTATGCTTTTGCAGTGAATACCAAGCTGAATTTTCATTAATTTCTGCAGCTACTCTTGCCTTCTTTAATTCAATTTTTTGTTTCAGGGGCTGCCTGTTTTTCTGGCTGGATTTCTGCCACTGCAGTCTTCAGTGTCCCCTCACCCCCACCCAAACCCTGCAGTTCAAACTCCCCCAGTGTGACAGCCCTGCACCACAATGGTGATAGGGCAGCAGGAAAAATGGTACCAGGTAATAACTAATCCAAAATAAACTCATGGCTCAGCCTGTCTACCCTGCCCAACACCTCCCTGAACAGGGAGCTCCAGTGGGTGCCTGTGGGTGCAGCTGTTTAGGGTCAGTCTCCTGGGGACTGACTGCATTTCAGGACAGCCACCAGTCAGGCATTGCACCTCACCATTATTGCTGCCCCAATTTGAAACAATCAGTTACAGCTCTGCTGGCCACTGCCTCATTACCAGCTCTCCTTTATGTTCCAGAGTCAGGAGACTCTGTCTGTCCTTAGCACAAATGAGCCTCAGTAATAAAAAAATGTAACAGGTTGTGGAAATACTGTTTTGAACCAATGATTTAAAGACTTCCAAGTATTAGGATTCCTACCATGCCATGTAGCCCTCTCCTTGCATGCAAAATCTTAATGTATGAAAGGGAAAGCCACCCAACATTGTGTATTCCAGAGGAAATCCTGGATGTTTCATAGATCACATTCTGTATTAGCATTTGGCTTCCTATAAGTCAAGTCTTAATCAGATAGACCTGAGTAAAGGTGAATGTGATCATCTCATTATATTAGGTGTTTGTAACACATTTGCACACCCATATGTATACATTTGAATAGCAATAGTAATAAAATAATTTCTCCTAGCTCACTGCACTTAGTCTTTACTCTCCAATACCATCACCTCCACCAGGACCAGCCATTCTTTTTTTGGTAGATCTCTCTGAAATAACTCGGGAAAAAAAGCATGACAGAGCATAAAACTTCATTACTTTCACTTCCTCTCCATGCAGATCCCAAGGTGGTGTGTAACTAAATGTCAGTTTCTCATTTCTCTGGATGTGCAGGTGCAAGTCTGCTTAATTACTGTAAATTCATTCATCTGTCCTACTTGACCCCTCCATCTGCATGTCATCTTCTCCTATAAAGCTAATTGTATAATCCCTGTTCTCAGCACTGACCTTGTCCCACATCAAGAGGATACAAGGATGCAGGGCACATTTTACTGGTCAGGTTTGCTGTGTTGTCACACTAGTGCCTCTGACATCAGTGATGTGTTGAAGTGTTTAACCAGAAAAAGAGAAAGCCTTGCACTGACATACTTGTAATTTCCACTTGGGGTGTAATTGTCCCCTTTTTGGGTACAGCTGACAATAATTATACAGCTGTGAATACAAGAACAGATGCAGGCTGAGGAATGGATATACACTGAAGCATTGATGTGCATATGGACATGCCTGATATTGGTTCAGCTATGCTGACCTTGATGAGTGCATTTCTGCAACTGCTGAGCTGGTGTGGTTGGGCACTTCTTATTTTGAAAATAATTTGGTAAGGCCTTGTTTTAGAAAAACAATTAAAGAGCCCCATTTATAATTGATGCAATATTTTCTGTTGCTGTGGCCACAGAACAATGAAGGCATACATAAATTTGTGGGGAAACTGTCTAAATTACCAAAATCTTTAATAAACAAGCTATCAATTGATATTTGAGGGCATGTAACCTTGTGAATGAAAATAAATATGAATCCACATTTAAATCTCTGCACTAAAGTGCAGGTTCAAATGTTTGGCTTCTAAACCTCTGACTGTTTATTTTTTACACTACTATCAAAATACTAGCATTTGTGCCTGTAATAAATTGTGCCCACAAAACTGTCATGTCTCTTCCTCTCTCTTTTTAAAGCAGGCACTAAATGTAATTACATCTATTATTCTGTATCACAGCAATAGGTAACAGTTTTGTTCTCAAGTTATGTGAATGTTCTTCACTCATCTGTGTATTAAATAACAATTTTAATCTATATTAACTTTCCTTTCACTGGATATATTTATTTTTATTTTTGTGCTTCAGTATGAATAGACAAGCATAGGCTGTATTAATTAAAATCTCTCATGATTAATAGCAGCTGCTGTGAGGAGAGGATGAGGACTCTGGGTTGGTCTAGTCTAGAGAAAAGGAGGATGAGTAGAGACCTCATTGCTCTCTACAGCTTCCTGAGGAGAGGAAGTGGAGAGGGAGGTGGTGAACATTTTTCCCTGATATCCAGTGACAGGACACATGGAAATGGTTCAAAGTTGTGTCAGGACAGGCTTAAACTGGACATTAGGAAGCATTTCTTTACCAAGGATCACTGAAACTGGCTTGCTTGAGAGGTGGTGGGTGTCCCAAGCCTGTCAATGTTTAAGAGGCATTTGAACAATGCCCTTAATAAGATGCTGTAACTTTGGTCAGCCCTGGAGCTGTTGGGCAGATGGGTGATGCTTGCCCCTTTCCTACCAGCATAGGTAGGGATAATTCAAACCACAATGTGTGTGGATTAATTTTCCAATGCATAGGCAATGATTTTATAGGTTACCATTAAATGTAACCTATTGAAGTCATAAACTAAAAATTCAGCTGCATAAATCTGCAAAGCTTCATCAGTTTATACTGACTAACACCAGCTGAACATTGAATTAATATTAACTGAAAGAAGAAAGAGTTAATAAAAATCTGAGAAAAAAAAAATCTGGAGTCTCTAATGATGCTGGGAAACTGGAAGGTTTATTTTAACACCCTATCTATTAATAAGAATATTGTGCAAGGTAGATAATATTTGCTAAGCTAAGAGGATTAAAGAGAAGGAAATACTGACTTCATGCATACACTGAATACTACAGAACAGGGAAAACCAGAATACAAACAGAGAGTAAATGAACTATTGGAATAGGTGAAAAATCTCTATTAGACTGATAGACACTTCTTCTGAATCACTCTTCTCAGATGTGTCCTTCTACTTAAAAATAAAGAGATCTGTACATTTTAAATCTTATGTGTTGTTTCTTTAGGTAAATAACTGAAAATCAGAAAAGCTTGAGTGAGTGCAGATAGAATTGTGCATCGATAATAAGGCAGAATTAAAAAATAAAAAAAAATGGAAAAAGTGGCAAATTTTTTTTGACCCTGCTTGGACATTACATGCCCACCAAAGCTGCTCTATCACTGCCCTCCTCAGCTGAGCAGGGGAGAAAAAACATAATGAAAGTTTCATGGGTCAAGATAAGTGCAGGGAGAGATCAATCCCAAGTGACTGACTGACCAGACTCCACTGTGGGATATTAATTTAATTTATTAGCAATCAAGTCAGAGTAATGAGAAATGTATTAGATACTAATGTTATCTCTCTATCCTGAATCAGCAAACTCTGTTCTGAGGCATTTTTTATCCTGTTCATAAAATTCATGGCATCTATTCTAAAAATTACCTAATGACAGGGATTTTCACTCTGTAGAAAGTTATATATAGTAATTGACTGCCTAATCATCATCATCATCATCATCATCTAAACAAAGAAAACCCTACAAACCCACAGGCTGGTTCTTACTCTCTTTTGTACCTCTTAAAAAATTCTGTCATGGTTTCTTTTTTTCCCAAAAGAAGATTCTCTGCAGTTCATGCAATATTAGTTTCAGGAAAGTCAGAGTGAGCATAATTCAAATGCATTGATTTCTATGGAAACTATATTCATTCTCTTAGGCCAAAGACCTGGAAGACTGAATGAAACTAGTTCAATTCAATGAATAGTTTGTTCTGGCAAAGAGACCTTCAGCCTTCAGATAAGCTCAAATATAGATTCTGTCTCACAGAGTAAAATGCACTGGGAAAGAGGGCTCTATTCTTGCAGAATCATGTTCCCTGTATGAGTATTTGCTGTTCAGAATTCAGAAGCAGTTTCTCATGAATAGCCACTGGAGTAAATCAGATTCACTGATTCTCTTACCTAGGTTGAGAATGCTCATAGAAAGGGAACAAAATTCATAAAAACACCAAGGATTGTATTAACTTATTTTCTTTCTATCTCAACAGAAATTTTATGCAATTTTGTCTCAGTTCAGGAAAACAGCATAATTCAAATCCTTTCTCTATAACCTACAATTGCAGAATGTCAGTCTAAGAATTTTTAGACAATTTTAAATGAATGCTATTGAAGTGACTATTCAGTAGATGAAGAATAGGCATTTTAATTTCAGTTTTAGTAGGAGTAGAACATAAACAAGGCTCTCTTTCAGTATTTTCCAACAATATTCTTTTAATCTGTATTGCATTAATACTGTGTGAGCTAGTAGTCTAGACTAGTCGGCAGTATATAAAAGAAACTAAATTGTGCTGTGGCTGCAATCAAACCTGATTAAGTAATGCTTCTGCTAGCATAATTTCACCACACTTGGAAAGAGCAGCTAAAAATGCATCTGTTGAGAGAAGCTCTCTATTGTAACTCTAGAGGTGATCTGGTATTTAGTAGTGAGGGTTCCAGTGTCCAAGGATAACTTTGGTTCCCCATATGAAAGAGTCGCCAGCAGATCAGTGGTAAAACTGTCCCCTCCTAATGTCCAGAGGGTGCACTAGGAGAGAAAAGTGTCCACATACCAAAGATTCTGGGATGGCAGACAGTATAATGTCCTTTGGAGACTATTCATGGATCCAAGCTAAAACTCAGTCACTCAGCCACTTTGGCCATCTGGAGCAGGAATACTGAACCAGAAACCTTCACGAATTCCCCAGCAGCCCCAGCCTATAGGCTGTTTCCAGCCAACACTGTGAGGAATAGTCTCCTGCACAGAACAAAACCATATGTAGAGATCAGTTTCCTGCATCTTCTCCCCTGTGCCTGCACCACAAAGGATATGATATTACTGTCCCAGGCAAGGAGCCTACAGTTTTGAGCTCAGGCCAGAGAGGCTTACTCTTTTTACTTGGAAGATACTCAGCTCAAACTCAATTTATCAACTAAAATTGCACAGTCGCTGAGTGAATCTGGAATAAATGTACATTTCTTATCCACATAATTTATAACTTATTTGGTATTCTCTGCTTTTAGTATTTTCCTGCCATGCTCAATTAGATCTCTTCCACCACCCACTTTGAAAGTGTCTGTCTTCCAGAAGCATATGAAAACTTCCATTCAAAATACATAAACTATGTATGCCCAAGGTTTTGGGTTGTCTTTTTTCTTTTTTTTTTTTTTTTCAGAATGACCATGAAAGCTCATTTAAATAAATAAAATATAAATTATAAAAATGCTCAGAGAGCAATTTTTTTTTTTTTTTTTTTTTTTTTTTTTGTTCAAGATGTAGTATTTAAAATGAATTGTGCCTCTATTGGTATTTAGCCTGCGGCACTTAAACAATTCCATGTTCCCACAGAACTAAATGCATCTTCTACCATTAATTATAGTAACAGTGATTGATTCTCTGCCCTCAGTGCCTGTGGGAATACTCCCAGGTAATTTTAGAGGATGTGGGACTGGGGCTCAAATTCACTGTTCAGCAAGATGACCAGCTCCAGAGTTGTGAGTAATCAATTGCATGAATGTCAGTGTGCTCTTGTTGCACCACTGAAATAAAGGTGACTTTCCCATGTCCTACAAAAGAGGAGGATGAAATCTCTGTGCTTGTGTACTTCACAGAACACACGACTAAGTTAAGCATATGGAACCATTCCTATGCCTCAAGTGAGGCTAGCCCTGGCTCTGATGAATGCAGTCCCACACCTAAATAACTCAGAGGTTACTAGAGGCTCCTCTGAAAATAACAGTGTTTCAGTTACTGAGGCCAAGTTTTGCTGGCCCTTTTTAATGAACAGCAAATTTTTCTGAGTAGCAACCATAGAAAACAGCAAAGCAAGACACTATAGAGTGGCATAACTGAAGGCAAGCACAAACATCCTCTTTTGATTTGGGCAATGGGGGTAGCAAACAGTTCTGTAGAAAAACAGGTTTATTTACCACTTTTGGATTTTTACTGTGGCACTAATATTCATAAATAAGACAAACACTGTTTAGTCTCTTGTGCTGACAACTATTATGAAAAAAACAGTAGATATGTAATGGAGAAGTATAACATAAGATTTATGGCATGTAAATTATTGTTAAATCTATCAGAATGCAAACAGGCTGAAATATTGATTGTTATAACTTTGCTTTTCAGAAAATTGCCACCTTTTAAAAGAGTTAGCTGGCAATAATTATTATATTAAGATGCTGCTAGAAATAATTAATTTCTATTGTATTACAGTGATATGAACTAAAGAATTTTTACTATGATTCTATGAAACTCAAAACTGACATCTCAGTAAATCTATTGAGTTATTCTTCTGAATTTCTTTCTCAAATTCAGTCCACTCTAACTATAATGAGTCCTCTTCCATTCTTAATACTGCAACTACAACCTTATACAATAGGCCCTGTGTGAAATTTTAATTTTTGCATTTGCTACTAGCTATCTTTTGAAAGGTATTCAGGAGCTGAAACAAGCAGGGTGATCTCTAGAATGACTTTTTTAAAGTACTTAGATTTAAAAAACCCTCATATGTTTGAAAAGCATGATAGAAATTTCAATCAAAAAATTCAGTAGGTATCAACCTCTTTGTACTTTGGATGGGTATTACCTTGCACTTGGTACTGTCAATTTAAGTGGAAATTAAGTTCTCAATAGGAGACCATAACTGTTACTGCAGGGCATTGATTTAACACAATAAAATGATACATTTTGATAAACACCTAAGTTATAGGTTATCACAATTCTATTTCACACTCTTTTACTGTGTAGCATAGACTTGTTTCAATATGGAAACTACTGTCTGCTTCCAAAGAACAGCAGAGAAATCCCATGAAAACTGCAATTATATAAACTATAAAGAATTAAAATAGCTCTTGGGCACTTTTTTGCTATTGTTGTTTTCAGTTGTCAAGGGAAAAAAATGAACAAAGAAAAAGAAAGATGTGCTCCCAGCAATAGGGAAAGCATTTTAAAGGATCCTGTAAACAAGCTGACAATTCATACAGGGTTATGCATTTATAAGTGAAAATATCCAAAAAAGTATGTCTGAAAAAAAATGTAAGGCAGGGCATTAAGAAGTTTCCAGTTTAAAATGTCCTGTGGGAGCTGCAAAGAGACTTGTAGCAATAAACCTTTGTTATGATTAACTAATGGTAGCTGAAAAGACAGATTTAGAGGTGGTAGAAAAGTAGATACTCTCCTATTAACAGCCACAATGCCACCTGAAGAGAGAATATATTTCTTTTGCCATCAAAAGCCCCCAAACTGCTGTATTTTTTTATGTTAAAAAAGATCAATGGATTTTCTTTCCATGGACTCTACCAGGTGCTTCTTATAACAGTGAAAATTACTAGAAGCAGCAAGACAGACAATTAAAGACCTGTTGCAGCTCCTTTATCTTAGTGGTAATCTCCAATAAAACCTGAGGCTATTTTTGCACAAACCACTAAGAGCAATTCTCTCTGGACCTGTAAGGACAAGACCTGGAGACACAGAAGCAACCTTTTAAATGGTCTGCTTTGAAAAAAATGATTAGCAGAGAACTTTTACTCTGTGTGTGAGATGGGCAGAACAGCACTTCAGTGGAGATCTGGCCACTGCACCAAAACAGCATGAGCTGGTCAGTGGGACATCAGGCAGGACAGAAGATGAAAGTGCTTTCTCTACAAATATCTGTTGCTGCTGTTTTAGTTGATTTGATACCACTGAAAACATGCAACTTGAAGATCAGACTTTTGGGGACTACTTACAAGAACTTTCAAAACAGAGAATTGTGTGTTTCTAATCTACCAAGGCAAATGGATTTTCTGGGGAGATCAGGAAAAGTTCAGTTTAAACCCAGAACAAAAAGTACAGTTCTTTCCCTCAAAATCTTTACTAGATTATAAACCTTCCCAAGGGTATTTCTGCCTTAGAATATAATATGCCTTCCCTTTGAAGGCCCTCTCACTGCTTAGGGAGCACCATCATCTTCCTCTGGCCAGCCCAGCTTCACACCAAGCATCCTCTCAGCCCATGATAATTTCCTAGAACTGTCCCTCTCACTCTTTCTAAGCTTGCAAAAACATCTCCAGATCCTGTGTTTAACATCTGGCTTCTTCCAAACTGTCAGTGTGGCCCCCATGCAGACCTGGCAGCATCTGCCAGATGCTCCATCATTCCAAAATGATAATTTTGGTAATGTCATTACTTCTGGTAATGTCACCACAGCCCTGACAGCAGTTGTATGTAAGCCACATGGACATGAGGTTTGGAGAGATTCACAGGCTAGATTTATACCACTGAGATCCTCATCAAGACAAGACTCAAGCAGTCCTCATCCTTCACATCCAGCTTACTTAAAAGGGTAAGAATAGAAAAGATGGTGTGAAGTACTTCAGAAAATTGTTTTAATTGATGTTAAGAAGTTCAGTGCACAAGCTTTGGTGCTGTACACTTATGTGCACAGTGAAAGGTCAAGAGACTATAATAAACACAATACTGGCTATGAATAAGAAAAAAAAAATCACAGTGAGAGTGGTTAAGTCCTGGAAGATGCAGCCCAAAAATCTGTCAAGTCTATGTTGGAGAACCCAAAATTCAATGGACAGGGTCCTGAACATCTTGATCAGCTTTCAAGTTAGTTCTGCTCTGAGTAAATCCTGCTCTGTGTGACCTTCATAGGTTCCTTTTTCCAGCCTTAATTATTTCTATGACTATCTGATTGTACAGCTGATTCTCTGATTCACTTTTCCAATGAACCATTTATTCTAACTGGTAACTAGAAGATTTCCCAGAATCACAGTTCTTGAAATCTTTCTTTAGTAAGACATAATTTTGGGAAAAGGCAAGTAAAATAAAAAGCAAATGCCATGCTCTTTTTTCTATCACTAGAGTCAGAGGCAAAAAAAAGGGCAAAAAAATAATTCTTTTTGTTTTAGTAAGATGTTACTAACAGCATTTCACCAAAATCTTATATTTCACAAAAATAATGGAAATTAAATGAATGAAATATTAAATGGAATGAAAGCGAAAGGAATTAAAATATAAAATATCAACCTTTCATCCAGACTGAAGGTGCTGTGCTGCTGTACTTTGTAAAGTTTTGATAGATGACTGAATGGAAAGTGATTGTAGAATAAATTTTTATTAAGGTTATGCAGTGACTGCTACTTTTCAAATATAGTCAGATATGAAGAAAAAAGAATGCATTTCTCCTCCTAACTGCCAGCTCTTCAAACTCTCCTTGAAGTTCAAGAGGCTTTGTAACACAATATTGCAAATTAGAAAGATTCTAGCTGATGTTTTCAGGGCAGTGTGGTGGTTTTTCTTCTCAGACCCTACTGATTTCAGCAGATGGCATCCTTAGAAGAGAACTCTTTCCTCACTGCTTTACCACATTTATCTGTTCATTTTATACTACTGAGGCAAAAGAGACTCTAGCTGTGTGAGAGAACCAATGACTTTGTGGTGCTACATGAAGCACAAACCTAATTGAAGCATACATTTATCCCTGTGCATTTAACCACCATTTGTTAATGAAACAAACAGTATCTTCCTTTTGTGCCTTCTCTGTTCTCATTTGGTGAAATCTGATCACAGTTTGATTTATTAAGACCAAACCAATGGACATGTTAATAATTTAACCATGGAAAATTAAAATCAATATATTTGCATACATCCTATTTAAGGAATTTTGACCACATCACAGTCAGAAGTATTCCAGTGCTACTAAACATGTGACTCAGTGTGAAGACAAGGAACAAATAAGTTGATAAATATCACTTGTTCCATGTAATCTTTGTGTGAATTGCATTTAACAGTTGAGTCACATTCTACAACCATTCCCCCAATTTTAAAGTTGTTTGGGGACTCGGTTGGCACAAGAAACCTAGAGAGACACAATTAAGTTTGAATAATGGCACCTTCTTACATCAACACAGCTCATTATTTAATACTATCAAAACTTCAGCTTTAATTACATCTGAGTAGCTAACAATAAATGTCATTTATTCTTTCTATTATCTTTGCTAAGGGCCCCTTCTTTTTCCAGTGTGTACACATACTGCCTGAACAATGCAGTTCCCCTGATTGTGCCTATAACCTGATTTAGTTACATTCGTGCTTTATATCGACTGGGAAATAAATGTGTAAACCTAGCTGTGAATTCCTGCATGTGAACATTGGAATTATCTGAATGGCTAGCAAACTTCTTTATACACAGTTGACAACATTACTTCAAGGGGATGGGGAAAGTACAGGCTTGCCAAGGCAAAGGTTTTGTTGCTGTTTATTCAGTGCAGTTAACAGAAAGTAGAAGCATTGCCCTACACTGTGTATCCATTGCAAGGTATGATAATTACACAGAGCTTCACCTGGAAAGCCTTTCTGTTGGACAACTCAGGTTGCACTAAAAAACTCTAGAGTGTGTTTGAGCCAGCATTAATCCCTTAAAGTTCCCTGGACAAAACAGGAATCATGTTTATGTCTACAGCCCGAGGAAGAAAGATCAGCCACCTCCAGAGGGCAAGTCAGATTGCTGCAGTGTGAATGACTGCAAGGCAAGGCTGTGGCAGAGTGGACAGTGCTGGAGCAGCCCATCTCTCTTTAGCAACTATAGAAGGAGCTACAGTTCCACATTAGGATAGACTTCTGTGTTTTACACCACTCAGAGCATGTGAAAGAACCTTGTTCTGAGAATACAGCCAACACATGCACAGCTGAGACAAGTGTTCTTCAGAACACTGCTCTTCCTCCTCTGCTGCCCAGACCAGAATTGGGAAAGGGAAGTTCACACTTTTATTCAGCTTAGCAAAGAGAAGGCTCCAGGGACACCTGATTGCAACATTTCAGTACTTAAAGGGGGCTACAAGAAAAATAGAACTTTTTGACAGGGCCTGTTGCAACAGGACAAGGGATAATGATTCTAAACTAAGGCAGTGTCAATTCAAAATTCATACAAGGAAGAATTTTTTTACCTTGAGTGTGATGAAACACTGGCATAGGTTGCCCAGGGAAGTGGCATATGCTCTATCCTGGGAAACATTCAAAGTCAGGTTGGATGAGACTGGAGGCAACCTGATCTACTTGAGGATGTACCTACTGATTGCAGGGGGAATGGACTAGATGATCTTTGAACTCAAATCATTGTGTGATTCTAGAAGGGAGACCTTCTCACTAATGAATACTTTCTTGGATTTCATTCTGTTGAACAGGCCCAAACAGAATGTTTCATGCTTTCTTATTCCACATGAAAAGTGCCAGTGGGTGAGAACATTAAGAAAATAGAAGCCTCAATTTAATATCTGCCCTGGAAGGTATTAATCATCTCTTTTCAGATTCCAGTAGCATTCACAGAAGAGGACAACATTTGAGATTTACTGTACTATTCTTTGCTTTGTTCTTCAGTAGGAAATTACCTACTACAAATATTTTGAAAAACAAAAGAAAGTACTGAGTGTGGTCTTCAGCTGTAAAATACTGGTAACAATTTGTGACAGGGTGCTTTTGGGTTACTGTAGTCCATATGAAAGCCTGTTATGTTACTACATCCTAAAGAGTCTAGAGACCTATGCTAAGGGATATCTCCAATTTTTATGTCCTTAAAACTAACACAGATCAATTTTATCCCAGAAACAGAATGACTATTACATTGATGAGTAGGTTTTACAATTTTATGTTACAATTAGTTGCTTTCTATGTTGAATTCTAGCTGACATATCATCTATAAATCTTAAAGGACATACAGGTAAATAGAGGTGATCATACTTTTGCTTGAAAACTTAGGCAAGTCTACAAGTAGCGTATTGATCTGACAATGCTGCCTAGTTTATCCTTAAACATTTTCATACAGTGGAATATAAATGAGACCCTGCCAGACAAATATTTGTAAAAAAATATTCATATTGCTTCATTGTCAGCCAAAAGAGAGATTACTAAGTTGTTGAAATCAGGCAAAACTCCCACTCTTGGCTGGAAAATATGTATAGATTTGCTCCACTGAAAAAGGCTTGCTGTCAAATCAGCAGATGAACATAAGATTTCAAAAGGCACTGCCCTTTCTGGGCCTTTGTTTAGTGATAGACTGAAGGTATTATCAATGAGCCTATTGCTATTTCCTGCCTTGCAATGAATCTCTGAACTTGTTAAATTTCTGAATAAACCAATAACTTCTCCTTCAAGTGTTAGTTTCTGGCTCTGGAATCCCACTCCAATGAGTAAACCACAGCAAAATAAATAAAACCAACTGTAAAAGACCATAGCCCAGCAGTCCTCATATTGCAAGACGTTAATTTCCAGTGATTTACAGAAAACATTCTTATAGTCTCTGCCACCAATCTAAGGTGTGCAATGGCATTCTCCAGACTAATCTGGGTGCAGGAAAATAGACTGACTTATGGCTGAGCATGCACCTGTGTCCCTTGCTTTCTCTGAGAGGGACTCCCCAAACAGCTGCTCAGCCAGTAACAAATGTAAGACTCTCACTTTCTTCTCTGTTTTTAACTTTGCTGCTCATTTACACGTTGTGCATATTAGTAGCTTGTTATTTTAATAGTTATCACATAAGAAAGAATGAAGTGTGTCATGTGTTATGTGTTCGGTGCTTTTGAGAAAAAAAAAGAACTTTGTTTGCTTTGGCAACTGCAGCTCCAGTAATTTGTCAGAACAGGAGATGGTAATCTAACAGCATATGGCTGCAGATATAAATACAGATCTAGAATTATATGCAGACACACTATACATTAAAATGAGAAACATTTCATGGGCAGTTGGTCACAGTGATAATTCCAAAATGCAGGATTTAGTTACCATTCTCAAGTATTTATCCCTTACTATTCACAGTATTTTGTGCTCTCAAATCCTTATTGTAACCTAAATTTATCTGGAAGATGGCAGCTGACCAGATTCATCCTTAACTTCTCAAGGCATGCCATTTTCCTCAGATGCATCTTATTATACCATGCTAAGAGCAGAATGAGACAAAACTCTATGGTGTGCTTCAAATATGCTTATAATTTATCTGTACCATTAGCTTTTGATAGAGAGAAAATAAAGTGATGAATCTCCATTAACTCCAAGGGACAATTATGGCTTGAGGAACATAATTCAAAGTTCTTCCTATTTTGAGTCCTTACTTATAAAAAAAGCAGGCTCTTATAAACAATGAAACAACTAAGAGCAGTGGAGGTTCTTCAGTCTTGAGCACTTTTGGAGTCAGAAAGTTTTGATGAAGGATAATAACAATAGGAAGGCACTCAAGGGTGTTACATGTATTTCAAATTTAGCTTTTTAACATTAAATCAAAATTAATTTTGCCTCACTACTTTCTTGAAAAAATGTCATATTTTTCAATTCATAAAATTTGAAATCAGTATGATTTACCCTCACTTCTTCAAGTTTCCCTATTGCTGAGCTGTCAGGTAATTTATGTTTTTTAGACTGATTGCTGCATTACCACACTAGTATGGATCAGTCTACACAATGGTGAATGTGGTTTCAAAAAAAACCCCAAAAAACAAAACAACAAACAACAAAGCAACCTCTCAGTTTCACCGATGAAAATGAGATCTTCATTTGTTAAATATTAAAATATGGCAATCATTACCTGTGTGCACTCCATTTGGAAGGTTTATGTAGCAGTGCTTCATGCTGAAGACTGAAGGAAAAAAAAACAAAAAATTCAGATTTGCTTGGAATAAGTAGCTGAGGAAAAAAAGAGAAAAAATTAGAAGTGAGTTCTCAGTCCATGTTTATCTGACTATTATCAGGGCTGTTACTGGGATCATTACTTGCTGCTGGGCTGAGGCAGTTAGACACATGGATGCAGTCATGAAAAATGGCCCTACATTGTGAAAACACATTCCTGACTAAATTTACCATTAAGAATAACCTCAAGTACTACTGAGATATACGTTATTTCAAGTATACCAAAGGGGGAAAAAACAATGCCAAACCTTAGATTTTCACAGCATGCAATTTAATCATCCTATGCCATTTTAAAATGCTTATAAGTGTCTTACTGATCAAACAGCAAAGTTATTTACAGAGGCCATCAGTAATTGATACTTTAACAGGTATTGTCTAACTGATAAAATTTTATTTTTAGTGAAGAATGAACTCTAAATTCAATAGGAATTATAGGGACTTAAGAAGGATACAGTAATCCAAATTATTGACACCAAACAACAACAAAACAGAAATTAATAGAGAAAAAAAATTTTTGTAATATTAATATTTTGTTACAATAAGTAAACTTATCCTGATAATGAATAGTAGTTTATCTTTTGTTGCTCATGGATTTTTGTTCCCTTATGTTATTTTGCAGATACAAGAAGTTAGTCAATAATGCAATAATACAGAAGAGAATGAATTAGCTTTCAGTCCTATGATGCATGTCAGAATGATCTGTCATTATTTTTAATCAGATGGTTTTAAGAGAAAGAAGCAAAACTTGAGTTGCAATTCTTGTTTTATCATTGCTGAAGTATGAGGTGATTTTTATATGCCTGACTTGCCAATCTGACCTTGAAAAGAGTTTTATTCATTAACCCTCTGTTGACAAAAGAAATATTGATCTAATAAGAAGGCAAGTCTTGAATTTTCTTAACTAGGAAAGGAAAGATTAAGCAATCCATAATGTCATTGTCAAGCTGTAATATGAGTTTACCAGGATGCAGTAGAAACATTCTTGCATCATTGCAAGAAATGTTTTTCAGACTCTAGGCATTAACAGCAAAGTTTTCAAGCTCATTCTGGATGAATTTCAACTGCTGAAGTAAAGATAATATCTCTCTTCATGTAAAGGCAAGAAGTGGTACACTAACCCTGTGAATAGATTTTTGTTGATCATAATTAAAGTCTAAATATCTATAAATCCAGAAAATAATGGAAGACCTGTGAAGAGCACCTGGTTAAGTCCAGTGTTTTAATTTAAATGAGAAAGTAAAACATATTGCCAAATGGTCTCAATTTTTTATTTTATAATGCTTTTCCAGGATTTCCAGTATACAATTTGCTTTCTATTATTTCATATAGATAAGGACAATATCTCAATATTTACAACAGCTATTATTTATGCAAAGCATTAGATAAATTTACAAATGTCATAACCAGCAGTAGATACTAGAGTTATCTGATATGCAATATAAAAGGGATTATTTAGTTTGGTTAGACTGTGACATTCATCCCAGTATCCAGGTGCCTTACAGCTGCTCAGAGAAACATTTGTTAACAACTGGTGTAGTTCAAAAGAGTTGGTTCAGAGCAGAGACCATTTGTTGGTATGCCAGACATAGCTCTTGAAAATTAACTCCCATGGCCAAAACATATGGATTAAATGCATGCAAAAATTAATAGGCAACTGGGCATAAAAAAAAAATAAATAAAATAACCTAAATAATTTATACACTTTGGATGATACCATGCTGCAGAAATTAGAAAATTCCAGACAAAAAGTCCTTTTCCAAGAAGGACACATACTGCTGGTTTACTGGAAACCAGCCCTTGGGACCAGTAGTGAAGCTGCACTGAAAGACATCATGAGGCAGTGCTGGAGACCATGGAGACCACCAGGAACAGAGCCAACAGCTGCTTTTAAATTATAGCAAATACCTTGATTTTCATCCAGTGTGCAGAGTGAGTCAGTACAGAGACACATGTTCAAAGAGCTGGGTGTTCTAACTGGCCTGGCCCACCTAAGTGCCTTTCTCCCTCTGCCAGCACCCCACACTAAGATTCTTTTCTTCCTTTTTTCCCTGGCTCAACTAAAAAGGTCTCCTCTTCTTCAGCCACTCTCATGAGAGCTTTTCCTTTTGTTTCATCGCTTCTACCTTCTAGTCCTGACCACCTAGGAACTGGAGTCATGCCATAATCTGGCCCTGCTGCTTTTCAAAGTAGGTTGAACTCTAAAGTTATTTCCAAAGGCAGAATTTAAGCAATGCTGAAGTGTGTCATCTCCTCCTGAAATTCTCTCCACCTGCCCCAAAATAGCTGACCCTTGACAGAACCACAGCACCACAAGGCTTCTGACACAAGAATGAACTCAGCTGCAGTATTTTGGCATTCACTTGATTGCTCCCACCTGCCTCTATTATTTATGCAATGCTGTTTTGGAGACCAGGTCAGCAGGAGGAAAAGTTTACCAATATAACTGTCCTGGCAAACTATATTTGTGTGGGTGCAGCTTCTACTGGACAGGGAGAAAAGAAAAGAAACTAATTTTACTGGCACAGAAAACATTTGTTCCCAAGTGAAGTAAGTTATACTGGCAAAAACACTTTCCATCCCAGTGTAACCATATCTACACTAAGCTGCTGACAATATAAACAAATGGTTAAAATAAAAATAACCTTAGTTGATACTGCAGGTGCTGTAGACCAACAGCAAACTGTATGGCCAAATTTAATGGCAGAAAAGACAGTTCTATGGATAAGCAAAGCAAACCTATCTTCTCTAGTAAAAAAAAGTTATGAGGATGAGGAGACCAACAATGAATTCATAAATATGAAACATCCATTATTTCTAATGATAATTGTTTCCTGTGAAAATTTATAAATAGGGTAGAGTAATAAATCTAATTATCTTGGCTTTTTATTGTGTGATCAGTGCAGTTGAAGGGGGAATCACAGTAAAAAATATTTCAGACTTACCATGGGAAACTGGCTAAAACTGGGATTTTCCAAGGAGTGTCCTTATATTGTAAAAGTGCATATTGACTCATCCAAATTAAAAAAAAATATATCATTTAGGCTGAGGCAAAATGGAAATAAAAGCTTCTCCTCTTTCTTTCTTAGGGTTAAAACCCATCTTTAAGAGAGAATTAAAAAAAAAAAAAAAAAAAGAGAAGCATTGGTAGCAGTGGCATTTACAGGTTTGTTTTTTAATTTTTTTTTTCTCCAGAAGCTTCCAATGAGCCATTTTCATTTTTTCTTGCTGACTCAAAGGATTCTGGTGTTGCAGAAAATGCTTAAGCTTTTCTTAATTGTTACAGTTGTACAAAAATATCTGTGTTGCTGCTGCCATTAGAACTGCTATCAGCTCTGTTGTGCAATTTCTTTTCAAAGGAGGTCTGGCAGGATGAGCACTCTCATTTCTGACTTGCTGCTGCCCAGGGCAGGGGGTGACTGTGACAACATCTTTTATTGTTTCCAGCATCCAAAAGGTAAGCCTCATACTTGCAAAGTGTGAGAAAAATCTCATTTTGTCTTTGTTTTATTGAACAGCTGTCATGCTGTCAATGGGAGTTGTATATCAACAGTACTTCACAGCCCTAATTGCAAAACCACCCTGTCCCTAGCAAGGACATGTGTGTGTCTGGCAGGCACACAGACTGTATGAAGGCTTGAAGGCATGGCTAAATCAACCTTTTTGAATTATCAGGCACAGCTCTGGCCTCAGGTGAAATTGTTTGTACTGTGCCTAGGCCACTGAGGACAACCTGTTAAACCCTGAAGCTTTAGTGGTGTGAATAAACCTCTGCTGCAAGGGCAGAGGAGGCTTTGCTGTCCCACTGGGCTAAAAACCAGACACTCTAAGGGAATATTAGACTTGAGTTTCAGACGTGCTTCTGATAGCTCCAGTCACTTCAGCTCGTGGGGTGGCAGTGTATTGAGACCACATGCTAAATCAGTGGAAATTACAATCTTAACATTAATCCTGAACAAACAGGAGACAGATCAAGCTTTCTACATTTCTACTGAAAATCTCTCAAAGACTGATTGTGCAATTTGAATTTTTGTATTCCTGTGTCTTTCTTAGTATACAATTTGTATGCTTGTAGGTTATTGGTGTAAAATTGTTTATATTAGATCTCATGCCTTAATATGCATAAATTTCATAAATATATACACTACATTGCTTACACCAGTAGACCTGATTTAAACAAGTTTTGCAAAGCAAGGTTTTGGGGTGGATGTTTAAGTTTTTTTAAATTTTTTTGTAATTTTAGTGAAAATAAAAGGAACTTTTCAAACACTGTGCAAAAACACCTAAAGCATTTTCTCTCTGAAGGGAAAAAGTTGATTTACTAGCCCTGAGCTCTATGGCTTGCTGTGCCAATGACTCACTGGGCACATCTCTGTGATTTGTAGCAGCATCATTAATGTCTGTGCAAGGTCTCCCAGCTTTATGACAGAAAGGGTATGCCATTACACAGGAGTAGCTCCAATCAGGTCAATGAATCTCCTCAAGGGAGCCAAGTTTCATCTGTATCTGGATGTTGGTAGGAACATGAATTTAGGATACAGGATTTAAAGAACCTAAGGTACAGAGTACTGATTGCATTGACTGCACTGCAGGGAGACAGAACTTGCTAAAAGGTTCTTATGAAACCTTGCTTCACTCTTCTACGTTAAAGCTTCATTTTCACATTTCAGGACCATTTGCTGCTGCATCACTGGCATTACTTGCACACACTCCTAATTGCACTCAGGTCTCAGATTAATTTCCTGACATAAGATTTTACAACAGTGAATGTAAGACTAGCAGGCAGAAGACTCTTTCAATCATAAAACCACAGAAATTAGACAAAGAAAGATCTTATTAAGTAATTTACTCCTTCCTAGTGCCAAATGATTGTTTTCTGGAGGACTTACTCGAGCTCTTTATCCAGTTCATTTCAAAAGGACTCAGCCACACAATAACCCACAAAGCACAGCTCATATTTTCATGGATCTTACTAATCAAAAATTTCATCTTAAAATTAATTTGACTTGTATCTGCCATTCTGATTCTTCTTCTCAGACCCAGCCATAATAATCCCCTTTCCCCTCTTTCAGTGTCTCCAGCCCTCTGACCTCTCTACTGGGAAATGATTTTCAGACTTGGCCCCTCCTGCTGTATCTTTTCTCTTGTGTAAAACCATACCTATAGTCCTTGGGGGACCAAACACACATGCAGAATGTTATTTGCTTTTGCCCCAGCTGTCAGATACCAGTACTGGCTGGTTGTGACAAGAGCAAGGCAGCCATCAAATTACAACAGCAAAGAAATATTCTGATATTAAGCATCAGTGTCAAACTCTTGGCCTGTATAAATGAGCCAAAATTACTCCTTTTCCTTTAAAAGGTTTGATAGTACAGTAGTTATTCACAAAAGGTATCTACAAGCACATATACATATATGTCTGTATATATACATATATATCCAGTGATGTATGCAAAATAACACCCCTGAAGGTGAGTGACTTTAGATCATAAAATTTCAAGATTTAGACCACCACATAGAGAAGATTCAAATATTAAATATTTGGGGTAAGAATCACTAATTCTCTCAGAGCTAAAACTTGCTGCTTCAACACAAAGAAAGGCCTGGGGATATCTGTCCTTTGCAATATTCTGGTGATTTTTGTTGTCTTCCTTTTTTCCCTGTTTGTCACTAGCAGTTGACAACTTGTCTTCCCACTCTGCAGATCCACACCTGGCAAAGCAGTGTCACTGTCAGTCACTGCTTCAAAACATGTAACTCCATTCATCAGAAGACTTTAAAGCAGCATGTGCAGAGGATTTTCTACATTTAAGGTGTGTGATTAATTTTTCTGGGTGAAAGTGAAGAAACAACAGAAAGAAAAAAGGAAGGCAGGAAAGAAGAAAAAAAAAAAAGTGGTGATCAAAGAAGGGAGGACTCCTGGAGAACAAAGGGTTAAATCTTCAACACATTTTTTCTTTCTCTTTATATAGGAGCCAAGGGAATGGCTGATACTTTGCTACAACAGCAGCTGATTCTCAAAATAAGTGTTGGGAAGGGCAATCAGACATCCCTCTCTTAGAAAATAATTTCAGACATCATGAGGCAGACACAGTTGTTCCTGATGTTCACAAGGAAATCAGGGTGGCAGACAATGAATCTCCAGCTCTTCTCTCAAAATATCAAACCTGTCTGTTCTCTTCTGCAATTCCCTCTGTATCTGCTTTTGAAAATAGTCAAACAACTTCCTCTGAGTTTGTGCTTTCCCCATCTGCTCACTTGCAGGCTTTTGCTTTCATCCCCTCTCCTGCACAGAAGCCTCACGCTCCTACCAACAAAATTCCAACACCACTGTCTCCCAGGAGGAGATTCCTTCCTACCTCTTTCTTAAAACATCTTTCCCTCCAGTTTTTCTGAGTAATATCCCAACCACTGCTCCTACAAGAGGAAAAGTGGTGGATGGCAAAGCACATCCAAACCGTGCTGTAGGATTAATGCTTTTTGGAAAGGTTGCTATGGAAGGATTTAGCCACTCATAGATAATTGCTTCGACTTTTACTATTTGGGAGGAGGAGAAAAAAATACTTTTGAAAATGCTTTAAGGAAATTGTGTCTGCTTATGGGTTTCCTGGTAGGTGCTAATCTATTGACAGGTACCAAAGACAGCCAGGGGGAGGATCTCAAGAGGTGCACAGCAGAGTCAGTTCACAGAGGAGCTTGCAGTCCCTCTTTGAGGGCAAATAGCATCCAGATTCTGCACCCCACCTCACCTGAGCTTGGGCACTGTACCTCCCAAGAGGCATGATGCTGTGAGGAGGTGATGCTGGCATCCTGTCTCCTCCTGGTTTTGAGATTGCCAGGAGCTGGGACTCTCACTACTTCCCACAGTGCCAGCTTTTTCTGACCTATACTGTGGGTCTGTCAACACCATTTTTCTTTAGCTAAGAACAGAAAATGCAGTCTAGATGACTGTGGTAGAGAAATTGCTAATCTTAGGATTTAGTGCAAGCTCACATATTTCTTACACCTTCTTCACTGTGGACAGCCATCGTTACACTCTACTTCTGATTTCTTTCCTTTTAAAAAAATATTTCCAGTTAGTTAGATTCTGATTCCATAAATGCCTATGTTTACCCATAGCCATACCAGCAGCCCACTTTAAGAAACAACTGATGCCTTGAAGAAAGGTGAATGCGTGGAGAATACAGCATTTAAGAGTGCTATCTTTTATTGCAAAATTCTAAAAGTGAACAAAGTATACATGGGATTAAATATCCTGTGGAAGGATTTAAGCAAAAGAAAAAAAATAGCTGAATGAGATAATGAGAAAATAACAGCAACAACAGTACAATTTATCTAAATAAATATTTTACATTGTAAGGGCAGAAGCTGTCAAACTGTAATGCATGAAACTTGCCTGAGGCCTTTGATATAAGATACAGACTTTTCCAGAACACATAAACTGAGAGTATAAATTGATGTAAGTACTTTTCATCTCCCCTTTTTGTCCATGATGTAATTATTTTGGCAGTTAATAAGACATTCAGGGTTGCACCTTCATCTTTCTTAACTTGATACAGCCAACAGATAAAATAATCCCCGCAACAATTCAACCCTTAGCTATGAGTCACTGTCTCTGATGAAGATGTGTCACTCTGTGTTATCTTGGGTACAAGAAAAAGCCAGGGCTTTCTGGAAACTTTTTCACTGGGAATTAGAATTTCCTGGGGTATTTATTCATTTTGTATGTATTAAGCACCCAACCAAAGGGTTGTTGACTTGCCTGTTCTCAGGCACTGAACTCTTCAAAGGCACAATATCATGACAGATAAAGGGAAAGAGAATGGCTTAATGGAGTTAAGGAGGAATCAAAGACAAAACAGTCTCAAATACACACACACAAGTGCAGTTTCCCCTCCTTTTTTTCCTCACACTAGTCTCAAGGATTTCTCTGCTGCAAGGGCAGAAGATATGCCCTAGATCCTAACCCTTTCCATTACAATAGACCCATTTCCTTTGGATCAGAACATATTGATTCAATACCTCTAAACTAATTTCTATATATTTAAATATTTTTCATCAGGTTTTAATTTTTGTCATTCTTTCTCATGTACCAGAATTATATTCCCTGAATAGTTTAAGAAATAACCAGTTTTAAGTGCATACAAAGTAGGTTCCCAGACAGAAGCAAGGCTCAAGATTTAGATGGACTATGAGTATCTCTGTGATATTGCCTCTGCTTTCTTCTAGGTGAGAAATGAGTGATGAAGGGTTACTTAATGGAATACTTATGTGTAATTAGGCAGGGTGGAGGAAGAAATTGTTGTCTGCTTTTCCCAAACTGTGTTTGTGATAGTTACTGAGAGCTTATATCGTGTTATCTCCAAAATGGGAACAGCATAAACATGAAGTCATAATAGGGATTTCAGAAAATAGGAAGAAATTATCTGAAATACAGTTAGAAAAAACAGATTTTATGAGAGAATATAATAGATATGCAAAAAGGAAGACCTGTGAAACTACCAGCCAGTCAGTCTCACCTCCATCCCTGGAGATGATCATTTTGGAGCTCATCACTATCACTTTTTTTTCCACAACCCTGGCAACAGAGAAAGGAACAGTACCCATAAGTACAAGAAGTTCCAGCTCAACATGAGAAAGAACTTCTTTATGTTGAGGATGACAGAATACTGGAACAGGCTTCCCAGGGTAATCACAGAATCTCCCTCTCTGAAGACATTCAAAACCCACCTGGTTACTTTCCTGTGTAACCTGCTTTAGGTGATCCTGCCTTGGCAGGGGGTTGGACTAGATGATCCCCAGAGGTCCCTTCCAACTCTGGTCATTCTGTGGTTAAAAAAAAAAAGCAATAACTAATCCTGCAGCTAACAATACTGGTTTGGTATTTGTAACTAGTTACACACAGAAGCATGTATAAGTAGTACAAGTCTGTATGTTACACTGCTGATTCCTCACACTGACTTTCTCTACTGAAGACAGATGGAAAGAATCAGCACCATTGATACAGTCTAAAGCGTGTAGCTCCTCTCAAAATTTACCATGTCCTGGTTGGAATTGGAAGTAAATGTCAATATCTGAATAGTAAATCTGAACGGCTAAAAAGTGCCCAGGGCATCAGGATGGCTCTGGACAGTCTTTGGAAGGATTACTCTGCTATTTTGCTTTTGTAACCTATACTGGGCTGTTCAGCACGCAGAAGGATGTATTTACAGCCCTGTTTGAGGAGTTAATTCTGGAGAAGTAATACAGCTGTCTCTGAAGCATTTACAGAAGCAAGATATTACCATCTTCTCAGGATATCACAGTGGATTCCTTTTGCTCCATAGCCATGCTGCTAACACTGATGAGTCTACCTCAGTACATCACTGAGGCAGTTTCTGTGGTTAAACACTGATTTCAGCTGGTCACGTGTGAAAACCAATGAGACAATTTTGCATCTATTCTATGGAGAAGGCATGAAATGAGCTTGTTACTCCTAACTGTGGTGGTCCATTTTCTCTGTCTGAGTAGGGTCCAATGGGCTTCTAGGCTAAATATGTTTGTCTAACATATATAATATATATCCTAATCCCTGAAAATGTGTGGCAAGTACTGTGAACTGAAGTCTGTCACACAGGCATGTCATATTCATAACCAGAGATCTACTAAGCAGCAAGAGAATAGTATGAAGTTGAGGGTATGTATGTATTCTTGTGTACACATTTACTGCCTTTACCTTCTTCAGCTACATCCTGTCAAAAGGTGCTCCACTGTAGGTTTTACATCTGTTTGTGGTTTTGGAAAGACCTATTGACCTATATCTTGCTTACCATCACCTGTCATTAGAGGGGAACTGATACTTCTGGAGTAAACTTGTACAGCACATATCCCAGAAGACTGATTTGTTCCAAAGCTTTTGACAGCTTCACAGAATAGATAGATAATCACACCAGGGTAGGAGCTAAGAGAGTGGGAGGTTTCTGAAGCAAGGACTGGACAGCCTAAGGAACATCACAGGAGAAAAGATGATCTGGCTGCTTCAAATTAGCCCTGTGAAGTCTGAATAGCATTCTTGATAAGTAGTGTTGGAGCAGAAAGAATGAAGTCCAGCTATTGGATGTATCCATTTGAATGCTACTGGCAGTAAATATTCACAACTGGCAATATTGCACCAGTTTTGAATATCAAGAAGTGAACCCAGTGGTCTTTCTGTAGGGAAAAATCCCTTAACAACTGATAGGAGGTCATGCTCAACAGGATAAAAGCATTTGGATTTTACTGTTGGAGGTCCTTTCTGGAATTCTGGACAGTCTTCAATAAATGACATGACAGTGATGTGCTGCCCCAGGCTTTGAATGTTGGAGAATGGAAGTTGCTCCTACAGCAACTGGAAGTGGACAACCTCAGCCTTGAAGACTGAGTGTTTCTTTTTTTATATTATTATTTTTTTAAAATCTCAATCCTTTTTGATATTTTTTTTTTAAATCTCAATCAAACTTTAAAAATACCTAGAACAACCACACTAACATGGCCGCCTGAGTACACATTAAAAAAACAGGTTTCCTGACTCTGGAACCATCCTAAATGCGGAGTTAATCTCACCACATATGGAAGGGACCTAGAGCATACAGCAGGAATGGTGTGGACAGTCTTGCTTTCTGAGCACTGCAAAGGTGAGTGCAGACACAACAGTGTTGACATGAACTCCAGGAGTCAGGCACAACTTTGTGCCCAGCTTCTAGAAAGCAAAGATCTTACAGGTGTTTAAGGGCTGCTGCAAATCCTGCACAGCTGTATGCACCTCTGGTTCTGACTCTACCTGCAGAACAGGCTCCTGCTTTGGGCTGTTGGGATGTCTTGAGAGGCACTGTGTTTGAAATGCAGGGATTCCAGGGCACTTCCCAGGTTCTATCCACTCACCTCCCCCCCCTTCTCCTTGCAAATTCTGAACTCCAAAGGGCATTCCTCTTGTAAACAGAGATGGTTAGGGAGACTATCCTGACCAAGGTAGCAGCTGGACTTTTGAATTTATCAGATTCCTTAAAAACAAGTCTCTAACCTTACCTTACAGCAGTGTCAGTTGAAAGGGCCCCCAGTAGCATCAGTGGCATTATCATAAAATTACAAATGGTACAGAAATATAAAATGGGAAAGTGCCGTTGCAGTTTTTCACAATACAAGGAGAATTCAGTGAAATGACCAGGCAGCTGGTTGGAAGGAAAAGATTTTTCACTTAAAACATAGTGAAGTTATGGAGTTCATTGCACTGGGATGGTGTGGGGCTCCCAACATTCACAGATTTAAGAAGGGATTAGATCACAGAGAAGAGGTTTGTTTGTGGCTATTAAACTCAACCACTGACTACAATCTCTGTCTCCATTAAATTAGGCTCCAGTTCAAAGGCTACGACAGGAGAAATATACTTTATCTGCTTTATCCATGTCCTGAGCCTTTGCTTTTGCCCACTGCTCTCCAAAACGGAACTAAAAGGACTAAAAGGACTTTCATGCTCGCCCAGGATGGCAGGTTTTATGCTCTTATTCTGGATTTACAACTCTGTCAGTGGTGTTGGAGCCTGGCCATTATATGTGGTCATTTTTCACTCTGTTCATTTAGCTCTTGTACTACACTTAAAGCTTTGGGGACAGGAAAAGACAAAAAGCACAGAGAACCCTGTCTGCCTGTTTGTCTGTTGAACTCATTTACACTAATTGTTCCAATGCACTGACTGATTTCTTTTTAATTTATAAAATATGCCTATCCCTGGCTCCCAATACTTATGCAACAATGGGTGGGAAGGGGGTGGGGGAAAGAACCTTACTAAAATTTGTACCATGCTGAGATAGGTACACCACAAAAGCATCCATGGAGAAAACAACTAGCTCCACAGAGACTTTAAAAAATTGCCCTTCTTTTGCAGCATGAAAGAAAATTAAACTAGATTCTGTTAGTGCCAAGGAAAAGTCAAGTTGTACTGATATGAGATTCAGAGTTAGGTCGTCTGACTTCTGTGTTATAGCGTTACAAGTGTATTCTAGAATTACATGAATTAGTGTATATATAAATAGACAAAAGGAGAAAGTGGGATACAAAGAGGAGCTATTAGGTGGGGCAAACAGCTGATGAGAGGGAATGGCAGCTCTTAGACACATATGTGAGGTTTGGGAGAGGCATCTCTAGGACAGCTGTGGCTCAGACTATAATCAAATAGAACAAAGAGCCACATCCTCACCACCACCCCCCCCCCCCCCCCCCCCCCCAAAAAAAAAGAAAAAAAAAAGAAAAAAAAGCCAAGCAAAAAGCTGAGAGTCTGAGGATCAAATATGTAATGAGCAAGGCAATCCAATGGACAGGTGTCATTTTCATGTAGCATAAGCCCATTGCTCAGGGCACCATTAGAAATGCTCTGCATTGCTTCTTAACATACAGCCCACTCAAAATTCCTTTTTTATTATATCATTGTTTGTTTGAAGCTTAGAACTCAAATTTTAAAATATTCTAGAAACATGAACTCATACATATTAGTACTCCACCAGGTCCCTTACCAGTTTGAACTGGTCTCAATTCATTTCCTAAAGGTCTGTGGGGAAAAAAGAAAAGAAAAAAAAAAAAGTATGCATATATATATATATATATATACATATATATACACATACCCAGCAATGAACAGCTTCCTCTTTTCCATTTATGCAAATGATAGAAAGTGCAACATCTGATAAAGACAATAAGAAAAAGATTCCTTAAAATTTATGCACAGGATTTATACTTCATTCAATAAAGTCCAAAGGAAAAAACAGAGTGGGAACCAAGAGACCTAGTTCTGTTAGCAGTTTTCTTTGTTCTTTGTCATGTAATTAATTTAGTCTTAGTTTATGAGTCTGTAGCTTCCCCAAAGCATAATAGTGATAACAACATTTGTTGTTCTCTGTAAAAACTGCATGTTTCTCAAGAATGAAATTTCTCTATATAATCAAATATAAATCCAATTCAATATCTTAGCCATCCTATCTAGTAGTTTATACCTAATGCAAACACTATCTTGGATATAATTTAATTCTCAGTAAGTCTTATTGCTGTTTTTCCTCTACTTAATTAACCTTGGATTAGCCCATGTAATTCAAATGCATCAAAGTTTTCAAAAGAGCTTTCCTGGTTTTTTCTTTCATTTTTCCTCTAAAAGCAATTACATTGTTACTATGAGCAATTAAAATGGCTCCAGGAAAACTGAAATCTCTCATCCAAACAGGTGAATTGCACAAGAATGGGTGGAGTGGAAACTTCACCTCTACTGCTTTCCATGGGAGGTGCTTTATTGGAATGTTTAAAGGCAGCATGAGCTGTCTATTGGGATCTTTAAAGGACCATGAGCTTTTATTTGTACATTTGCTATTTTTTTTTTTTAATAAATCTTTCACAGTTATCAGTAACGCAGTGGTAGATCAATAGTGCTGCCTTTTAAACCCTTTGATCTGGTGCAGTCTGGCTGGCATGACTCATAGATCATACAAGTTGGAGTTATGGAAACAGAGCAGGTGGCATTTTGTACACAAAGCTCTGCAAACTACCCAGGTGTGCCTGAACACAGCTGGCTCTTCATGGGCCACTACGGGCACAAAACAGACAGAAAGTGCCTGTGTAAAAGCATCCATGAGTTTGGACACCTCCATGTTTAGAGGCTACTGGTAGCATGTTATTAAGAGAGAGAACCTGGAAGAAACAGGGAGTGAATCCAGCCCTGGTCTGATTGAATGGGTTACCAGCTGCAAATGGGCTTCTACAGGCAGTGCTGAAAGGAGGTGGAAACAATCTCAGTTCCATGTACCTTTGCTCCCCATACCACATCCAGCTGAGGACATGCTTTGTTAAGAGCTGAGAGTATGCAGGAGCTAAACAAATGTCAATGTCACACAATCTACCTAATTGAACAAGTGTCAGAGATCTAAGAGCCAATAATAGGGAGAAAAAGCCATGCAGCAAAAATTAGTAGTTGAGCACACATTTTTACCTGGAATGGATATAATTATTGTTTAAGGAAATTGTTGAGGGAACCAATGGAGACTTCATTTCAAGTCTGTTTCATATCCCCATGTTAAAAATACAGTGAGCAATGTGCCATGCTCATTGCAGAAGGAACTAAAAACAATTTAACATAGGGACTCCAATGAACTGAACCATTTTTTATGCTAAAATTTTGAGCAGTGAATACTCAATAGAGTATTCACAAGCAGCCTAGAAGAGAAAACAGATTATCAAAAGCTATTCTTAGCAAATAACTAAAACCAGCATTTAGATGAAACACATCATTATGACCAACATACAAATAAAAGAGGAAATATTTTGGTAAATGTGACCTGGTAGGTGTTCTTTAATATTTTTTCCAGTGGAAGAAATTGGAGGATAGATTTCACAAGTTTCCCTCTCCTTACTTCATTACATGTCTTAAAGTAGTATAACAGCAACCTGACACCCAATGAGACATTTGTTAGAGAAATCTAGGATATGCCAAACTTTGTGCCAGACTGTCTTCAAAATATATGTGATGACTGTGACTGCAACTGACTTGCTATCTTTAGCAACAATGCTGCATCAATATTAAAACTTTCCCATGGATGAAATACTTGGGCAGCCACCCAAGATATCACTACTATAGATTCTATACAAATATTAATTTCATTTTTAATAATGTAACAATTAATTTCACACTATATTGCTGAAAACAAAGATGAGCAAGAGAAAGCAATGTCAAATAGTCCAAAATAGTTTCACAAATATAGCATAGGAGAGATCTAATGTTACAAGAATATCCTCTCGTATATTAATGCAACACTAGTATAAACTAAAGCAGTTGTATTTGTTGTTTTCAAGTTTTTTTGAGAACAGAGAAATTGCAGGCCCATGTGAGCTAACGTAATAATGTAATTTTAAAACTAAAATGAAAGCCATAGAAAAGCCTAAAAAGAGAGAATAATATAAGTACAGCTGAAAGATCGTTGTGCAATTTGATATAATAGACCCTTGGAAACAGTAGCTCAGGTTGCAACTTTTACTGAGCATTTTAATGAAATTTGAGATTTGAGAAATGGTGAGATGTGAGTCGTGTAAAACAGCTGGAAGACCCAAACAAGGATCCAGTCTTTTGATTTCTACTGCTTCAGGATTTTTTATTCCTGAAGTAACTCTCTTCTTAGTCTGAAAAACTCAGAGGTGTTAAATGAATCCCCTGTTCGTGCCCAGAAGCAAGGGGAGATATGCACTAATCTCTCCTGCAGGAGTGCCACTGGCAGCCAGATGAGGCAGGGTGTGAGTTAACCCTGTCAATTGCTGGAGGAGTTGATGTGATGATGAGGCTTGCTCTGCAGATAGCCCCAGGAACTCCAGCACCTTCCTTGCTCCCTAGAGGATTGCCATCTGATTCAGGAAGATCACCTTGGGGCTTAATAGTCAGTGAAGAAAGCAGTTTCCTAAGTTATGTATGTGTTCAGCAAGGCTATCTCACTCCACTGAACTGCTGAAAACTTAGGCATTTACTTAAGAAGGACTAGTAAGTCAGCAACCAAATCTCAGTATTAGATTCCTAATTTAATAAATGTAGTATTTGTCAAAAAGAAAGCTGTCATTTCTTCCCTGCCCCCCAGAAGCTAACTTTCATAAATATAACTTTTTTCTTGCCTGCTGTCACACAGATATGTCTACCTGCTGTGAGACTTAGGTTAGCAGAGACTTCTGCATCTCTGACAAAGTCATCAAATCAAAACCACACACAGACTGAATCAAGGGAAGCAAATGTACTCCTTTAATTGCTTGTTTGTTCCTTCTCAACCAGCTGTATCACCTCGACATAGATTATTAGTTAAGCTATAAATGTCAGCCTTGCATTGCCAGTCACTGCCTAAATTGGATAATGTGAATTGCAACTTTGCAGTGGGTGCTTCAGGATACACGAGGTCAGATTCACCTACATGAATAGTTTCTTATCTAGTCTTCTAAATTTCTTTAAGAATTAGTAGAAAAAAAAATAGGCATTTTAGACCTTCATTTGTCTCTTCCTAACAGAGATACATAAAATAGGTCAGATGACTCACTCTTTAAAAGCATTTATTTCCCTCTCTTGAGCTTAAAGTTGCTAGTTCTAGTGTAGTCACCTAGAGTGTAGATGGTGAAAGTCAGAGGAGATGGATTGCATGAATCATGTTCTATTTAGCTGTAGGCAGCAGATTTTTAGAAGCATTTGTTTCCCAAAATTTGGTATGAACCTAGCTTCAACAATCCTTCCTACCAAGTGCTAAACTGCATCTTTGTGTGCATAATTCTTCTAAAACCAGGGAGTGTGAGTCAGGGTGCACTGGGAAGCCTGAGTCCAGTGCTTACATTTATCCTGGAAGGCACACATGGCTCTGGCTGTGAGCTTGAGATGGGAGCTGCAGGCCTTGCCACTCCTTGCCTTTAGCAGTATTCAAGACAAGGAAAGTGCATTTGAAAACCTGTGTTTCTCTGCTCTACAGTGTGTCTGTTCCAGAACACCTTGAGTGTGTTCTCTACACCTGACCCAGAAGACCTCATGTATCCCTTTCGTTCCTACAAAATTAGCAGGCAAACAAACCAGAGTCCTTCCCAGAGTGGCTTTCTGTGAGGCAGTGGGACTTGCCTGCAGTCTGAACAGAGGCTCAGTGCAAGGCACGACAAGGTCAGCAACAATTCTGACTTCAGATACCTCCTCAGGCCAGTGAGATCAGCTAAGCACAGTCAAAGCTCCTTTGACTAACAGTTTTTGAGCTCCCAACAGCAGAAGACAGGTTAGGGACTTGCTACTAAGGGATACACATGCCCTTTTCAAGGGAGTGCCTTCTCACTCTTGTGCTCCTGAGTATGTAAACTCCCTAAACACTGTCACCTCAGTGCCAGCTGTGCCATGACCACACCTCTCTTCTCCTCTGACCTAATTTCTGTATAGAGTATATATCAAATGCATTATGTCTTCTTGCTGGACTCTGGGACACAGTGTGGGACTTCAAAGATGTGAAGAAGCATTTTGCTCATGGACTTCATGCATCACTACTTGGACAAGCCTTAATATGACCCCCCTTTGGTTTCTGTGTCATATTTATCTCATTTTTTATGATACATTTGAGGAGTATATTGAAAAATATTAAATAGCATTTTCTTTTCTTTTTTTCTCCCCTTCCCTTCTCTTCCCCTTTCCCCTTCTTTCTTTTCTCCCTTTTCCTTTTTTTTTTTAAGTTTTCTTCTTCCTTTTCCTTTTCCTTTTCCTTTTCCTTTTCCTTTTCCTTTTCCTTTTCCTTTTCCTTTTCCTTTTCCTGTTCCTGTTCCTTTTCCTTTTCCTCCAATCTTTATCGAACATCCATTTAGTGCTAATGGCAAGGTCAAGAAATATCTTGTGTCTGTACAGTGTTCTTCTGACAGCTACTCCATAGGATACAAAAAGAAGTTTCTTGTTGCTGCTTCCAGATCTCTCTAGAACATCTGCCCATATCTAAAACTGAAAAGTTTAAAATCCTGCCCTAATATAAACCAATGTGTCTGTGAGGCTCTTTATTCATTCCCTATTCATTGTGAAATACAAGCAAAGTTTTTATTTTTTGTCCTGACTGTTTGATGTCTTGTTAAATTACTGTCCAAGGACAAATTCTTTTTGTCATCCAGACATGTAGGGTTGCTAAGCGCACACAAGGATAAAGATACATTCTGATTACTCAATACTTGTTATACAAAGTCTGCAGCTGAGAACAATATTGCATCACAGTCTACTTTTGCAATACAGGGTGGATACCTAGAATCCCAAATTAAACAAGTTTCAGCCATAGGTGTGTGTTTTGGAATCTTTCAGTAGCAGAGAAATGGAAAACTCCAGACTGTTCAGCACAAATAAGGGAGATGTTAATTAAGGCTGTATAAAGGCCAGCAAAATGTTAAATAATTTAAGGAGTGGGATAATGACTGTTTTAAATACATCGACTTTCCTGAAAAGTTTGGATAAGGTAATGTCTCCTATTTTAGGCCTTATTCACAACACTGAAGTCACTAGAGTAATTCAAGAATTTAACTTCAAGTTTAAGGGCATTTTCAGATGTTGCCAATGGATTTTAGACACACCTGTATGGCATGAACAGAAGTTGATGACAAGGTTACCAGAGATGTAAAGAATACTGATGGTTATTTTTGTCTTAGGTATTTCTTCAGCTCATGTGCTCATGTTGCATATGCAGATGTGGCATTCAGTTGGAGAAATTGCTCTAAGCACCTGACAAGTCTCAGAATATGAGGCTTGGGGAAGTGAATATTCAGATTTCAAAAAGGTGATGCAGAATCAATGAAGAGATTTGATTTATGAATAACCAAGACATAAAGGTGATAAGCCAGTGCTATAAATTATGTTAGAAGGAGACCAACTTCTGTGTAAATGGCATTTGGATGCCTGAACTTTCATTAATCTTAGGAGTCATCCACAGGAGGGGCTCTGTTTTAACAATGTTTCTCAGGACAGCAAACTTAATAAACACTTTGAAATGATTTGTGCATATAGGCTGATAGGTAGGAAGGCTTTAGACTTTAAATTTAGGTGAAATAGCACTCTTGTTTTCTGACCAGAAGTGCCATGAATTCAGGTGAAAAAGAAAGAATCTGTGAAACAAACCTTACATCCCTAAAAATAAAACAGTTACAAAATTTGGGATTATGAGTCACAAAATGACTATTATAACTCTGAAACCACATTCTTGTAATGATGACTATGAAAGGAAACAATCTTGTCCGGGAATCTCATTGGAAAACTAAAGTCTTTTGTCCATCGGTGATTAATCTGGAATAGAAAAATTATGACTCGTAAAGAAAACCATTGGACTCTCATAAGAAGTTGCATGTTACTTCTAGTGGATCTGTCCATGGGGAACAAGGATTCTCCCACTAAAACAGGGCAGTGAATATACCCTCAATCTATTAACTAAGTTTGCCAAAGCTGTTGTTGCTTTTGGTTCCAATTACTTTTCCTGCATTGTTTTAGTATTCTCCATATTCTCCAAAACAATGATAAAATTCACGACTGAATTTTTTTAAGGAATACATATTAAATTACTTTTAGTAGAATCTTGTCTGTAAAAGCTGAAATCATACAACCATGAAATGGGGAAAAAAAAGACTTGGATAAACCCAGACTCCAATAAAACAGTTTTAAAATTACTCCCATAACATGATAGATAACAGCATCTTGAATTATTGATAATGCATCTAGCAAAACACCCCACTCAGAGTTTGTTCTCCATGTTTTGGAGAACAAAACATGTACCACTGCAAAGTGATCAGCCACAATCTGCAGGGAAAGGAACAGTACAGATCTCATCATGATTTAGCAGATAATTTACCACTGGGGTAGACTTTAAATCTCTCTACTGGCAATGTGTCATGAAGAAAGTAGAAAATGTTGGTGCCACCTATTGGTAAGAAATGAGATTTGGAAATTATTCAAGCTAATTTGCATAAATCCAATGAAAAGTGAAAATAAACAGACCATTTTTACTTCATGCATTAGGAGCTTTGAAAGCAGTATCTAGAGTGAACTCTACTTTGGCTTCCATTCTGCAGAGGCTTACACGTGTGTTTAACAATCAATTACAAATTATCTGTGGTTGTAGTTGAGAAGAAGATGAAGAATTTAGGTTGTATTTTACTTCAGTTTGCTTGCAGTAAAAGTTAATTGAAACAGCCAGCACACTAGGAAATGTTGAACAGGGAGTTGGGTTACTAGACTAAAAATACGCAGCTTTGCCAGCCAACTTTCATTGGGTAGTGCATCCCCTACAGAAACTCTGGAGGTGGTATGTTTGCTATTCAGTGGTCTGAAAGAAGGATTCTGTTTAACTCTGCACACCCCATTTGCCATGCATGCTGGTGAGATATACTAACTCAGAGCAAAAGCAATCTTTCTTACTACATGGATGTGACCTTTATTACGTTTATGGCAGTGCACCAAGTTCTGCTTTAGTTCATCACTGTAATAGCCCTGGAGTTGCAGGGGACTCATTCAAGGCCCATGCTGGTGTTCCTTGACGTTTGCTGCTGCAGTCTGTTTCTGCAGATGCTGAAGACAGGAGTGCTTTGGTATACAGAGCTCTTGACTGTAGTAGTGGTTGAAGACACATTTTATACCCAGAGAATCAAACATCTGCTGCCACAGCTAAAAGACTGGCTTGGAGCCCCTTGCAATGACTGACTAGTGGTGCTGTGATTCCTCAAGAAAAAACAGGCTCATATATGAGATTTCAAGGCAGCTGATGAAAATTATAATGTGTATGTTCAGTCATCTCCTAATATTTACTACTTTTCATCAGCATTATCTGAAGTCAAAAAGTTAGTAGACATTAGTAACAGCTTCTTTGCCAAGTGCCAAAAAAACTGGAAGGTGAAAGCCTTAGGTAGGCATTTACAGATTTAATTTCGGCTTAATTTACACACAGCTCACTACAGTAGATATTAAAAATCTTCTTGCAGTTCACCTTTTTTGCTGGAAGTTTTATATGTTATGCATGTATAAATCCTGCTTGAACACAGCTGAGTGAAATACTAGAATGAGACTGGAGCAGAAGAAGGATTTGGTGTAAAAGCACTGAGATATGATTTAACTGTTTCCCATGTCAAGTATACTGTCACTCACTGTGTTGTGACTCACCTTTGCATCAGCAAACATATTTTTCCATTCTTCATCAGACCCTCTTAGATGGACACCAAGACTGTCTCTTACATTGTCAGAATGCATCCCATAATGCATAATTATCTCTTTGCACATGAGAATTCTGGGCACAATTATTATTCAAATCTTACAGGTAATAAGCAGGAGATTATATTATACAGCCAACTATGGATCTTTTCACATCTTACATATTTCCAGTTGTAGGCCATCATCTTAAAGAAATTTTCCAGTATAACAATATGTTAAGCCAAAGAAGTCATTGGACTTAGTATTGACAAGCGAACAGATCTGTGCCATTTCCAGGTTTCAAAATAATCCCTGTTACAGAGGCACATTCACTATT
This sequence comes from Erithacus rubecula, assembly GCF_903797595.1. Taxonomy (NCBI): domain Eukaryota; kingdom Metazoa; phylum Chordata; class Aves; order Passeriformes; family Muscicapidae; genus Erithacus; species Erithacus rubecula. The sequence continues at coordinate 13,133,068 of NC_136685.1, read as the reverse complement.
AGTGATGCTCCCATTGTGGGCTGCCTAAAAATGAGCACAGACCAGTGAAAGCAAATTGTATGCTCAAAAATGCCATTGTATAGAAGGAGACTAGAGAGTTAATTTAATTCTAAGAACTATCAGTTTCTTTGTTCCTCTTCCTCACACCTGCTTCATCCTGGACTGTCTGCTGAGAGACGTCTCAGACAGCCAACAGAGCAGCGAACAAGGAACCCGAGGAGCCTGGAACAGCAAATGGAGGCAGAAGCAGCCAGAGCCAGTTCACACGTATCAGTCAAACGCTGGTTGCCTGAGGCAGCAAAATGTTTAGTGTCTGTTTGTTGTGCAAGTGACTGCATGCTGCAAGAAGCATTCACTTCACAGATTGCCCATAAGGCAGTGAAACCCAGAGACTGTGACAGTGCAAGTAATGGGGAAAAGTGTTGGATCTTCATTACCAGATCACGGCGTGGGTTTTCTATATGATAACTCCACGTTTTCCCACAAAGGAGCTCAGGGAGAGAGTTCCAACACTGCAGTTATCCTTATCCTGGCAGCCGCTGTGGATACAGATTTCCCAGTGGCACAAAGTCAGAAGGGAGCAAAGCTGCGAATGTAAAGGCTCTCTCTCCTCTCTCAGCAGCCAACAAAGCCCAAACCAGACTTCATTCTTCACTGAAGTGGCCCTCCCCGAGGCAGTAATTGGGAAGAGTTTGCTCTGTGCCAGCCAAATATACTGGAAAGACAGAGGAGCTGTTGCAGAGCAGCAGAGCCTAGGCAGAGCAGCTAACCCTGGGGGTATGTATTTTTATTTGTGCTTTAAGCAGATTGCAATAGAGGAAACACTGCAAGCACAACTGCACCTGCTGGAAGGATGCCTCAGAGCTCTGACTCCAGCTGGTTGCCACGTGAACAGTCAGGGAGCTGAGCAGTAGCAAGGGAATGGGAGGTCACTGCCTTTCTTATTCCCACAGAATTTCATTGCGGTGCAATATGCCAAAGTTCATCCTGGTTAAGGACAACTTTTTCTTTTTTTTTCCTCTCTGAACCTTGACATTCTACATAGTAGTGAAATTCATTTCCCAGTCAGCTCTAAATGAGAACTTCAGTGATTTAGTCAAGTTCTCACAGAAAATCTGTAGCAGGCCTGGGAATCAAACCTGTATCTTTCTCTCATAATTTGTCTTTTTTCCTGTTTCTCAGATATCTATCAGTTGCACCATGAGCAAAGACAGCAAATCCACTTGTTCATTTCTAGTGGGAAATTTCTCCCTATACTCAAAACTTTTTTTCATTCTTTTCTGAATTGACTTACCTGGTAATGTTTCCACTAACTCCTCCAGGAGATTATTGCTAGTGTAACAAAGCCCACTATTAGAAAAATTCCCAGGTTTGCAACTTGGATTATCTTCTAGTTGGTTTCATCTCACTGTTATATTACAACTTAGCTATTTTTGCTAAATGTCTTTTACCTACTCACTATTTGCCTGCCAGGTGATTGTTCCTATGTAGGCAGATATTAATCTACCTTCCTTTTTGCTATTCCCTCTTATTTCTGTATCTCATAAACATCTCTATGCTATAGGGAATGAAATTCCTCTGGATTTCAAGAGGCTGTAATTTGGAAAACTGCAAACCAGTGAGTGCATCTGCACACACTGTGGTGGAAACCATAAATACACATGAAACTATATACAAATGGTGAATCATAACATTGAATAACACCACAAGCACGTTGAAAGACTCCATGTACTTCTGATTGTGAAATCGGTTCAGTGATTCTACAAAAAAAACCCAAAAACAAACAAAAAAAAAAAACTAACAAAAAGCATAACAAAAAAAAAAAAAAAAAGGCTGAAGGGGAGGGGGAGGACTTTCAGAGGTAATGTGCAAAAAAAACCCCGACCTATGAGGAAACTTTGTCTTTAGAACAGAATAAAGTTACATTCTTGTGAATAGGTTCGGGGTGATACACACAAGAGCACTGAGACTGTTACAGTGACCTAATCCTCTTATTTTGCTTCTTGGAGAAATACTTGGACCTCAGTCAAACTTACTTAAACCATTTCATTTACATCCAATCTACAACAGTTATGCTCAGATTGGTCACAGTACATTTTATTTTGCTAGATCTCACCATGCTCTCCAAGTGTGGGTGCTTAATTCTTGCCATTACTATATCTATGTCAAAATCCACTGTTTTACCAGTGTTCAGAGCTGTGTTAAGAAGCTGCTGACTGGTCTTTTGGTTTCAGTTCACTGATACATTTTTAATAACTTCTTTAGGTGTCAGCACCAAGATAATCTTGGTAGAGTTTTAAAATTATTGCCATTTTAAAACTGAAGAAGGGACATGGAGAAAATAATGACTAGGCTCACAAATTCTGTTAGACACCTATCCAAATCAAACAGCTGAGTCCTGTTTAATCCCATCCCTTCTCAAGGTTGAATACAGATAATGGGCAGGCACATTGGAGGTGCCTATTTTTATCCATTGATAACAAAGAAACCCTAAAAGATTGGATAGTTCAATTAAGTAAGTAAAAGAGAGGGAGGATGATGTTTAGATTTTCAAACTCATGCAGGAAATACATGAACAGAGAAGGCTCTGCCCAAATAACCTAACCATGGGATCACCCCTCTTCTGATTTTATTGGAATTTTGGTGATTTATATATAGCAAATGCACATTTGTTTATGGATATGTTGTCATTCTTTATTTACATGTAGAAATTTAACAAGAGTTCTGCCCCCAAGAGTTTAGAATGAAATGTAAAAGAAAACCCAATTCCCCAAACCATCTGCAGCATAAGGGGAGTAAATGTTGTAGAAGAAAAAGTCTGGGAGTAATATTTGCAAAAATGAAAATGCCTTCTGAAATAATTTCCAGATTGTTCTCGCTACTGCTCATAAACAGGAAAGGTATACAATGCTAAAACAGTGACTCACTTGAATTGTGTACTAAACTCTGGAAACAAAGCAGGCAAGTCCATGTGGAATGATTCACTGTAACTATTCTTTGATATAAACTACATTCCAATGGGTGCCCAAAGTGATCTATATATGCTTCATGGTACTCACAATGCTGCTTACTGCATGCAAAGTTCATTTCACCCAGATATTCCAAAAATGTCTTGAGACAGAAGGACAAAATAGTTAAAAAATCTCCCACAGATAGTCCCCAGGAAAAAGGATTGACCTGTTCCAGACCAATTTCAAGTCTTTTGGATGGTGTTGCACTTTTTGCAATGTAGAAATTATGAATTACAATTTGAATGTTAAATTTAAAATGCATTACTTTGACACAGTGGAATCTCATTAGACATAGTGAATACAAACAAGACATTGGGTAGGGAAAATACCCTTCCCTACATCTCAGTAATCAGTCTGTGAAAAATATTCTGAGAAATATAGAGGAAGCTGACAATAATATCTTTGCAACATATCCAGCTGTCCTTCTACGTTTATTACTCTGGCACTGAAGTCAATGGGAAGTCTGCCAGAATAAGAAAGGAGCTAGGACTGCAGAATCTGGTCCTTATGTGTAAGCTTAATAATTTTCTTCCATCTGCTATGGATCAGAAATGTGGACTCTCTGAGCAAAGGCTGAAGGGGAAGGGGGGACTTTCAGAGGTAATGTGCAACAGACATGTTTTTGATGGCAAAGGAAAGAACTGTGCCCTCCATTTAAATTACCTGCCTGTGATTGCAAAGTTATATTCTACCCATACAAGATCCTTAATGATTCTTCAGGGAAGTTCATGAGAATGGCAGAAGTGAATCATGAAACTCTTGCAATTGTCAACAATCTTCAGGAGACTGCTGGAGTCCAGAGAGTGCTCTGCAAGTATTTATGCCAAGCAGTACTACCAGGATGCATTCCAAGGCTAATGGGCATTTTAGTGCATTGGGGTTTTGCAGCATCAAGCAGGAAATGGGAAATTTAAAAAGCATTTATAAAGGGTAGGGGAGGTTGGAAACCACAATTAAAAAAAGAATAAAAATCACACTCCGATTGGTATGAAAGTATGCAGGATCCATTCAGAAAAAAAACTGATGAAGAAACATTAATCCAGACTCCAGAATTACAAGCTGAGATGAATCAGAGCATTTCTGGCCTGCAGACAGTGCTGTTATTAAGAGTTATTGCTCAGTGTAAAGAGCCAAAAATGTGCTCAGCTCTGTATGAGCTGCAAATAAAGACAATCCCTGCTGGAGAATTTTTCAGTCTAGGATGCTGGTCCTTAGTACTCTCTTCACAGCTCACTGTGTCTATGCAAATGCTGGTTAACTTTCCTAGGGCACAGAAGTCCATCCACAGAAAGATGTCAGCCCAGGACATGTGACAGACATGTTCAAACATAGGAGCTGAAGGGACACCCCACGATCCAAGGATTCTCTGTGTTAGAACACGGGGGAAAGGCGCTGCTGGAAGGTCATGCTGGCCCTAAATTGGCAGAATTGTTTCCTGGAAGATCTTCTCACTTCCTGCTGGCTAGAGAAGTTCCTGAGCATAAGCACCCACCCAGCATCAATGCTGCTGTGCCTGATAGCAGGAGAGAGATTATCCTTCCACAGTCTTATGGTGAGGTTAATACAGTATTTTTGACCGGAAATCTTGAATAAGTATGGCATATACCCAGGAAAAAAATCCTGTGAAGAAAAGGATCATCCAGTAACAGTGAAAGCACAGTCATTGAAAATGTTGTGGGACCTCCTTGGTCTGTGCATGGTTCCCAGGCGGAGCAGAGAGACTCCAGTCTACAGGGAAATCTTGCAAGAATAACAGAGCAATAATAAAATGCAGGACTTTGTTTTTAGTTCACATGGGGCCCCAGTAGGAAAGTTGAAAACCTGCTGAAAGAGTGTCTTATGAAGCATTATTAATAAGTTATGCATTGAGTCACTGATTACAACAGCTCCTGAGAAGAATTCTTAAAATAAAAATGCATTAATTATTATGTCCCTGCTCATGCTTCATGCATCCTGCTCCTCAGATTTTTTTGGTTTTAACATATTTTATTTAGATTACATAAATTCAGACAAGCATTAGTTTTTTTGTTTTATAAATGGATTTAAATGTTGCACACAAATATGTATACATATGCATATCTGAAGTTGACTGAGAGATAATTCATTGACACAGGAAGAATTTGTTTTCTGTACCTCCTACAGCCAGCTTATTTATAACTACTATTTGTGTACCTAGGTTATGTGAGCATGGTGCTCTGCCAAAAAAATCAGTATTCAGCCTTTTCAGGCCCTCATATATAAGCTGTTCTTGAGAGTGAAAACTCCCAGTTTTAGAAAAAAATTGCATAAATCCAGTGGCTTGCATTACCATCTGCTCAATCATCTTTTCTGGATTATAAAGTGGAAAATGTTGGATTTATAGAAACCACATGCAAAGATTCATATTTAATTCTGCCAAGATTTGCTGTCACAGCAGCCTTAAAGCAGATATGCAAGCCACACAAAACTCAGTCACTCTTATGGTATTTCTGACAAGGATGTATAATAAAGAAAGTGAATCTTTTATAATAAAAAAGTCTCCTGATAACCTAAAGTGATTAAAGTAATCTCTTATTTCCCAGTGGGTTAGTCCTGTTGAGATAGATTGTCTCACCTTCACAGAGATCTGGCATAAGTCCTGTTTGACATATAAGGGACACAGGCAAGTTTATTATACACAGGTCAAATTCTGCAGTAATTTGGAAATTTGGTCCAAAAGCTGCTCCAGATGTTTTTATTCACTATTCTATTTACTATTTCTGCACCAATGTAATTGGAACAATGAATATTTATCTTCGATCACTGCAAATATCGTTGTAGTTTTGTATTGCAATAGGTTCAGGATACAGTATAAGGATCCAGAGTGAAGAAAAAAGGAAAAACCTTATAAAGGAGAGAACAAAAAGAAAAAAAAAAATCCAGCCAAGTCACATAATGAAGAATTGTCTCCTTTTATTATTTTTAGCAGTGTCTCAACTTAGAAAAGAATCATATTGTACTACAGTATTAAGAGTATCCCTGTTCAGAAGTTCACTGTAAATACATTCAAAAAGACAGGTAAAGCAAAGGCTCACAATAACTCAACAAGTAGCAGATGTTACAACTATTTTTTTCTGAGGACAAGATCCAGCACTGGCAACACCTTTTCTAGCATAGAAAGAAGAAATTTGGAATGTCACTTTGTTAATAAAAGACCTCTAGCTGAAGCCCAGTGTAGTTGATAGTAGTCATCCCTTGTGAATGTTTATGCCTTTTTAAGGAATACTTTCACACAAGGAGAGGAGGGAAAGGACTCTTGCAGAATGTCCTCTGCTGCACTTTATTTCAAAAGGAGGCTTCCAGCCCAATTCTGAAATTATTCTTATTCTACTCGGATATTGTCAGAAATCACATAACATTTTCTCATCAGCTATGTTGGCAACAGCAGACATGGTGATATATACTTGAATTTAAAGCTATGTGTATTTTAAAAGCAAAGTGGAAAATTGGATCATTGAAGAGACTTGATTTCCAGTGTTCAGGATAGAGACTTTATCTCTTTTTCTGCTATAATAATGCATTTTGAAATGTCCAAACCTCATTCTTGCTTTGCATTCACATGATCCACTGAAGCCACAGAAATGTTTCTTATGACTCAGATCAATGGTCATTGTTATTCACTCTTGTGCAATAACAAGGAGCCGTGCTAGATGTTCCAGAGGAAGGTGACAACTTTTCTGAACATGGGATTAGCTTAACATGCTTTCTGTCACGAAACTTGAGCGTCAAAACCTTTTATAAATATTTATCCTGGTTTGTGTAAATAAGACTGACATGGTTGTATAAAGAGTGAGCTGAAATTCTCTTTGAAGAGCCAAATTATAACCTTGCTCTCATGGCTGTGATTTTGTGGAAGACTGATGTTTTTTTTGCATTGTGGCAGGGAAAGCAGTTCCCTTGACTTCACCAGACATCCACATTCTGCTGTCATTTGGACATTACATCCATAGACTCATTTCCAGTATTTTCACTGCCTTTCTATTCCTACTACTTACCATCAGCCTGACTAAAAGCTGAAACCAAGATTTAGGCTTCAGTCTATTGTTATTTTCACTTCATTCCCACTTTTATTTATATAATGTGAAAGGATTGGACTGGTAAGATAATGCTGGTGGACCTTACAGAGGCTGGCTATCCATGAAAAATTTTCTTCCTCTGAATTACATAGTTCTGCCAATTACAAACTTGAGCAGAGTGTTTGATGTGAAACTTCAAGAATTATTAAAGCAAAAAAAAATGAAGGGGATATAGCAATTATTTGTCTATTTCACAGTTATGTAACTCTTTCCTCTTAAGGGTCATAAGTTTTTTTTGTAAGACTTTTTTGTTACCACTACCCATTGCTCATTCATGTCACATGGAATATTTTAACAAAACAGGTAGATTGTATATTCTTCAGCTGTCTCTCTCAGATTTGTGTTGCAGTCATGGTAATTAGGGAATTGCTTGCCCTTCCAGAGGAAGTTTTTACACACATAATCTAAGAATTTTAGATAGCAGTATTAAGAGAATTGTCAGGAGTTTAAAATGGAAGGACAGGAATGGTAGGGTGTTCAATTCTAATAGACTAATCCTGTCCCATTGAGACACAGGGCAGTCTTACAACTCACCAAGGTTAAATTCAGATTTTAAAATACAGGAATAAAATTTGACTGTGGGTTCCACAGGTCTCTTTATACTCAGTGTTGAGGACTACATTCAGTGCTGGCAGCTCCATGAGTAGCTGCAGTCCAAGCTGCAGGTTGAGCTCTGGGGTGCAGCAGCCCCACGCCACAGGCTGTGAGCTGCTGACCCTTTGCACAGCAAAGGGCACAAGGACCTGTGGCTTGGCAAGGACACTGGACTCTCGGAGACACAGCAGGAGCTGAGGACTCTGGACTTTGGCACACTGGGACTGTGGGGTGTGAAAGTCCAGGGTTTCCCTTTCGAATGTCCTTCCAACCCAAACTATTCTATGTTTCTTTAAATTCGATTGCTGTAGAAGAACTTTACATAACCACGTTTTCTTGAGTATTGATGTGTCCCTCTTTAGAAAATATCACCTCTGTGGTGCAATTTGAGACAGTGCTAGAACACCTATCAGTCAGCACCATGTCACTTAACAGTATCAATTCTGGTAAAGAATTTTATAGGACTCAGCATTGTCAGTCAAGTCTGTGCATTTAGACTGATGCTATATTTTTCTGCCAAAGCAAGTCCAAACTTGCCAAGGATTTAGTCTGTTAACATGATACTATTAAGAACTGAAACTCATTCAACTTTAGTTGGCCAACTCCTTCCAAAACAGGGTTCCATGTGTTGGTTTCTGAAATTCAATAGGAGACAATAATTACTCTCTAGCTTAGGTTGTCTATTTAAAATTGCCTACCCTTTCTTAACACGATTCTTTATTACTGGTATCACATGATATGTTTGAACTATACTTTAATCCACAGGATTTTCTGAATATGCAAAACATTTTGGATCTGATCCAAAATGGCTGGATTACTTTTTGAGTTCCAAATCCTGTCTTATATATAAAACTGAAAAACAAAAAAATTCAGAGCCTTGTTCAGCTGCAAATGATCCAACTTCCCATTTTCATCTAGTTTTAAATTAAGATCTGTGTATAGAATATGATTATTCTGCCTCTGATAGGGTATATAGAATTTGCACCAGTTGTTACTGTAATTAGATAATTCTTATTAGATTGAACTAATTCAGTTATTTTTACTTGCACACAAAACCCCTTGTGCCCTTGGATAACCTCAAAACACAACCACTAACCTAAATACATTGCTCTATGTAGGAGATACAAAGCTGCCAAACAGAGCTTTGCAAAAGTAAATTCTGAAGAATAAGGAAATTTAAAAAACAGCCTTTACTGCTAACCCCAAGCTAGAATGAAATGGCTTTCTCTACAAAAATTAAAGCAATTTTATATTCATTTTGCACAGCAATAGCTGGTGGTTTCTCTAATGTGTGTTTAAAACAGGGCTAGTTCCCATAGCACAGTGTGCTAGATATCTTCTGTATCTCTCATATAAATAGGGTGAAGAAGGAGGGAGAGCAGACAGGGTCTGGGTTTCACAATTATTGTTCTTTAAGGACTTCTTAACAGGCTGAAGGAAATATGTTCTTGTTAAATCTACCAAAGATGAGTAGGTTTAAATCAACTCCTTTCTCATGCATTTGAAAATCAGGTCCCAGTAATGTGAATAAGCCTTACAGATAAAATTAATACTAATAAAATTACCTGATTAATCATAGAATTATAATAACCAATCATACTGTGCACAACTTTGGGTGAAGTCTGCCAAGTGAACTGAGGTATTTCAGTGGACAATACACCATTTTGTTCATCCTGTGTACTTGTGCAGATATGCTTGGAGTTCTGAAAAATCTGTTTATTTCATCCTATATCTAAAGGTCCTTATATTAGTGGGGGTGGTTTGAATTAGATGTGATTTGTCTTGATTCTCACAGTGGTGCATAATTAACTTAAAATTATCTCTGAAAATACTGACCCCACCAACATTCTGAAAGAAAAACCTGAAAAAATTCTTATAGAGTAGGCTTGTACCAGAAATCCTGGACTGTGTATTTAAGATAATACAAAATATCAAAACCTATATAATATATTTGTTTTATCTGATTTGTGATTCAGAACTTGTCAGGAGTACAAGCAAACTCAGTGTAGGCACAGTGTTTTTAAAAGCAAGGAACCCACAGAAATAATGGCAGGAAAGCACACTAGTGTAACATATCACAGAAAGATCTCCAGCTAAAGTGGATACCATTATCACAGATAATAATCTCTGCAGGTGCTCTCAGCTACTGTGTGGAAGCTAAAAGCCTAATGCAATTTTTGGATGTATAAATGGTGATATCTAGAAATTAGGAAATGACCTTTTTTCTGCACACAGAGCTGGTAAGATTTTTACCAGCATATTGTATTTATTACTAATGTGAAAAAGCCTGGGAATCATAGAACCTTCAAGAAGTTTTCAAAGAGAGTCACAATTAGTTTTCTGGGGGGTTGGAGTTTTTTTGACTTTACATATTTTTTTGTTTGTTTGGGTTTTTTTGTTTGTTTTTCCCAGAGAAAGAGCTCAGTCTTCTCAGCTCCTTAAAGAAAAGGTGGAGAAAAATAAAAGCTTGATTATATGAATGTAGGGTGCTCAGGTGTGGCAGAATTATCCAAAAGAAAGGGACTGTTCTGCAGAGAAATTAATAACAGGAACTTTAGAGCTGGAAATTGAGGCTAGACAGATTCATCCTAGCAATCTCACAGTACAAGGGCTGAGGGTAGCCCTGGAGCCACCTGCCAGAGGAAGTGGTGACTCCCCAGAGAGATGACAAGATTTGTCTGTAGCTGCATCCAGATGCTGCTTTCAACACACTGGCAGGATGTGAGTTTGGGCCCCTAACCTGATCTAGGCCATAATCCTGATTTTCTGTATCCTGAAGGCCAGGATAGACTGGTGAATAACCTGGGATCAGTCTCTCCTCCTCTTTCAGCAATGAAGTTTAGATGTTCAGTGTAAGAGGGCTCTCATAACACAGAGCAGAAAAATTCTACTTTATTTGACCCTTAGTGGCTAGTCCTTTTTCGGATAGCTTAATCTGCTTCTGAGGAGGATGTTTTGGGGTTGGCTTCAGTGGGTGAGAGGAATCCTGAAGTTAGAGTGAAATCTACAGCTGTGAAGATCTAGTCCATGTCCCCTAGTTACCAAGCAAATATATTGATAAAGCTATTTAACAGAAAGATCAAGGGTAGAAAGTATTCCTTTTTGTATTCTACTGGTACTTTGTAGCAATTGTTCTATTTCACTGTCTAAATGTGTGCAGCACTTAACACAGTAATGCAGTAGTCATAGCTGAAAACAATCCAACAACCTTTTTAATACATCTCTATCATCTATACCTATATCTATAGCTATATCTATATAATCTATAGCTATATCTATACCTATATTATCTGTATCTATCTATCCAATGACAGGCAAAGGAATTTTAAAATATTATTACTTCAATGGAATATGCAAAATGTTGGTACTTAAACTGTATTGAAATATTTAGTATGCATATTGACTTTTACACAATATATAGTAACGGTGATTCACTATATATATGACAAAGTGATTTTCCATATTACCTTTGTTAAATGTGATGCACACATACACCAACTTTTATTTGACTGAGAAATAACATCGATTTCCAGAAGAAGATGGATTTGGTCTTTGTAATCACAAATGGTCACAGCAATCTTAGTTTTATATTTCTTCACTTATGGGAAAGCTTATTTTCATATACACATTAATCACATTAGGTATGTGATAATACATTCTCCAGTGTTAAAATGAATTTCTGGGAAACCTGTGAGCAGACAAGATGCCAAACTGAGTTTAAAGCAAAAGATAGTCCTAAAGACAGGAACAACCCCACTCCCCAAAACATAACCAACCCACACCTCAAATTCTTGACAGGATATCAGCACAGTGGGATTTGTCTCAGTGGATATTCAGAGCTGATCTAATACCAATCCCATGTGCTCTGCAGGACACATCTTACACATGTTTTACTCATGGTAAGAAGTCCCCTACCACCTTCCCAGGAGTTTGAACTAATAAGTGGATGTAATCTATAGCATATAGAAATGAATGGAACAAACATAATACAATAACTAATGCTATAATCCATGCTAGTGATATTGCAGCTCTGCCTACATGCTGGTGAGTTTATCAGTATACAATCTGGGGGTGAGGAAACGGTGCTTATTTACAGGTATACTCAATCAAGTGGAATTCATCAGTCTCCCAGGGCTTTTTCCCTCACACTTACTCTTTCTTCCCCTGTTAAATTATTGTCTTCCTTTCACGTTTACTTTTTTGAAAACAAAGTGGAGGTAAAAGGAAACCACAGCTTGTGCAATGTAGGAAGGAATGATATGATCCAATAATTCAAACACAGTTTTCAAAAATGAAAGATTAACTAGTTAGATAATGATAAATCAGTCCTAGAAAGAAAATACTGCCTGAATCCTCTAATTTCTCACTAACACATTATGAACTTATATGACTATAATGCCAGTTTTTGCCACTGTAAGAAGGCATAAGGTAAAGTGCTGTTGCAAAAGTAATACATACTGTACAGTAATTAAGATGAAACACTGCAGTTAAGGAAAGTTTAAAAGGTAGAGTTTAGCTACACTTGATCTCATGTAGATCTGAAAGAGGCTAAAATAGGCTTTTAACTACATTAGCTAGTACAACAGCCAGTTCTGTTGTACTAGTTAAGGTAGTTCTCCCATCAATATTCACTGAAGCATTTGGTACTAGCTTGTGAAGTTATTAGTATATCACAGCTCTCAGAGCAACATCATATATATAAGGCACAATAAAAGTCTGGAAGACTTAACTGAAAGAAAAAGAAATATGCATTAGCCATTTACTGATTTGGCAGGGCGAAAACCAAATTAACAGTGAGAAAATACATTAAAAAAAAAGTTTCCTGCAATGGGCTGGTACTGTATGATCAATGATTATAAACAGAGCACAAAAATGCTTTTGAGCATTTGCAATATTGTTTTACTGCTACTTCTTCAAAGACCTTCCAAATTATCTCCTTTACTGAGAACTGTCTAGCACTTATTGAAAAGGCTTCATGCATTCATTGCTTCCCAGTAGAATGCTTTAGTTAGTAACATAAAGAAGAGATCTAATCACTCCAGGTTTCTGCAGTGTCAGAAGAGATGGTAATTTCCAGACCCTGATTCAGGTTGCAAATGATATCATATCTTTCTGGAAGTAGACCTTTCTGCTCACTTCCTCTTCATTGATTATAAGACTGAACAGACAAATTAAAAGTAATCAACATGATTTAAGTTGTGAACTCTGTAAGTTAAGGCTCATCAGCTTCTCCTGTGTGAGTGAAGTGGTAGTAAATGGAAGTCTCAGTTCAGGGAAAATATTCTAGGTGAAATCACATTTTACTGCTAACATCTAATATTGAAAAACATTAGTATCTGCTGCTAATGAGATATCTATTAGTCTGAGGAACTAGAAATAGAAGGAGACAAAGAGCAAGATAACAATGAAACACTGTGATTGCCTTTCTCCAGCAACTAAATAATATTAATACATGGTGGCCCTGGCACATTTGGCTTTCAAGAAGTTCAGAGTGGAGATGTCAGTTAATTTTTCAGCTAACCCCTATAAATTAAGCAGTCTTTACCGTTAAAACCTGTACTAAAGCTGTATGAGGTGATATATATAGTGACTTCCATAACTTTTGTCCTTTTCCACACATTCAAAATTTCTTCTTCAGAGCATTTATGAGTTTCCTTTTTCATATTGATCTATTAAGTTCTGTAGAAGAGAGTGGACAGAGTTGGCTGATGTTACTACGGTATCTGCCTGTCTGCATTGTTATAAGATGGGGAAATATGATTAGATAAAATTAATCTCTTCTTACCTTAACTGTCACAGAACACAGTCCACAAAATATGTCAAGCCTCATTTTACAAAACACTAAAAAGCTTTTGTATACCATAGTTAAAACCTTTGGAGAACATTTCACTGTATTAAAAATTATCATGGAGCCAGTGAAAACAAAACATACCATTCAGGAAGGAATGACCATTCCACCTTAGCCCAACCTACTGACTGATTTATGCCATAATGACAGAATTAATGAATTGCTGATTATGTAGTTTTTGTTGTCTTGCCTCATTTCCCAGAGACCTACTATAAAGCACTGGTTCAGCAAGCTAAAACTATCAGAAAACACCTTAAGAAGTCAAGGATGCAGAATTAAAAGTGTCTGCGTCTCCATCTGGTGTATGTAAAAAGGTCTCTCTCCAAAAGGAGAGAGGCCAACTTACAGTCTACTCTATAGAAATTAACTTATTTAGTTACAGCCCTTCCAGCCTGAGAGTGATAGTAGGTCTTGCAGATCAGACACACAACTAAAGTAAGCACTGAAATTTCATGCACTGTACTAGCTAACTTTTAGGCATCTCTCTGGTGGCATCTCTTATTCTGGCTTAGGGACCTGCACTTCTGCACAATCTTTGAGTAAAATTAGATATTCCAAAATGCCATCAAAACCTATAGACCTGTTCTGGATATAAACCTCTAAGTCTAGTTGTCTGCTTGATGGAGTTGAGTCTTGAGTTCACAGTTCATCCAAGCTCTTGTCTAGAACATTATTTGCCTTATGCTGGCTCAGTTATATGTATATTAGGACTTTAAAACCCCTATCCCTATGCCCATTTCATCCTGGTCAACCCTCACCTGGAGAACAATGGCCCTTGTAAGTTTTAATCATTCCTTCTCTCAAAGGAAATAGTTATATCATACAATGTCTTAGGTTGGAAGACTATTAAAGATTATTCAGTTCTAATACCCCTGCCATGGACTGGGACATCTTCCATAAGGCCAGGCTATTCTGGACCACATCCAATCCTGCCCTGAATACTTCCAGGGATGGGGCATCCACAGCTTCTCTGGACAACCTATTCCAGTACCTCATCACCCTTCCAGTAAAAAATTCTGCCCAATATCAAACCTAAACATACTGTCTTCCAGTTTAAAGACATTCTCCCTTCTCCTGTCACTGTTTTTCACTGTAAAGAGTCCCTCTCCTGTTCTCCTGTAGCCCCTTTAGGTACTGGAAAGTGTTATATGACCTCCCCAGTGCCTTTTTTCCTCCAGGCTGAAAAACCCCAACTCTCTCAGCCTGTCTGCAAAGCAAAGATGGTACAGGCCTCTGACAATCCTCACAGACTCCTCTGGTGTCTCTTCAACAGGATCATGAGCTTTTTATATTGGGGCCCCAGAGCTAGATGTAGCACTCCAGGTGGGATCTCACCAGAGCAGAGCAGAGGGGCAGAATCCCCTCTCTTCCCTGGCCCATGCTGCTTTTGATGCAGTCCAAGATACAACTGGTTTTTGGGCTGTGAGTGCACATTGCCAGATCATATTCAGCTTCTCATCACTCGATCCACTGAAAAAAGTGGTAAACACCACTGCTCCCAGTACCAGCCCCTGCATTGTTAACTGTCATGGCATATTTAACTGTTCAGTTTGTGTGCTATTTTATTTTAAATAGCCATATGACAGTACAGCCTGAGATGCTGAAGAGCTGTTACAATTGTGATTGTTTCTGGCCTCACTGACAAGCGTGGTGATATTTTTCCTCTGTCAGTCATTGTATGCACACTGTGAAGGTAGAAATGAGTCAGGGACTCTCCTGTTGTACCAAGCAGACCACAAAGATACCATAGCCTGAACTAAAACAATTCTATCTCTTGTGGCAATCAAGGCCTCCACTTATATGAGACTCCACATGCCTAATTGAACCAAGTTCTCACGTCCTGTGTACCCTGTGCAGAGGAAACAGGCAGTTAGCTGAAGGTCAGCACTCTCATATAACTGTCTCAGTAAAAAGAAGATAAAATCATAATCAAAGCAAGATAGGAAACTATGAGAACTATTGTAGGCCACGTTTAGGTCATCGGAGGAAGTACTCAAGGAGCACATTTAGTACCTGAAAGGCAAAATATTAACCCTGTCCTTCTCTGACTCAAATAAGAGAAACCTCTTTCTGTATTTTCTTACAGCTTCTGCTTTCATTTTAGACAGAAGATGTTCTTCATTCTGAAAGATACTCTGATGGTGTTCTTTATAATTTTGCTGTGGCTGCAGATGATACTTTGTATGTCCATTTTAATGTAAAGCATCATTATTAGCACAGATAGGTAAATATGGTTCTACTCATTAATTTATAGCATAAGACATATAGACAAATTTAGGGAGTTCTGTGAAACAATAAAAAATAAGTGCATGCTAACTTGGGGCTATTATCCACCCTCAGTAAATGCAATCAGAATGGCAAGAAGGCATCCAAGGATGCCAAGGAAATTCTACAAAAGACAGACTGGGACGTCTTTCCTGGTGAGCTCTGCTGGGATGAGAGAAGGATAAATGACACCTTCCCTGAGTGTCTGCTCCTTTCTCTGACTACCAGGCATTACTTTACAGAACAGATAGAAAAAAAAAATCTTAAATCATCACTACAAATTTGATCTGTGTGCCTACGGCTAGAAACTCTTTCCTTTCTGCAAATAGTTCTGTCAGAAAAATCCAGATTGGCTATGAGTGTATTATTATTATATGTGATTAGTCAGCAAAAGATATATAAAATCCTGATGGATTGTATTGTCTTCCACAGGAAAGAAGAAAAAGTTCCCCAAACATCTGACTAACTCGACAGGGCAGGGACATGGTATTGCAATCAGTTCCTGCATGGAAACAGGGAGATTGGAATGACAGCAGTAGCACAGGAACAAACAAAAAGAAGCATTATTTTGATGTCTGTAGTCTTCACAAGGCAGAATGGGAATGGGAACAGCCTTGGGAAAATAAAACAGAAACTGAGTACCTACAGCAGCAATAAAAATATACAAATGTGGGAATAAAGAGGTCTCACCCAAACTCTTCATCTCAGAGGTCTTAGCTACTGTCAAGCTCCAACTTTTTTAGTTCTTCTAGACCTAGCATTGCTTTGTGGATCAAAGACCACCTTTCCACACTTTGATTTCAGAGGATGGAGCAGATTTTTTATTCCCAGCACTTATAAAATGCGGGTTTTCGGGGTTTTTTATGTGTCCTGGAGTGGGAAGTTCTGGGATGGTGTTTCAAGTACTGTAAGTCATGTTTTAAATAGCTACCCCATGAAAACTGGACTTTTTACTTCTACTTAGCACCCAGTGCCAGAATGGAATAACTGCAGAAAACACAAGCCATAATTTCCCTTGTAGAGTCTGTCTCAGACTCTTTCCCTCTCCAAAACTAATTTTTTACTAGTGTTCTCAATCTTTAACCACTCCTTCCTGGGATTTTTTTTTTCACCATGAAAGCAATCAAATTCTGGAACAGGTTACTTGGAAAAGGCTTATGTTCTCCAACTGTAGTGATTCCAAATGTGACAGAATATGGCCATGAGAACTATTTGAACCTAGCTTCAAAGCTGGGCCTGTTTTAAGCAGGGTGCTAGAGCAAATGATCTCCACAGGTCTCCTCTGGCTTGAATTATTCCACGAACCCATGTGACTGGATGAGTTGAGCATCAGGAAAACTGAAATAATAATAATATCTCCTGAGTCTGGCATAACTTTATAAACTGAACTTCACAGATAGTAACTCACCTGAAGGAATATTTGCTGCATCAGACATGAATGACTTTGTATTCGTTTTATTATTAGGTAAACACTCTGTTTGCCATTTCATTTTGAAATTTCATGGGACATTAAGAAGCAACAAGTGAAAAGTATGGATATTTTTTGCTGAAACTGAGAAAGCAGTATGAGTATGTGCCATATGTCATGCTGAAATATAAGAGTCATAAGTCATTTTCTGTAACTTTTTCTTCTAAACAATAGAGCCTCCTGAGGAAGTTGTGCAATGAGAAATGAATGGTTTCAAAATTATAGTGGGCTAATTAGTAAAAAAAGTTTTCCTACCTCTAATTAACACAGTTCTAAACCCCACACACACTAGAAATATCACAAAAAGCACAAAAACAGATGTATCTCAGTGGAATTATATCAGACTTAATAAGTTTACATAGGTTAAATGATTGATAAATGTAATGATAATGTATGACATTATTGATGTAATTTAAAATAAAAAATTAGCCACTATAAATAACACATTTTGCACAAAGCTTTTATTGACTGCTTATGCTTGAGATTCCAAAGGAAGAACTTTTCTCTGGTGTGAAAACCAAACCAAAAGATTTCTTTGCAAATTTTATATTCCCTATGAATCTGATTGTGATATTTTAGAACAAGTATTTTTAAAAAAAGTATAACAAGACCCTTTTCAGGTTTGGATTCTGAAGATTCACATTTGATAGAGTTATAATGAAATTACCATACTCAGCATGCCTGCTGGCACAGTAAATACTGCTCTGAAGAGGAAAGTTAGAACATTATGACAAAGTTTGCAAGCCATCGATGATCTCAGAGGAAGGGCGTTTCTTCCAGTTGTTAACTTAAACAAAAACAACTGAAGACTATACACTGGTCCTGGAGGGAACAAAACACTGGGAGTTTCACAAAGCACACTCTAAACATATTAGCTTAGAATATATTTGAGAAGGAGCTAGCTTCATTTTCACTGTTGGTCTACTGTGGAGAAGGCATGCTCCAGCATTCTGAAGTTATAGAAAATCTGAGACTTTATCTAATGCAAAGCTGATTCAGGCATGTTTGTCTCCAAACCGACTCTCTCTGTCCCTTTACAGTCCATACCATCAACTGATCCCTCTGCTTTGTCCCCATGAAGACCCACAGAAAAAACAGAAAAAATGCAAAAGCCAATGGTTGCACTAGCAGCCAGAAGACACAAATTCAAATTATGTTTTGCCACAGGCTTCCTATGTGATTACAGACTAGTCAGTCTCCCAGGGCTTCAGCAGGGATAAATACAGCTTCTTTGCAACCTTTAATATATTCTACAGAAATGGAAACCAAATTAGTGTCCAAGACGTTTTTTCTGCCATGTGTAATGATGATGAAGAGATATGAGGAAGACATGATCTTTCCTTCCCTTTGAGTACAACTAGCTCATTTTTCTCTCGGCTCTTCTCTGTCTTTCCTCCTTACTCTGTGCTAAACTTGGGACACTCCCTTCAGGTTTCTGACAATCCTGTGAGTGAAAGTGCAAGATTCTGCACTAACAAATAATATAGATAGCTTCAAGTCTCCATTCCCCACATTGCACCTTTCAGAAGAAGGTTTTACACTGAATATTTTCTTTATTTGCAGATTTAGGCAGGACAATCTGGGCTAATGATTTTTGCTTCAAGTAGTTATGAAGGGCAAAAAATTATGTTCAGCTAGGCAGCTCATGTTTCTTTCATAAGAGTATCTTTCAGGATTTTATCTGTCCTGGAAAAGGGCAGATTTTTAACTGATTAAAGGGAATAGAAAATGTATCACATTCCACACAAAACTGTAGCACAACTCCTGAAATCTGTGAACCAGCACTTTGACATTTCTGGTTTTGTGATCCAATTTTTTTTAAAATCTATTTTTATATTAGGTCCTTGCTTCAAGCCTTTATTGAGAAAGATAATTGGTGATTGCTAGTATGACTATCCAGTTAAAAAAATCCAACAACTTTGTTATCAGGGGAAGTGTTTTTAAAAGATCACTTCTCTTTAAAGAATCTTGACAGGAACAACTGAAGAAGCAAATGAGATATCATTCAAACATCCACTCTTGTCCTCCAACCGAGGTCCATATGTTCATCAGATGTATAGTAGTTTTCTTATTATGAATAAAATCACTCAGTGGGTTTCTTCCTGCATCCTACATGGATTCCTGTCTATAAAGACAGAACAGAGTGGCTGAAGAGAACAGAGTGCCAAAGACATGACCAGATGAATTCCAAGAGCACAACAAGAAGGCAAAAAATAGAAGCATTAGCTTTTTTTTTTTTTTTTTTTTTTTTTTTTTAAACTTAGAATTGTCTGAAATGTTTACTTTATTTGGAACCTGAAAACAGAAGTGCCCTTTGAAAACAGCATAAGTAATCAAGATAGCAGCAGCATGAAGACATAGGTGAAACTGCAGCTAAATGTGGTCTGTATGTGAAGAAACTTCTGTCTGAGCTGCTGGCTTTTATTTCCAAAGCTGCTTTCTCCACCACTACAAAAATAAGCTGGATTGTTCTAGAAAGAGATAAATAGCAAGCTGCAGCAGAGCAATTTGTTCTGAATACTTCATCCCTTGATTTCTTTAATCTGCTGTTAATATCTCATGCATCCTTCCATTATTGTGTGCCAAACAATAGAAATTTTAAGCCAAAAATATTATTTATTTTCCTTTGATGTAGTTGAGTAAATTAAAGTCTTGAAATGTGCCCTAGAGTTGCTATTATTAATATGGATGTTTAAATGTAGCTTGTAATAAAACAGCCATAAGCATTTCTTGATTAGAATAATCTGACCAAAGTATTTACATTGGTCACTGGCCTTTTTACTTTGTGATTTGCAGTGCTAAAGAGATTAAGTCTTAATTCCTGTTAAAAGAACAGGAAACTGCTCCTGTGGTAGCTGTTTCTATCGGTAGAACAGCTCAGAGTTTTAAAGACTAACATCAATTTCAAGTCTTGGAATTTCTTTTTCCTTTTACTACTTTGTTAATGATCTCATGGACTTTCTATGAGAAGGAGTTTGGACTTAATGGCCTCAAAGGGATTCAAATCAGTTGAAAATTATAATGGGATCAATGGTAACGGCCTTACACAGAGATTCTGGTGAAATGTCAACATGAACTGCCAGCAAAATAGAGTAATGTCTACTTTCTTCCATTTTCAGCTTAATTTAGGTTCTAGATGTGGATACTGATAATTGGTGTTCTCTGTGCTATGTGCCTTTGTAAAATCCATGTTTAAACATACATACAAATATACATACAATTGTTGTCAACATGTGTGCGACTATATAGAAAGATATAAACATTATAAATCAAAGGCTAAAAATTACACTGCCACCAAGGTAGGCATTTAAGTTGGAAAGTTATGCATTCTGGACTGAGGTAAAACTTAAATGTATGCACATGTAAAAATAAAGAGCTCACTCTTTCAAGGAGGAAACAGCCTCACTGATTGGCTTGAACTCTGCCTCCTTTAGATCAGAACTGGACACTGTAAGATTGAATATATTTCTTCCATGTGTATGTAACCATATCCAATGATGGTTATAAAATCTTATGGTGGGCTTTTGATGAATTATTTTGGGTTTTTAAGAAAGCATCAAATTAAATCATCATCTCAGTCAGAACAGAGCTATTTTAAATCCTCATCTAACCCACATAGGCTAACCCAAAACAAAAAAGGCTATCTCTTATCCTGGTGCAAAGTCACAACCTCTTAAATTATCTTTACAGAACAGCATTATGTTTTCTAAGCTAGATGCTTTTGCCCAAGAAGCTTATTTCTTCAATTTCTTTGTCTCTTTTCAAGCCAACAGTAGATTTGCAAATCAAAACCAGAAGAGGCATCTGCTGAGTAAGGATTTTTTCCAACTGATAAACCAGTTCAGCTGAGTTAACACCAAATTTGTCACATCAGAGGTAAAGATACAGCACTGAAAGGTGGGAAAAGTGTATTTGTGCATCAGATGAAAGAGAGAAAGTTACTGCCCTGATCACAAATTTTGGTATTTTGTCCTGATCACAGGTTTAGACTTCAGTTTAACTGCTGCTTATTGTTGGTGGCAAGTAGTTCTCTCCCCAGCCCACCCCATGAACGCTCAGAAGCAGTGTGCACTTATGTTTGCATACAGCCAGCTAAGGAGAAACACATGGCACATCTGCTATGCTTGATATCAAATCACAGAAAGTTTGATGAATGTAATGAGTAACAAGAAAAAATAATTAGGAGTTCTTCCAATTGTCCTAGATACATACCCCAAACATTGAAATACATTGCTAGGCAGTGTAAAAAAAAACAAGGCTTGTACAATTTCTATCTGAATAGAGCAGCTTTATAGCCTTTTCATAGTTTTAATGGGGTTTTGTATGTTTATGTGAAGAGATGAAAGATGAAGAAAGCTGGAGAAGAGGAGCAGAATACCAAATAGACCACCTAATTAAGGGCTGGAAGTGTAGTCATAAGGGAAACCAAAAGACAGATATGGATATGCTTTTTTCTCTGGTTCTATTAAAGGGACTTGAAGCTGTGAGCAAATAAACTATCTGCTGTTGGAGTCTTGTCATACGGGAAATGGAATTTTGTATGTCTTTTGCAAATTACCTGGAGAGCATCTATCACCAGTTTCTCATCCTAGCTGCAGCTGGCCCTGTCCCAAATTTTGAACAGCAGCTTGGGTCAGCAACAATTCACATCAAAATGTTGAAACATAAAAGCCTAATGCTGTGCCCTCTCATTTTTATGTAGGTTTGTACCTTGCTGTCAACCTTCCATTTGCAGTTTTAGTCTTTTTTTAAGTACTGCTTTTTGCATTCATCAAATTATACCTCAAAATATGAAAAGCAAGTCTTGACACTGGTCAAGACAAAAGTACTTCAATACAGCTTTGTGGCATTGCTATAATAATTAGTATCAGCCACTGTTATTACCTAGCATACTGAATTTCCCTTTCAAATACTGAACATTAAAAGATACAAATGTCCACAGCTTAGTATGAGTAGGAGATATTTGCTGTACTATAAACTATTATTTTTTTTCCTCCACTAAAACTGTATTTTATTAGGTTACTTTAACACTCTTGTGAGTAAGCCTTCTCATTCCACCTGCAACAAGTTCCTGCTAAGTGACCATGCCAACAACAGCCAGAGCCAAGGTGAGCCACGCCAAGAGGCAAAGAAAGAGTGCTGTTCACAGCAAACCCAGCTGTGCCCCATTTGATCTTGGCAAGATTTGTTGTTACCAGTGTAACTCCTGCCAAATGAAATATGAATCCTGTTTAAGTAGTTAATGAGGGCAGTGGTCTTCTAAAATGCATTCAAATACATGGAATGGGAACCACTGTGCAAGCTGATGAAAAAACCCCAACAGACTGAGCAACTTTCATCACACAAGTCCAATTCTCAAAGAAATAGATTCAGAAAATTTTGAGGCAACTGATGATAAAGGAGTCTTCCCCACAATACTAGCATTGACAAGAATTACTGAAGAGACGCAGAATAATTTTTCAAGTACACATTTTGGCTGTATTTTTCCTACAACTCTTTAGACCTGAGGAGGACACTTCTGGGTTTGGTGGGTGATTAATAAAGTTTCCTTGATTTATTTGGATCTGGAGTGCCAAAAAGACATCAGAGATGTCCAAAAATATTTGAAGAATGTGCTGTCCATCCTGAGCAAGACTTTTAGAGTCAAGACTGCACTACCTAACACAGAAATAACACATACATTTGTTTCCTGTTGTGTATTTTCATATTGATTTTCCTTTCCTGGGCATATAGTAGTTGAGAACATCAGAGGTCATGAAATGTATGTTCTGTACCTTTTCTCAAGACATAAGGACACCAAAAAAGAGAGCTTACTAGAGTGTCTTTGTCAAATTGCAACTGAAACCCCAAAAATATCAAGCTGTTAGTTATTCTGAAAGAATGACATTTTTTAACAAAATATTTTGCTAATTGTGAAGATATTAAGAATTGTTTATCCTGTTCCAATTTCTTTTCTTTTATGATGTTTTAAAATTTTTCCCTTGTGAGAGTAAAGATGGGAAAATGAACAGGCTGTTCTGTGTTCGTTAATTTTTTAAATTTTGATGAAAAATAAACTTTGTCTTTTCAAGGTCAAACATTCTCTTTTACTTTATAAATTTGCTGTAAAGCATTCTTGAAAAAGTTACATAATTTACAAATGTTGGATTTACACTGCTAGCTTAATGAGAAACAAATGAAAAAAGAGATCTCAGAAAGAGTTCACAATGAACACTTATTTATATTAAATTCTGGGATTGGATTTGGGACAGTGGTAAAATGAAGTCATATGTGAATTGTATTCCTAAATATATATATATGGATTTATGGTAACGGAAATCCATGTTTGAGTCATTTAGAGAAAATGCATGGCAAACAGCAGAGTTCTTCTGTGTTTCATTTATACAGAAATATAGAAAGTGAGATAACACCAGTGAAGTTTCTTTTACTAAAAGAGTGTTAAGCTGCCAAACACCAACTATTCACTGGACTCATTTCTGAATTGTTCTTGAGTACTTCTGAGTACAGCAATGGCAAAAAGGGGGCTGTTCCATAAGCAAATGTTTATAATAAATGTTTTTACACATCAACATTTATTCCAATTCTGAAAAGAATTGATGTTACCTCAGAGCTGCTGGATGACTGGACTTGTTTCTTGAAATTCTGAAGGAAAAAACCCTCACAATTTTATACAGAAAAATCTAAACATTGACATTTTTGAGATTTTATTTTATTTTTTTTTAAATTCACCTTTCATGAAAGCATTTCAGGGCTACCCAATTTATGTTAAGAGACACGGTGGAGACTTGGGAGTTTTTAATAGCAAAACAAATTCTTAACTGATCTTACTGTATGAAAATATGCAGACAGCAATAACAAAGCTATAAGTAATTTAGGAAACATCTCTAATGCATTGTGAGTGGCCAGTAATCTTCTCAAATTATGAACAGATAATTCAACCAGTTTTCCATAAGTTTACAAGGAGGAAATCAGAAATAAGAGCTATCATTCCCAATTACAGGACCTTAAAGCTCTTCCTGTTTAATGCTATATCCACTGCCAGTTTGCTTAACTATTGTTATATGGAAGCAATAAAGCCAATCATGCCTAGTTTGCAGTAAGATTGTTGCTGCAAGACATGGGACTGCCTGACATGCTCTAAGGAAAATTCTAGACT
Organism: Erithacus rubecula; assembly: GCF_903797595.1. Taxonomy (NCBI): domain Eukaryota; kingdom Metazoa; phylum Chordata; class Aves; order Passeriformes; family Muscicapidae; genus Erithacus; species Erithacus rubecula. Next base: position 13,108,632 of record NC_136685.1, on the reverse strand, counting down.
GTAGTAGTGAGATTTTGTCTTAGCTGATCACATAGAATATCTTTCTATGTGAAATGTAAAGAAGGACACCTCATGTAAGGGAGGGTGTGGAGTCTCCTCTTCTGGAAATATTCAAAACCCACCTGGACTTGTTCTTGTGTAACCTGCTCTAAGTGACCTAGCCTTGGCAGAAAAGCTGGGTGAGACGAATCTCCAGAGGTCTCTTCCAACACTAACAATTCTATGATTCTGTGACAAAATGATTGCAGAAGAAGAAGCTTTCAGTATAATTGGGTGGACGTTATTTCTGACGGGCTTTTCCCCGTCAAGTAACCAGTAGAAAGAGTATTCTAAAATAGACTCTTTTAATGTGATTTAATACACTTCTCAGTTAGAAGAAGCAGACAAACTTCATAGTAATTAATCTTGTTTAGCATTTTATGCATTTGGGCCAGACAAAATCAGTTTAACCCATATAAAGATAGTGACCTACCTTTTTCTGCCAAGAAAAGAAAAAGAAATGATAGTGGGAAATGCAACAGGATGAAGATTCTCAGGAGTCAAGAGGATGTCCAAGCCACAAAAACATTCCAGTAGATCACTAATGAGTGAACATGCCTCATGTCTTACCGCCTGCTATAATCACTCATTTGATTTAAACAACATTTGGTTCCAATGTGTGTTTCATTTCCAGAAGGCGGGTAAAACTCTAGCTGAAAATTATATTCAGTGTTGTCTTTGCTGTTTTGATTAATTTCTAGGCAGGATGACTGTGGTTTGGGTTGCTTTGAGCGCTGGCATGAAGAGTTTCCACAGTTTGGCTCACAGTTTACTATGACCAAGTTTTGCGGCGGCTAGATTCTTTGTTACAACCTGATTGAAACAAAAAAAAATTGATTTCCACAGGAAATACTGACATTTGGGAGTGAGGGGCTGAGGAATAGCAAGCTCCAACTAAAATTGAAGACTGATCATTTTCTAAACTCAGTTTAAAGAGAGGTTCCAGGGGGTAAAAATTGCTTTGGGAAGAATGAAGTGTTAGAGACTGATTCTGAACAACAACCTAGGTGGTCCCTGGAAACTGGGGACCATGAGATCATCTAATTTCAGAAAACCAAAGATAGTCTGAAACATTCACTGCATTGAAAAGAAAGCACTGAATCTCTTGACATGAGCAGGGCATGGTAGGAGGACTGAGAAAGCAAAAATTGAAAGCCTCATACCATTTAAGACTTAAATTTAGTAGCATGAGGGCTGCCCAAAGTTTCCCGACTTATATCACAGGATGACCTTGAACTTCAGATCCTGGACTTCAAGATTGCTAAGTATTATACTAGACAAAAGGAAGAATTCAACACACTTCAGTCAACATGGAAGTTCAGAGCTGGGGGATACGTTGTTGCAAACAAAATATTTGTGAAGACTTTATTTTCAACTCTTAAATATCAGCCAAACAGGCTCACTCCTTTGTTGATATAAATTGGCTGCTTTCAAGCATATTAAGGATCCTATTCAGTTGGTTTTGCATTACCCTGCATGAGGTATCATTTGAAACTCTTGTATTGTAGGAATCAGTCCAGGGAACACACAACATAAATGTACAGTCCTGCCCACAGCTGCAGAAAGAATGAAATTTTCAAAAATTGTGTTTATCTAGAAATCAAGTTCCTTCAGTCCCACAGAAGAAAAACACCACTCCCTTCACCTTTCAAGAAGCATTTCCCTCCTCTGTTTTTCAGACTTTAATTAAAAAATGCTATTAAATTCTATTTTGTTTGCTGATCTCATTTCCAGAGAAGCGACCAAAGAAAACTCTGCAGTAAGTAAAAAAAATGAGCAGAGTCAAGAAAAATCTCTTACCTTTTACTCCTTTCAGTGAAACAACTGAGTCAACTAGTCTAAAACTGAATTTGTTTACTTGCCAGACTGTGAACAGTAGTTGAAATACATAAAAGTCAAGCAGAATAAGTTCTAATCCCAAGGTAACAGAGTGGACAACAATTACTTAGATTTTAAGATAGGTCAATAAGGAAGTAGTTCCACTGAAGAGGAAAAGGTCAGTTCTTGACAAATAGCAATTCCACTAGCTCTATGCCTCAGCAGTAAATTGCCTCCATTTCCATTCACTTTTCTTTTGTACTTATTCTTTCAACTATGAGATAGTTCCTTGTTCAGAAAATTATGGATTAGCTTAGTTTTCAAAGCTACTGCTTTTCATGTTTGGTGGTAATGCAGTGAGCAGTGATGAATTTCCACAGCATGGATTGACTTGAAATATTTTCCCAGCAATTGACTTTATTTGGGGATATTGTCTATGCCAGTTCTGTTAGTAAAGCTGTTCTTAGCCTCAGTACCAAGGTAGTCACATGCTGTGAATGTGCCCCTCTATCTCCAGCTGTGTCTTCTCTTGCAGAGAAGAAACTAGGCAACCACTCAGTTATTCTGATCATATAAGTCAAAAAACTGTCTTCCTGTTGAGAACAATGGCCTCATTCTTCTCTTCATTATACTGTCCTTTGCTGGGCTGATGCCACTGAGAGGCTGTTACACCACCATGAAACTGGTCCTCTATACTTAGAAACAGTCTTAGAAAACCCTGGAAATAATAAAATACTGATTCTTCTCTGCACATTTAATTCTTTTTAGTATTGTGTTTTTATCATATTTCATCTTGCTGTCTGAACTGCAGAAACATGGAAAAATATTTGCACATCTTGATTTTTTTCCCTAGGACACATTCAGCAAAGTGAATTAATGTGTCATATTTTGAGGCCACAGTCACTCTTGAAACACCCATTCCACTACACTTATACAATACTACGGTGCCCAATCCACCCCTAAATATGATCATAATATGTTCTTGATTATTTTCTCATCAGACAGAAAAATTGTTAATTCTACCCATACCAAATAGTTTAGAGTTAGTATCTGACTTCAGTACTTTTAAGAAGACAATTAGAAACTGCAATGGTATTTAGTTACAATACTTCTAAAATTTTAAAATGTTGAAGTTTGTGAGGAAAAATTTCCAAAACACTGGAAAAGAAAGCATATCTTCAGACAAGTATGCATGCAAACACATAAACATGTATGCATATGTAGATATATATATGTCCAGGATTTATATTGTGTTCCAACATGGAATGAGAAGAGTCTCCAGTATTTGGCTTAAAAATCCTTCTAACACATGGATCTTATTAAAATGTACCTCAGTCTAACTGTGGCTCAGCAAACAAAAGTGGTTCCACATGGCTGATAAAACGCCTGATCAAGAATGGGAAAGAGAAATGTTTCTACTTGCCTTGCTGCCTCTGGAAATCTGTAGATCGAAGACTGAATTATTTTGCCTCTGCTGCAGTGTATGCAGTCACTGAAGTCTGACCATATCTCCATTCAAATGAAGCACAATATCAGATTTATTCAGCCAAACAAAGCCCAGTGATTCCACATTGAAACCTAATGAGTGCAAGAGCTATATATGCAAAAAGGAAAGTTTTTTTCCCCTCACATCTTGCAATCTATATCCTTCCCATAACACTGTAATAAGTAAAGAATTTGGACAATAGATTGAGAGTCTTTGTTTAGAGCAGCGAGCTTGAAATACTGCAACATCTACCTGTTATGCTAAAGACAATAAATCACTATATGTTTTATGTGATCCTTTTTAAACCTGCATAGTACTTCTCATAAGGCAGGGAACTTGTAAAATAATTTAAGTGTTCTGCTGGAACATGAAAGGACACCTGATTGTCAGCACAAAGTTCACTGTACAGCAATCTAAATCTGTGCTCTTATCTCTCCATTGGATGCAGTTATGGCTGCACACCTAATATATCTCCTCCAGGATATCAGTACTTCCTGACAAAATACTGCTGCATTGCAGCTTACTGTCATGTAGGAGAGAAAATAGCTGATGCCTAATTGCTGATACAGAAATACAAATAGCTTCCCACATTATAACACTGCTAATGTGATCAAATATTTCTAAACTTAGATCATTATAAATAGGGAGTCATAAGGAGAGCCTAATAGAGTTATGTAGTACAAGCAAGCTTGTAAGAGACAGAGCAGGCAGTCTTGTGAAATGGACTTGTGAAAGGCAGACAATAGTAATAGATTTACTCACCTCAAATAACATTTTAGTTCATATAGAAGTAAAATACCACGGCATCAGTGGAGATATTCTGAAATTAGACACTCTTCAGAAAGATTAAGATTACAGGTATAAACTGATTAAAAAATACTAGAATCATGATTAACAATCACAGCAGCTTTTTAAATAAAGAAACTGGGTTTAGTTTTCATCTTTTAACTACTGAATAAGGGGTAATGAAAACAAATAGCAAAATTGGGTAGCCTCTGCAATAGACATATAAAATATTGTTTCCCCATCTCCAACTTTTTTTTTAAGATGGACTTTTCCCATCTCCAACTTTTCTTACACTTTTTGTTCCTTAGCTCCTTTTCCCCCTACCTCCATCACCACTGAGTGCCTGCTCTTTTCTGCCTTCCTGTCTAGCAGGCATTGCTGACTTCCTCTTTCTCAGGACATTCCCTTTCCTAACATTCAGTATGCTTATCCTTGATCTAGCACTTAGGTCATGATTTAAAAGAGAGATAGTGGGAAACAGTGAGGTGAAAAAGTATTTAGATAGACTAATGAGGTTTTGATCATTTGGTTAATTTTGCTGTTGCTTTATCTTCCCCTTCACTGTTCTTTCCTAGAGGCCACAGTTCCTATGGCCTTTAGGGCCATAGACAGCAAAGAGCCAAGAAGAAGCTATGAATGAATCCTTGTAAAGAATCTCAGGTACTAGCCAAAGGAGAAAACACAGGGACTGTAGAGAAGAATTTTAAACAAGGTACAGCTCTGTCCTGGAAGTGCTGAAATCCTGTTTAACTAAAATTGCTTTACTGGCTAGAAAAGTATTTGCTTCCTCACTGCAATTTAATCAGATACAAAGCTGCAAAACAAGACCTGGATCCTGGAATGAGGCAACCCTGGATGTACAGAGAGACTGGGAATGAGAGGCTGTAAAGTGAGGCCTTGGAAAGGGACCTGGGGGTCCTGGCTGACGGCAAATTGAACATGAGCCAGCAGTGCCCTGGCAGCCAGGAGGGACAACCCTGTCCTGGGGACCTGAGGGACAGCATCACAGCCAGGCAAGGGAAGGATTGTCCTGCTCTGCTCTGCTCTGCTCTGGGGCAGCCTCCCCTCCAGTGCTGGGGCAGTTTTGGGGGCACAATATGAGAAAGATGTTAAACTATTTAAGAATGTTGAAAAGAGGGCAATGAGGATGGTGAAGGGTCTAGAGGGAAAGACATATGATGAGCAGTTGAGGTCACTTGGACTTTTCAGGCTGAGTGAGATCAAGAGAAGACCTTGATCAGCCTACAGCTTCCTTGTGAGGGGAAACAGAGCAGAATGCACTGACCTTTTCTCTCCAGTGATCAGTGATAGGACTCAAGGGATGTCATGAAGCTCTGTCAGAAGCATTTTTGGTTGGATATTAGGACAAGGCTCTTCACCCACATGCTGGGCACTGGAACAGGGAAGTGGTCACAGCACAAAGCCTGGCAGAGCTCAAGAAGCATTTGAACAAAGCTCTCAGGCACGTGGTGTCATTACTGAGGCTGTCTTGTGCAGAGCCAGGCGTTGGGCTTCAATGACCCTTATGGGTCCCTTCCAACTCAGGATATTCTATAAACAAAGGGAAAAATCTGACACTATAATCCTATACAAAGAGTGAACAATATCTTCAAGATGTTGTGTAGCACTAATTAAATTAAAGAGAGAAAAGCTCTTATCAATGTCTTATTCACATAAGATCTGGTGATACCTGTGGGATCACAATATCACAATTTTACATCAACTATCGAATGCTTCATTTCCATTAAAGTAACTTCCATATTAATAATTATATGTGAATACATGTTATTTAGTTAGAAAAACCTTGCAGTTGTTTCTCTTAATTAAATTTCAAAAACTTAAAATCTTGCAGCTCTAGTGAATGTCATTTATCAAGTTTGATAAAGACAGAAAGTTAAAAAAAAACACAGAAACCCCACAATAATTCTATCTGAGAGTCTATGTTATGTAATGAAACTATCTCTTGAAACAGAACTTAGTTTGAAGAATAGTGTAAATTCAAAAAATTTTTTGGCATGCTCAGAAGCAGTTATCAGAACTTCCTTCCCACAAGCAAATATTAGTCTAATCTTCTGCCACAGCAGAAGGAATTTTTTCTGCTGGTTGTGCTGAAGAAAATGGGCAGAACACTATGTTTTTATTCTATACTCAGGCTTCAAGGCAGAAGGAAATTCAGAGGATGCTAGGTTTCCTCCAAAAATACTCCATCTTCTATTGTCATTGCTATGACTGTTAATATATATTATTTTGAGGAAAAAAATATAGAGAGGATGTGAGCACACTCTAGTCTTCTCTCTTCAAACAAAAGTGTCATTAAAGAAATCCAAGCTCAGTAAAAGAAACATGAATATGATTCACTGCCATCAGGTCCTTGAAGTTCATTGATCCACAAGTCATTGCACACAATCACAAAGTTAGACTGTTCAGTCTTTATTTCAGCAGTCAGAAAAAATGTGAATTATTAAAGTCTAAAATGTTCTATTATTTTTTTGACAAATCCTTTCTGATCACTGGAAAACCAGATTTGCAACACAGACATGCTGTAAACTGTTGGAACCATTGGTGCCCTCAAGAACAATACGAGCTTTTGAAGGCAAGGGTAGGACTAAAACTTATAATGTCTTTTTAGAACACAAAAACATACTCTAAATAGGCAATGTACAGAGTATCCTATAACATACAGGAAAAATGGTCTGCAGCCTATTTTTACCACAGAAATAAAAGGAATGCCAACATCAGTAATGAAAAACACTTATAGAACTGTAAGTTGCCTGGAAACAGATAAATGTATTTAAGCTTTCATACTTTCTTGATGAATCTACAGAGAATATTGGGACAAAGTAAAAGTAACTTCCATATATGCTTATGAATTGCATTTACGTGGCAAGGTTTTGGTAAGCCAGAGGCAGCACTACAAGAGGGGCTTTCTTGAAAAGAGTCCAAGAGTTGCCTCATGTTATACAGAGCTAGTTTTGGATGACTCCAAAAGAAATCCACCACTGGGCAAAGCTGAACCCTTCAGCAATTCTGGTAACACCTCTCTGATAACATATTGAAGACACAGTAAAAATGTTGTGAGGAACAGAGGAATGGGAAAATATATGAGGGAAGCAACCCTGCAGACCTCAAAGTTAGTGCAAAAGGAAGGCAAGGGGTTGCTCCAGGGGTTGGAGCAGAGATTCCCATGCAACCTTTGACAAAGCTGCCTGAAATGCAAGCTGTCCCATGGAGGTCCACAGTGGAGCAGATACAGACCCTGAAGCCCATCATGGACTATGTGCCCCAGTACTGGATATTTCTTGAAGAAAACTGTAACTCAAGGAGACTCCATGGTGGAGCATCCTTCAGGCAGGAGCTGCAGCCTGTTGAGAGGATCTTCTGCAGCATCTGTGACCTTGTGGGTGACCCATGGTGGAGCAGTCTGTTCCAGAAGGGCTGCACCTCATGGGAAGGGACCCAACTAGAGCAATTCTTGAACTGCAGCCCATGGGAAGGACCCACACTGGAGCAGGTAATGAAGGACTGTCTCCTGTGGGAGTGTCCCCATGCTGGAGTAGGGGAACAGCATGAGAAGGAAGGACTGACAAAGACAAATTGTTAGAAACTCCACAACATTGTCCTGTGGCACTTGGGGAAGGAGAGGAAGAGATAGAAGAGTCAAGAAAAAATAAATTAACTTGAGTCTGGAAAGAAACGGGGTGTGGCCTTAGTTTTGATTTTGTTAATCATCAGTTTAGTCTATTTCTGATAAGAAATTAGTTAAATTAATCTTCCCTGAGTCAAGTCTGTTTTCCCATAACAGTAATTGGTGAATGATTGTCCTGCCCTGATCTCAACCTATGAGCTCTATTCATCTTACTTTCTCCCACCATCTTGCTGGGGGGGGGCAGGGGGTATTGGGGAAACAGCCAGCCAAGTTTAACACACCACAGTGTATTTTTAGAGGGATAAAGAACAATTAGAATGACAGAACAAAAGGAAATAGTTGACTATATTTACAGCAGAAGTATTTTTTACTCTGTATCTGATTTCAAAATTTGTTCATAAAAATAACATGAAATAATATCAAACATGGCAATCATAGTTGTTTGTAAGAATCACAAAACAATTTTTTAATTATTTTAAGTACAGTATTTGTATTTAAAGCATTCAGTCCACATCTGAATAACAACCTAACAGAATACCCCATAAATCACAGGATTCTCTTGTGACTATTATAGTTGTGTAATAACTTATAGATCAAATTATACAGGACAGCAACTATAAAACATTTCAACCAATACTGAAAGTTCTTACAGAGTCCCTATTACTTAAAGCAAGAACAACTGCTATGCCTCTGGTTTGTACATTACAGCTTTTCTGCTGTTAACAAACTTAGCAGTCAAAGTGACACTTCATATTTTACAGCTGTCATATTTGATCACTTTTAAAAAATGTTATATCTTTCATATAAAGAGGTTACATAAATCAACTAGATCCTTTGATATCCTACTGAATGCTCTAAGCTTCAATGAAACCCAGAGATGCTGGACTAGATGGGACCTCAGCAGTTCAGCTGAGCCACTGACAAGATCATCCAATCCTACATGACCCCTCAAACATCCTTTTTTATAATTACTGAGAGAGATAACCCAGCCACCCAAGTACTTTCTTTCACTTATTCAGTGGGCAGAGGAAGGGGAGGAAAAGGCTCAAAGAACCCAGAGATGAAAGTGAAAAGATAAGCAGAAGTTTACCGGTCATTGAGGAACACAAAAATTGTGTACAGGGAAGAATGAGCAGGAGATGTGAGGCATGTACCTTTAGAAAGAAGAATTAAGTTACAAAAACAAGGAGTTAGGTTTAGAATCTTGTATCAGCTCTGCTTAGATGTCAGTGATGCCTCCTTGCAGTAACAACAGTGCCAGAACTGGGGTGGAAATGAAAGGATGATGGACAGAACAATTTCTGCAGATTACAGAAATTAAATTTGAAGTATTATTTTTAGTCTTGACTTAGATCTGAGTGTTTCAAAGGGAAATATTAACTCAAGATTCCATATTTCCAGTTCAGTTCAATTTTTTCTGATGTTCATGGACAATTTCTATTACTTCAACTAAAAGTATTTCAGACGCTTCAAGACAATGCCTGCTTGAGAGTCACCTGGGTTTTTATAAAGATATTTGAAATCTCCAATGAATGCTCATAATTCAGAAGTGATAATCTGGAAGGCAAAGTGTAGCTGCCCTTTAGCCCTTCCCTAAATCTGCATGTGCATCCTGCTCCTTTTATCTAGCTTTCAGACACCTTCTGACCTTTCTATAGGATCCATATATTTAGGGAGAGTATAGCTCCATGGTGAATTTCATTATGCAAATGTAAAGGTGAGGAAATTGCTCTTAGTAATTTTCTAATGATATATTTAAGTTTTAGAATTTTCATTCATAATTCAAGAGTACAAACATGTCAGACCACCTGATATTGAATCAACTATGCACATCAAATAGCAGTTCTGATCTTCCACAGAACTCGCTATAAGATTAGGACCTATATATAGACCCTATTTTGCCTGGCAGGATATAAACCTAAGGCCATGTGATCAGGTGCTGTATTCCTCCAACACAAATGGAATGGCATTAGATTGCTGTACAGCCTACCCCATGGAGCTGCATAAAAGATCATGCACTTGATGCTTTTGGGGAAGGCTGAGAAAGGCACACTGCCCCTGGCATTCTCTTGAGTCAGGAATGGAAAAGCATTGGCAGACACTTGAGAAGAGCTCCAAACCTGAGCTGACAGTGCTGAAAGGTCAGCTGACATAATGTTAACAATGAAGAAACTGAGCAATTTTTCTTCTTTCCCATTTCCCCCCAATTTTTATCATACATTTATCCAAGGATGTGAATTTTCAGGAATAGCTCAGTATTACAAAGTGGGGAGAAGATAAAGGCTCCTAACATATGAAAGTATATTAAACTCCAGTCTGGAGTACATCAGTCTGGGAGAGTACTACTGAATTCAAAGGTCAATTACTGGAGGTTAGTAAACTGTTAGGAGCATACTTGCTCCTGAGCAACAAATGGGTTTTGCAAACAAAACTGATAGGAAAATAGAGAATCTTTGAAAATCCTGAGGAGATTTTAGCACTTCAATGGTCCTGAAATTTAACAGGTATTTCCCTCTGGGGTTTCAGTTTGTCCCCAGGATGTCTTGGCATGAAACACCAATTCAAGGATTAGCTCATGTATTTCCTCCTCCTGGTGTGGGAGCCATTTGTGCAGCTGCTGCTTTGGGAAACGTTCAATAATCCTTCATTCTGAAAAGTCATAACCACTCTGGAAGCCAAGAAACCCTTCTAGGACATGCACTGCCTCTTTGCTTTCGCTTCCATACATTTGGTACACACATGCAAGGCACAGAAAAAGCTTTGTAGCAAGTTCATTGCGTTCTAAGAGTGAGAAATCATAGAAAAAACAAGTTGCAGTTTAATGCCTTCTAATTCCCAAGGCAGAGCACTAACAGGACAGATGCATTCAAAAGAATGAAAGCAAATGAATCTGGAACTGAAGCAGGGCCTAACATATGGGAGCAGATAAACCTGTCTATAGAAAATAAGGACACATGGAATTTTGCCAGTAGTCAGCTGAAACTGGCTCTGCTCACAGCCTTGAAATGTATATTCTGTCTCCTCTCCAGGCCTTTCTTTCTGTTTGGTCGCTCCTTCTTCCAGTCCAGAAGATTCATCAGATTCCAACCAACTATTCTATTGGGGCTGCTTTGCCCACCTAGTAACAGGATGATCTGTAAACCTTATGAGAAATGTACTTTAACTTGGCAGGCAATCATAGCCCAAACAGAGCTCAGCTGAAAACCCTGAAGTCAGTAGAAAAACTCCCTGTGCCTGAAGCCCAGGCCTGAAATGCATTTAGAAGTCCCATGCCTGAATGTGGCTCCAGTGGTATACTTATATCAAGGAAACATATTGTGACTTCAGCCAGGCTCCAGCTGAAGCAGGCTGTAGAGATCATGGATAAATGAAAAGCCAAATTTCTGAGTGTTTTTCCAAGCCAAACAAAGCCGCTGAACTTTCTGGGGTTTTCTTGGCACTTGTATTGCTTTTGGGAATTTGAATGGTGCCTGTCCGAGGATAATTGACTCCCTCTGTATGCTATTGTGATTCTCAAAAAAAGCAGCATTTTTCTCAATCTTTCCAGGCATAGTCATGTTCTTAACAGCAACTGGACAGAACAGGAAATCGAATGGAGTGTTCTACAAGATCCAGATTAATGCCCATGGAAAGAAACCCACACCCCTGGATCACCTCACCAGGTGATGACCCAGTTACGTTAATAATTCATCATAGGATATAATTCTCCCTATTTACACATGGCACTTCCATTTCCATTTATTTGAGTGGCTTAGCCACAGCAGGAAAGAGGAGATTTAAATCTCTGGTTTCTGCTATGCGTGTTTTAAGAAAGAAATTAACTGTACTGTACAAGGCAAAAGAACTCTAAGCTACAGAAGCTGACTACGCTGAAAATAAAAGCAGAAGTGGCATCACAGCCAGGAGTTGTTATGAACATAACTCACTCTTTATTTTTAAACTTCATGCTTTATAAGGCATGACATGATTCAACTTGTTGATGAAGTGGAAATTTTCACTTGGTTTAATTTTGCCAGTTCAGTAAGTTTGCCACCATTGATGCACTTTTGAAAGGAAAAGCCTGACCATCTCAAGGTAGTTTTGTAACTATTATTCCAATGAGTGTATTTGATTGTTTTGATTTTGAAAATGGTGCTGATACTCAAGCAAATCAACTCTTTTTTTCTTAGTATCAAGAAGTTAACGAAAAATTTTATTAATTTTAAGAATCTAAAACTAGTATTTGTTTCACTGAATGAGCTTATTCATATTTAGTCTGACCATCCTCTTTCTAAGCAGATTGGATCCTTTGGCATCCTACATGATGAGGGTGTAATCACCTTACCAGTAACTCACACTATTTAAAGTCAGCTAATAAAATTATGAAAATAATTCTTATTAACAGTTTTACTGTTGTTTTGGAGATACAAATGTTCCAAACATTTTTTTATTTTACAGAATTCCAAACAGAACTTCACCACAAGTGCATAACATTTGTTATTAGACTGTTAGAATCCCCAAAGCGTGCGTGGCTTTTCTGGTTTTCTGTTTCATGCAAAAGAAAATGAAGAGAAAACAAGAAAATTAAAACTCCAGTAAACTGCACAAGATAAGGAATTTCTTGTGTCCCTAAGGGCATCCAGACCAAACACCATTATTACTACTATTATGGCATTGCAGCAAATTGAATGCTGGTTAATTGCCTCTTTTCTAACTGATTTTCTTCTGGCTGGGAGCATGAGGGAGGTGAGAAGAGAATGACTTAAAATTCATAACATCCCCATGACAAAAGAACACCCAAAAGGCAACAGCTGCTTAGAGAAGTGAAAACATTGAATCTTCAGAAGCCATTCAAGGAGACTATGTTTTTCTTTGATGAGCTTGTCACCTAGACTAGTAATGAGTATAAAGATATCACATGCAGTTGTTGAGAAATGCTAAGAACACATTAAAAGCACATTAGAAGTATATATGTACCAAATTTTAATAATGGTTGTTATTGCAACTCTCAATCAATCCTATGGACATTCCAAAAAGTTCTGTGTATTATACTCTATGATAAACATGAAAGTTATTGTCTAAAAGAAGAAAAAAAAAAATCCACCACCAAGAAGGAAATACACATTTATAAATTAGACATCCTACAAAATGCATTTGTATTTATATCTAAAAGATAAGGCACAGGATACTGGAGCTAAGGCTCCCTTTAACTGCAGTGATTGTGGGTGAGAAGCAGGAAATCAGCTTTAGAACAAAGACAGGTAAATGACTGAATGGAAGGCAGAAGGGAACCAAAGCTCCTGCAAGGAAATACAAATCTCAGCAGAAGCTGGTTAAAGGCAATGGTGGCAGAGAGAATCAAGGCTGGGCTCCTCTTTCCCAGGCCAGCATCAGACTGAGCCTGAGGAATTCACTCTGCCAGGGAGGGAACATTGAAGCCCAGCTTTTGTACTCCTAACAAAACAGATAAAATTTTTACCCAGGAAATACTGAAGCATGGAATTGTCCTTCTGTTTTTAACTGCTCTTTCTGAAACTTATAACTTGTGAAAGTAAAGGGCCTTTTCTTTTTCCCTTCATCTTTTCTAGAAATTTTTCTGGGTCAACTTATCTAGTCAATGTCTCATCCTAGGTTTGTCTCTAATAAATAAAGCAGGGAATATAACCACCATAGAGTTTGTGCCTCATAATGTGTCTAGTAGGCAAATTAACAGGCTTCCAGATTTGGGGTTTGGGGTGTCAGCTCACAGATGCATGATACTTAAGAAAACAAGCAGAAGAATGGATCAGGGCTATGGGAAAACACCAAATGCACCAATCTGCTAAAATATGATTCTCAGATTCAGGTTTAGTGTCATTTAATGTTGTCTTTAAAATATGAGCTAGTTATTTTGTTTAAAAGAGAAACTCTCAATGCCTACCAAAAACACCAGCATACCCATAATGCTGGGTATCTTTGCTGATGCACTGGCAAAGAGGGACATAACTGTTTGCCCTCTATGTTATGTCTCAGCCTGATAAAGCACTGGGGCACAGATTATTGAGTATGCAGATGATGCTGCAAAGCCATTTTACTGAGCCCTTTGCCCAGGAAAGGCACTCTGCCTTGTGAAGTCAGTAGAGGTGGCATGAGCAGGATACTGGGTGATCCCACTGGTCACTGTGGCTCTGATTACCAAGTGGGCTCCAGCCTGCAGAGACAGAACAGAGACATGACCAGGAAAAAGAGAGATGGCTTTCTGCTGAGAGACAAGGGTGTGATCACATTTGTATGTCAGTGCATCAGATCACAAAGTTTCTGTACAGGCTGATACAGTCATTAAAAAAGCCTCCAACAGATTGGGAGGGACTCCTGGAGGTCATGCAGTCCAACCCCCTGCTCAAAGCAGAACTACCTTCAAAGCTAGTCCAGGTTGCTTAATACACTGACAACAGAGACAGAGAGACTGCCCGGCCTTTATAGTACAAAATAATAGAAATAGCAGGTAACAGTAACACATATTCAGCTAAAACCCATAACTGAATCTTAGGTTCTTATATATTCTTTACTATTTTAAAACTGGCTTGCAAAGTAAGAGCATTTCTCACTGTGACACACAGCTTATCATTTATAGCTTCATTTTCTGTTTCTGCAACCTTCCTGCTTGCAGTGTAGGTCATGAATGAAGAAAGGGGAAGACTGAGAGCTGGACACCTGAGCTCAGACAGGGTTTACCACTGTTCACTGCTAGTCTGCTGCAACTGGAAGGAAGCAAGCCCTAGCCAGAATAAAACCCCTCAATTTGGAAAGAATCACAGTGTAATTTTTCCCACTTCCTCCCCAGCCCAATATTTTAAAACTTTTTCCTACCTATAATACAGTGATTTGTAAGCTTATAATTCACACACACCACAGTAAGACATGCAGTGTAATGGGGAAATGTAGAGGTCTGGCAATGTAAAAGAGGAAGCAGCTTAATTAACAGAAACTGTATCCCTTTCCATGATTTTTCCCTCACTGAAAATGCTTAATCTTGTATATGTGACAATTTGCTTCTGCTTTCTTGAATACCAGAAAAAAAAGTACTGGTAATCAAAACTTAAATAGCCTAGTTAATTACTCAGAATGAGTAATGAATGTTCAGTGGTAGTGCTAGTAAAAATTATAAAGGATTGGGTTGAAATTTTATGCTTCCAGCAAAGGTGTGGCATGAACAGCACTGTACTGGGAGTGACTCAGTGACTCAGATGTACAGATCTTTCCTCAATTCCTCCTTGCTTCTGGCACATACTATTTCACTCCTGAGCTACTTCAGTTGTAAAATATGACCCACCCTGCAATGGCTCATCTACTGTTTATATAACCCTTCACTGTGCCTGTGTTTTCCAGATATGTTGCAAAGGCAGAGGACAGGAAAGCAGAACCAAGGACTTAATTTATTTCTCTCTGTCTAGAACAATAGCCAGGTAGTTACTAGATAACAGCTGGGCATACATTTTTCAGACAAGGCTAAAAATGATACTCAAATTAAATAAGGGGTATGCAGAATAAATCACATTTAACTAGGCAGACAGAAAAAAAGCCCAACGACTCTAAACTTCAGAGTACAGACAAATTAATACACGAGAACCATGTTCCAAAAAGTGAGAAAACAAAACTGTTTGAAAAAATATTAATTATTGAGCTTAGAAAGTCCAAAAATATTGTGAATATTCAGTGTTTTACAAACAAAACACAAGGTTTAATAACTCATAAATTGAAAATTACACTTATTAGGGATCTCAGAAAAATGCAAGGTTTTCAACCACATTATAAATAAAGGTCTATGTTAAACTATTTCACCTGATTTTCAAATTCAAGATTCTATCTGTAAAAGCAGGAATGGGAAAGTCTATAAAGGCCGTTCTCTGTGTCATATTCAATTGAACCTTTTCCTCACCCTATATCCACTTCTCTCACTGCAAATTAATTTGACAGGTTCCTGGCAGGGCTTCAGCAACTTTGCGTTTCTCGTGAATTAGCAAAAATGCTAATTTGGGCAGTTTGCTGCTAGTGCAAGTTTTTTAGCCTGGCTGAAGCTCCAAGGCTATTTGAGATAATATCAAACACGAAGAACAAAGGGGCACCTGTCATGAGCCCCAAGCGAAGGAAACAGACAGTGCTCGAGGAATTAAAATGAGATTTCTTTACACCAAAGTCGGAGGCTGTAGGAACAGCTGGAGTTGCTCTAAACCAGGGCGGAGGGAGGACGAGAGGAGGGAAAGGCGCGGCGACTCTTTCAAACCAGGGCTGCCGGTGAAAGGGTGGGGATGGCTCCAGATAAGCTTCCTGATCCGCTTCCACCGAGACGCTCAAACAATGGGGTGGCAGAGCCATTTGCAGCAATGGGACACGTACCTCGGACACAGCCCTTCCTCTGGGATGAGGTTACTCATCCGCACAGCCCCGGGCCCGGCACCGCCGGTTCTGAGGGCACAGAGTGTCCGGACAGACCCGGGCCCGGCACCGCCGGTTCTGAGGGCACAGGGTGTCCGCACATTCCCGGACCCGGCACCGCCGGTTCTGAGGGCACAGGGTGTCCGGACAGACCCGGGCCCGGCACCGCCGGTTCTGAGGGCACAGGGTGTCCGCACATTCCCGGGCCCGGCACCGCCGGTTCTGAGGGCACAGGGTGTCCGGACAGCCCCGGGCCCCGCACCGCCGGTTCTGAGGGCACAGGGTGTCCGCACAGCCCCGGGCCCGGCACCGCCGGTTCTGAGGGCACAGGGTGTCTGCACAGCCCCGGGCCCCGCACCGCCGGTTCTGAGGGCACAGGGTGTCCGCACAGCCCCGGGCCCGGCACCGCCGGTTCTGAGGGCACAGGGTGTCCGCACAGCCCCGGGCCCGGCGCTGCCGCTGCTCGGGGCTGCGTCCAGAGCTGAAGGCCCAGCGCAAAACCCCGACCCTCGGATCTCAGCATTGGGAAAACAATCCCAAATCACGGCCAACATCCGACCAGCAGTGCCACGGAAAGAGCTGTCCCTGCCCCCCGCGCATCACAGGTCTGCAGTACCATGTTGTGGTCCTGCCTGTAATCTTTTCAGATCAGCCCAAACGGGAGGCTGCTCTAGTCTCCAGACAGGTTTTGGTTGCCTGTTTTAAATATTCATGCCATAGAACTGGGACCCCAGGCAAGACTGCGGGGGAAGTCGGCAGTTCTGTGTTCTCTGTAGGAGCATCTAGGACATATTGCAGGCAGAGGCACATTTTGCAGTCACCTCAGCACAGCACACCTCAACAGAATGTGCTCAGTAGTCAGTTCAGGATATTTCCACCTGCCTTGGGTATTCATGGCAACAACAATGACTGCAATCTGGGGGAGAGCAGTCCCTTGTAGCTAACGGGTGTTTATCCTACTTTAAGTTCTGTTTTCCAGGCAAAACTCTCCTGGTTGGGCAGTTGTAACCCTTTCAGGTAGAGATATTGTCAGCTATAACTGCAGGATTCACACACTCCAAAACTTACACACTACAAAACTTTACTTATGTAAAACTGCATAAATCTCAAAATAAAAAGAGCAAGAACTGCATTAGAAAAATCTCCTACCAGACAAGACTGATCTGTATCTGATATTTCTAAAGGGGTTTTATACTTGCAGAGAAAGTTATTGCAGTTTCTTTCATCTCTTGAAAGCAGAAAATTTTGAAATGGAAATGACAAGGAGAAAAAAGATCTAAATATGATAGCCTTTTCTTTCATTATTTCTTTCATTATGTGCTGCAGTTCTTCCAAAGTGCCATTAATATACGTAGACTGAATTAAAATCTGGAGCAAAATGTTACACACAGCCAAATTTAAGCTCTGACCACTTCTCTAAGTATGTGGCATACCAGGGGTGTTCAATAACAGTGAACTACTTCACAGATTTGTCAAATAAAATTAAACTAACTAAACTAAAATATTGATTCTGTCATTCTGATTCCACTGGCACCTCTCAGACAAAACACTTGTCAACTCAAAACATGCACACACACTCATGCACAAATCTGAAAATTGCTTTAAATTTTTTCATTTCAACTAATGCTTTCAGGTGAAGGTTCATGAATCCTCATGCAAATGGAGGTGTTTTTCTCCAGTGAAACATATGGTTATATTGTGGAAATCTCTTGACACTGTATTGTGTGATGATTTACACTGTATCCCTTCATGATCACGAGAGTGCTTTAGGGAAGTATTCCTGTATTCTTATGCTGTTCTAATGTAGCTGGTCAGGGGAACTGTTTGGCCCCACCGCATGGCCATCCTTTTGCTGGGTGACAGCAGACCTCTAAATAAACTGTAACTGTTCTCACTGTATATACCAATCTTATTTTAGGTTCTATTTCAATGTGAATCTTACTTTATAATGAGTGTAAAACCTGTGATTCTCACTGCTCCAGAATCTTTTGGGGATCAGGATGATTTTGGTCTTTGTTTTCAGGCCATCACAGTCATCTTCCTATGTCCTTACTCAAAATTAAAGTCTTACATGTTAGAAGATTACATGTTCATAGGACTCAACACTTTTATCTATGGTGATTTTTGATAATACCAAGCTAGTAAAATATATAATCTTCATATTTTGGGACATGTGCCAAAGAATTATGCCTAGTGTTGAAGAGGAACTTTCCTTTCAGCAAGTTACAATATAATTGGTCCTTTGCAGGAATTCTGACACTATCTTCCAAAGCATCAGGAATCAACACCAGAAAAGAAATATTGCAAAAGCCTGCTTTTCCAAGGATTTAAAGAAAAGCTTGCCAAATATCTCAAGAGACTGAAATAGAAAATAGAAGTATACTATATAAAAAGAGATGTAATTTTAAGACAGGCGATGCGAAGTCAATCTCACGGTTTGAAAACCGCCAGGCAGTCATGATATGCAGACTGACTTGGAAAGGAGCATTGACTCACCTCAGGAAGACAATTCTAAGGAAATATTGTAGGAAGGTCTGTCCATTACTGAGGTTAACTGCATGTTAGTGCTGGTATTTTTTTCTATAAAAAAGGAAAAACAGAGGCATTCGTCAAATCGGCCATGTATTTTAATTTGACAGGTGATGCAGAGGCCCTAAGGAAAAAGTCTTTAACATCTATTGTGAAACAGGTTAGAGGTACTTTACAGATAATGTTTTTTATTATGTGGCAAGTTGCATTTTATCATGAATGTATGAAGAGATTCAAATTACAAATTGTGCAGCTTTGGAGAGATGAGCCCAAATTTGAACTGCTCAAGAAAACAAAAGAACTCCTTAGTGCATTTGATGTATAAATTATATTTGGGAGGTTTAAGACTATTTAAACATACATCTAGGAAAAGGAGTTAACAGAAACATGGAAGCAATGCTTCAGAACACTTCTGGACGCAAAAAACCCTCTTGAATTAACTTAAGAAAATTCTAGTGGCAGTCATAGATGTCAAATGGTCACAGTCACATCTATTGGAACAGAAGATCTCTATGTCAGCAGGGAAAAAGAAAATTTCAAAGCATGTCCAAAGAACTTCCACAGCAGACATAAAGCCCTCACAAGGACCCTTTATTTGCCATTTAGGACTGTGCTGCCAAGGCAGAAGCATAACTTGGAGCCTCAAACCAAAGCAAAGTTCATCTCTGGGAAGCTCTGTCCAGCTGGGGAGAATAATTGCCATAACAACACAGACAACTTCAACATCAAATGTGATTAACACTCCCAGAGTTCCTGAACCAGAAACTTGGAATGGAGTTATGAGTCTATCAATTTTATTCTGTAAACCTATTTCCATATTCTGTAACCTGTTGTTTGACCTTTATGTTAGTAGAAGAAATCAGCACATTTAACCTTTAGCCTTAACTTGCAATAACCATGAAACAACACCCAGAGACTAGCCTGTTCTACGGGGAGAGCAGAAAGACCTAGTTTATGAAGCCTCCTCAATTAACCTGACCTCAGGTCTCTACTTCAAATCACATCAAGCAGAGATCTGACCCTGGCCTCAGGGAAGCACTCAAATCACTAGGCTACTGTGGACTAGCCAGCTTCGAAAAAAGAAACCTCAAGAAACCTTTTCTTAGATCAAAGAAATAATGTCAACAAATATTTGTTAAAACAAATGGTCCCAAAAAGTTTCAGTTTCAACTCATCAGCATTTTTTAATAAAAACAAATTTTGTGGAAATATCCTACACATCTCTAGCTGTTTTTCCTCTCATAGGTATAGACTAGAATGAGGCAGAAAGCATTTCTGAGGAAAAGTCATCTACAGACAGATGGCTGAGCTGTGACACAGATTCTCTTTACACCGGTGGAAACCTGAAATAACCCTGTGGAGTACAGAAAGACAAAAACCACTCTGGTATCTCAGCTGTGACAGGACTAACTGTTCAAGAGTCAAGGGTTCTCTATATTTCTCTATTGCTAATGCATGTTTCTGAAAAACTGTGGAGGAATCTTATGCTTCCCACACGATGCACACCACTGGGGAGGGCAAAGGAGGTAAAGATGTCAATGCAGAATCCATGCACGTGCCATGACAGTTAAGGAGTTCTTAGAAATATCATTTGTATAGAAAAGGCTTATTACATTTTTTTTTTGTTTTTACTGAAGAGTCATCGCTAATATATAAGTATAATCAGTCAGATATCAGTTTTATAGGCATGCTGTCTTAATTTAGAAAATCAGTGATGACTAATTGTTATTCATAGAACTCAATGTTCTGACCAGCATATTCCCAGAGCAGAATGAATAACATTTTCATTGACCTTAAACCAGCAATTCAAACTGCAGAAGACCTAGTCTCAACTATTCTCAATTTTAACCTATTTCTCACTTCCCCCCAAAATTCTAAGAACTTTGAGAGTCACTGCAGCTGAGGCCTCCTCAAGATCCATGAGCTAGGGTGCTTGTATCTTATTTTGCTATTTGGGTAGGTGTCACTGAACGTACACACCATGCTGATCTCTACAAATGCACGAGGAGGAGGAAGTGCTGTAAGTTCCTCTTTAACTACAAGGTGAGAAAAAACAGGGTAGTCATCTGAGAGGCTGCACAGTAGATTAGGACACAGGGACTTTCCACAGGTGGTCTTGCTATCTCAGGTTGCGTTATATACAGCAAAGTCTAAACTGGTCTTCAGCTTACTGGATAAGGATAGGTGTGTGCTTCAGGATGGTTGAAATTTCACTTTAAACATTATTGATTACATCAGAAGTTTAGAAACAGGTTCAAGTGTAGACATTTGAGCCATCAGAATTTGGAACTGAGTTACCCTCCCAGAATTCACATATTCTATGGGGTCCAGAGCTGAGAGTCAGACTATGTCTTCACATACCTTACAAGGTAATTTTTGAGTCCTTCTTGTGTCTTTTCCCATCCAGTGTCTTTTGGTGCAATTAATATTTTGCTGTTCAACCCAAGATGAAAGAATTTAAAAAGAACCTACTGAAACAAGTGTTCCTCTCACCCAGCTTTCCTATGCCTCTTGAACAAAAATGCAGTTTTCCATATGGGGGTTTCATAGCTACCTCTAGGGCAGAAAGAACCTTAACCTAGACCCCTCACACAATAGAGAATAAAAAAGGAGATTGTCTTTCCTATGGAAATATTCTACATGGAGCCTGATCCAGTTGGCATTATCTAAACTTTGGGCTGCACCCAGCAGGAACAATATGTAGACAATAGGTGATAAACTGCTGAGGACTGGAGCAATCTCAGCCACAGAAACAGATATTGAGGTAACTTGGGTGCAACAACACAAATGTGCTTACTAGCCTTTGTGTTTTCAACTGCAAAGGCCATCATTTGGGCAGACTGGCAAGGAATCAGGAGGATGAAGAACAGTTTAGTTGCCCTAGTTGTTTTTTCTAGTTTAAATTTGGTAACTAGACCAATGGAGGTCTCTTAAGTTTTTCTCTTTTTTTTCCCCCTCAATCAGACAAAAGATGTCAAATGTTATCAATGGTGGCCAAACCAGATCGACATAAAAATTATTATAATAGAAGAATCTGTTATCAATTTACACAGTGCTTTTCACAATGCACCTAGCAGAAGCAAAGTTTGTACACGTGAAAAATATGCAGAATTTGTTTTTATTGTAATGTTAAATCCATCTTTCTAGTGCTGAGGTTCTTCACAGGGAGGGAGAGAAGAGGAATGGAGATGTCACCTGGTCAGAGAATGTAACACAATCTGTTATTCAACCAGACTTTTCAATTGCAGTATTCTGAGGTAAACACCCAGCAATATTAGATTTTCCTATAGATTTCTGTCTTTATAAGATTTTTATTATTTGATCACATTTGCTGCATTTTGCCGTTCCTTGTAAAACCTTTAATTCTTGTATGACACATTTTAAATTATAAATACTACATTTGCAAGAAAATATTTCCATTTTAATAAATAGTCCCAAAAGTGTATTAATCATTACACCTTCCTACAGCATCCTTCAACAATATATGCCATCTCAAAATAGCTTAAGAAAATTCTTAAGATCTATCAGGATCTATTTATAATTTCTGCTTTCTTCTGATTGTATAAATATTTGCAGCAATCCCTCAAAAAAACCCCTCCACTTGACACTGTCAGATATTCTTTCTTTAATGTATGTAAATACCTCTTCTTTATAAACAGAATTTATGTACTTCTTTTCCCATAAAAATTTGCCTGCTAGGGAGGACACAAAGTAAATGATTTAGCTTGCTTTATTGTAAAACTTCTTTGTGTATGTTTAGATGCATGTTTCATACAGTACACTGTAAAACAATATTCAGTGTGTGGTAAATGTATAACCTCTTATAGACATACAGAATAGTAAAAAAGTTGATAAATCAGAAATAAAATTACTGTCCTCATAACATTTCTGAATAAGCCAAGCCAAAGGCCTGTTTTCTTCTCAGATTTGTTTCACACTTGCTAGACCTTCAACAGAAAGTGCTAAATCTGGACTAATGCCCTTAAACTCCTTTTCATTCTCTCTGTAGAGGCAGAGAAGGAAAATGTCTCTGCCACACCAAAGCTCTTGGGAAAGTATCAACTGACACCATTTGGGGACAGTGTCCTAAGTCAGGGGTTTTGACAGTATTAAAACCAAAAATTAGGCCTGGTAACAGTATCAGTTATTTCATTTACACAGGTTTAACCAAGGTGTAGTCCAGTCCAGTTAACACAGAGTCTACTGCAAAATTACTCACTTTAGGTGTCTGAACATCACTCTGGGAGACATCAAAATGATTTCAGAAAGCTACCCAGGAGTGCACCTGCAATCTGCAGGAAGAAGGAACACCTGTTCCACTCTAATTACCAAGAACGGAAGTCAGCATTTTTCGATGTGAAACAACCCTTTCTTCAGATCAAAAGCAAAGCAGAAAGACAGTAAGTTATTTGTGTAGAGCTAGCATCAGCACTGAGATAGAAGCAGCATGCTTGGAAGCATTTGCACAGAAAAAAAGCCAAGCCCAACCCATTTGAAAACAACCCTGAAATTCAGGCTTCTACAATGATTTCAATAGAGCCTTTGTAGTATTACAAAGAGAGAAGTAGACTTCAAGTATAAAATTGGGTTTAGCACACAGAAAGTAATTTACTTCTTATTTTTACTGTATTCTGAACTCCCACCCCTTTCTTTTTTTTCACTAATTCACATAGTAAAATAACTCTAGTTCTATTCAAGCAGACTGCAAGATGATACACATTTGAAACAGAAAGGATGGGCTCTTTCCCAAGGGTCTTACATTAGAGAGTCACTCTTTTCACCTCTAAAATCAAGCTGCTTCTGATGAGAAATGCTGCAACTCAGGTTAAACAGCATGTGAAGTCCTGTAGAAGTGTTTATTAGGACTAGCTTGTTCAAATCCTCGTGGTACCTTATATAATATATAAGCTCTCATTGTAGATGTTTTTCCTGAGATAAAAGTAGCTGAGGAAGCTAAAAATAGCTGGAGTCATTACAAGGCAGTGTAAGTTTTCAGGGACTTAACTTTTCTTCTCCTCAAACTAATCTGTCCCCAGACCAGTCATTTGCCACCTGGTGACCTTTTTATCACAAGAATTTGCATAATTCTAAATTTAAAGTTCCTTACCTATAAAATCATGACAAGTTTTCAGAGATCTGTGTTCTTCTTTCTGTTGGGGTGAAGGGTGATTTCTTGTTCAAGGAAAAAGGTCAAAGAATGTTCTACAGTGGAGGATAAGAAATGCTAGCAAAATTCAGCACAATCATTTATTTTCCCTTCTTTTTTAAACCTAACTACTGGAATCTCCTGTACTTGAAGAGAATGAGGAGAAGCAGATTAAGACCATAAATTTATTTAATTGTCTGCACAGGTTGAACTAACCTTACAAATAAAGCATTCTAAACTTCCAATATTTTCAGAACTCTTTGACAGAACAAGACAGATGAAGAATCTATAGCTCTGTGAGGGGAGCAGTCTAGGTTTCTACAAGAAATTATAGTGGAAGTTTCAAATATGACCAGTATAGAAATGAGGAGAATATAATGCATTTACCACGTGAGCAGCAAAGTACCCTGAAACAGAAAAAATATTCAAAGTAAGTAGTTTAACAGATAAGCTCTTAATTAAAAAGTGGTGATTCCAGTTACCTGTTAGAATGAAATACTGTCTTTAACATATGTTAAGCAATATGTCAACAGTTGAAATGTGCTGTTTCTTCATCAGTTATTACAGTCAGGATATTTTTAACTGTCCTTAATATCTGAATGGCTAATGTTTAACTAACCCTTTCACTCTGGGAGGTCCCAGATATTTCCAACTAAAGCTAGTAAATGCAAGCTGGATTTCACATTTCAGCTTGGCCTCTCCTACTTAACATCTAGAATCTCATTTGCAATATTTTCCAGTAGAGGTCTGTGCATTTTACATACATCCAAAAATTATATAAATATCTAAGTTTATCTGAATCCTTATTTTACCAGCATAGTTAAACAAAACAAAACAAAATAAAATGAAACAAAATGTCTAGGTGTTAGTACTCTGTCTTCAGGGAAGCATTGATGGAACTGATCATCCCTAGAAGAAAAGTTCATCTGGATTGCTAAGGCTTGCAAAAATTCTGCTAGTTTAGCTTCCCTTTTGAATATCCAAACTTTGGGGCAGATGTTACAAGGTAGAGGAAGAGAAAAAGGCTAGAATATTTTTATGCTATTATATTTTAAGGGAGTTTTTTTAAATATTATAAAGAGACTTTGTTCCTGCTAGTTGTATAGTCAACTTAACACTTCACTAAGTTTTTGATGCCTTCAGTAAATTTTGACTTGGGCTTCACTTTTTTTGAGGCTAGTTCAGCAGTGTCTGTGCCCAGCATAAACAGAAAAGTTTTAAGTAGAGCTCATGTCCAATGCCTCCACTTTGTCTCTTGTATGCAGGTACTCAATCTGCAGCTGAACTGCCTTAGTACCCATCAATGAGATGAAAACTCCTTCTTCTGCAGCCCAAAGCAAAGTATTTACTCTTCTACTCATGATATATCAAAGTACTGAAAATATGTGTCCAACAAATTGCATGTTGTGCTCTCCTCAATAGCACCAGGGAGAAAGTTACTTAATTCCTGGAGGGTCTTTGGAAGCAGCTGCCTGTGCACTGTGCCCTTGGCAGGTCAGACAATGCTCTCACAGGGCTGTGCAGAGTGCAGAAAGAGGAACACTTACACTGGATCCAGTCAAGTTGTCCTCTAACTCAGCACCTGATCCCTGGAGGCAGAAAGTCCTGGTTGACCTCCCCTTGGCTGCAGCCAACTAGTTGGGACAGTTCCAGCAGGAGGGAGCTTTCCAGGAAGAATCCCAGCTGTGTTGGGATGTTAGATACTGAGGCAGTATCCAAAGGCTCCTGGGATGCATTCAAGGTGGGGTGCTCTGAAGAATGTGCTGTCCTGTTGGAACTCTCTCGGAAGTGCTGACTTTTGTTTGAAGTTATTCAACATTTGGTCCTATATTTTTTGTTTTGGGATCTTGACCGACCTTTTCCTGCCTTCTCTCTGTAAGAAAACTATTTTTTCCACAAATCTCATTACAATAGGTGTCAGGCCTACTACTTAGCCCTGCTCTTCATGCATATACCCACCACAAAGAGAATCCATGAACTGGGACTTGAAATATTTCCAGGGAGTTCATCCAGGGTACATCAAATCTACCCTCTTCTCTGAATCATCTTTTCAAAGCTCAGATCCCCACATATGATTCACAAACAGACGATACCTAAGAAGAGCTTTTAGCAAATTAGCTTATTAGTTCCGTCCCTCTTCTTCCCAAGCATTCAAGTTATCTGCCCAGATGGCTGTTCACTGAGTCACATTTCTCCCTCACCATTGTGTTTATCAACTATTTAGGTTGCAATGGAAAATCCTTTAAGCATGACCTTGTCTCCTGAGGCCCTAATTCAGCAACACATTTAAGTATGCATCAGCACGCAGCGCTATTCCGAGAAATGCCATCCATTTCTCTGATAACTACCACACACCTAGAACAAGCAGCTTGCTGAAATGGGACCATGGTGCCTTCTGTATACACAAGTAATATTTTCAAGCCTAGCAAAACCAGAACCATATAAAAGAATATATGGTCATGAAAGATACAATTTGCTGTTGGGGGAAATTTGTACAGTTAAGAAGCCACAGATTTATGAATGGCTGCCTGTAATTAAATTTTATTCCCTTACTATAGACTTAGGCAGAAATGATTCACTATCACTTTCAGTGATTATTGTCATGAAAAACCAGTAGAGTTCTACAAAAAAAATAAACCCAAACACAACCTAACCTAAATATTCCAAGAGATTGATTATTTCCAGGTTCAAATTTTTGATTCAAATGGCAAAAGAGAGAAGGATAAACCAAAACAATACAAAATCATGGACTTCAGCTTTGATTTATCTATCTAAATTCATCTTGCAACTGTCTCAGAAACACAGCATTCAAACCAGAACAATTATGGTGCAATTTCAGAGAACAAAATAAACTTGCATAAATTAAACTAAAAAAACTTGCATTACTGGAGATAGAATCTTCTTCATTTCTTGCTGTCAGCAGATCGAGACACACAGAGTAGACCTGAAAAACACTGCAGTGCAGAACACTAGTAAATAATCTACAGCATTTAAAACTAAAAAAATCAAACTAAAAAATGTCTCAAAACAACAATAATATTCCTGGCAGATTAGAGTACCTAGGATGCAATGATAAAGATGAGAGATGGAGCACTTTTACTGCTGCCAAGTCCAGATTTCTCTTTCACAAGGACAATATTAGTATCAATGTGTTAAAACATCCTTACAAAAATGGATGATATCCTTTTAACTAAAAGTAGAAAAATGTATTTTAATTTTAAATGTGGTTTCTCCTTTATATAAGTTTTAATCCATATGTAGTCAGGTAACTCAGGCTGTCTGAAGATTTTTTATCTTTTTGTGATGTTTCCAAGCAGGAGAAGCCTCCTAAGGATAATTTGTAAATTTTGGTATACGGCAAACAACCTATAAAAATAAGCAATCTCCTGCTAGTTCTTTCATAAGGAATGCAGTTTTCTAAACCAATAAACCTAAAGACTGTAGTGAGTAGACACTCTTTGACTGTGTGTATTTAACATAAATTGTGTAGACTTGTCCTCTGTTACATACTGTTCATACATACTGTTTATCTTTTTATCAAACATCTGGTGGTTGGTAAAAATTATTTCTTTTGGAAAAGTGTATTGACAGTACAACATCAGGTGTAGAACAGGAATGGGAATAAAGTGAAAATGTAGATACCTGCAAAGTGGGGTAACTTTGATGTCTTTAAAAAAATACCCATTATGCAGGCTCTACTTGCAGAATGGGATAAACAAAGTGAAGCCTGGTGAGGCAGTGCATAAAAATTCATCACAAGCTCTTAGTACAATACAGTGACAAGTATAATTAATAGGACTGTGTAATGTCTTGAATAATGAAGGAAGGAGAAAGAACTAGGATTAGAAGGACAAGTGCAGGAATGCAAAACATGGGTCTAGTGTCCTTGCTTCTTATCTGTATGAGATTGTGGGAACTTTATCACTCTTTAAGTTAAAAAAAACAAAACAAAACAAAACAAACAACTAAAAATGCAGATCAAAACAATGATTAAACAACCATAGACACTTTTGTACAGGTATAACCAATCGTGGTTTCAAGTATGAGGTAAGCCTATATATCACTTCTCAATGTGTCAGCTGGCCTTGCTTTCTAAAAGACTGTAGACTAAAAAGTGCTCTGAAAGCTGAAGATATATAGGAGAGCCACAAAGTCAATGGCTACAGTGGTGAGAAATTCAACACAACAGTAGTAGGTCAGTAGTTGAAAGTAGTTATTACCAGTGTCACTATCTCTGTGATAATCTGCTCAGGATTAAATTCAAGATTTCCTAAATTATCCTTAACTCTCATGTGATTTGAAGGTGTCTGAAGGATTAGTGGGAACCTGATATCCCCGTAAGGAGGTAGAATATATTTCATCTTCAACTGGAGCAGATCTTACTCTTAAATTTGTTAATGGGTAATCTGGCACTCATCACCACTGCTCTGTGACCCTCCAGAGCAAGTCCCATTGATTGGGGGGCTGTCTTAAAAAATGGCATGTTGCTCCATGTCATCCCAACCTGAACAGCCAAAGTACTTCAAGTACAGAGCAACGTGCCTTATATAAAGATTTTGACTGAGCTTTTCAAAATGAAGACAGAAAGAAGGCCAGACATTTTAAAAACGATATTTTGCTCCTATAAAGCTAAATAATGAAATATTCTCAAATCTATTCAGCAAAAGGCTTGATTATAGCCAGAGACTCCTAGTTTAATCATGATGAATACAAATTTTAAATTAAATGTAGCCTTTGTTCATGATTATGACTGTTGAAATTATTTGACCCCTTTGTTCTGATCTCAAGTAACATTACCATCTCATAAAGAGACCCAAAACTTTGTCATGTTTGGAGATACATGGGATGAAGTACACCACAGTCTCTGCATTTGATACTGGATTTGACTGGACTCCCTTTCACTGGCCAGAGGGAAACAAATTCAATTTCATGATTCAAACTAAAAGTATTCTGGATGACGTAACTATGAAAATCTTTCTTTTATTTGGCCCATTAGAGACCTAAAGGCTTGAAGTAGCCTGCTAGAGTAAGAAGGACAGACCAGAAGATCTGTATTTGTTCTAATACTTGTCCTATTTACAAATGGCTGTGCAAGTGGCTGCAGTCAGGGAAATCAGCAAAGGTCAAGATTTTTCTGGAAGACAGAAAATACAAACCAATGACACCTTTTGCTTTAGACAGAGGCATCAGCACAATTAGTTCCTCTTCTGTTAGCAGCACCTTAATATCCTTGAAAGCCTTGTTCCTGGATATTATTTGTTTAATTTCAATGAGAAGTTAAAGAGGCTTCAAACCCAACACAAGATTTAATTATTGAAAATCATTGGGGGTTTAGATTTTGCTTTTTTTTTTTTTTTTTTTTTTTGGTGGGGTTTTGTTGGGATTTTTTGTTTGGTTTTTTTTTGTGGGGGTTTTCTTGTCCTTAAAAAAAAAAAAAAAAAAAAAAAAAAGAATAAAAAAGAATAAAGGACCTGAAAGGAGCAGTTTCAGGTGAAGTTGGAGCTTTCACAGTTACTCACATACTTTAATGCAGGGTGTAATAAGGCCTTCAGTACCAACTCTCCAAGTACACTCCCTGCTGTGGCATTCTCACTGCCTCAAAATAACTCAGTGTGCAGTGCAGAGATACTAGTCTTTAATTAGAGACCAGAACAGTTTCAACATATGGGTCCAGAATCTATTCAAAGCAACTGTACTACAAGTGCACAATCCACCTTTTGTTGAGTTCAACAGAAACATCACCTCCTGCCTTCAGTCTGAGTATAGTAAGACCCTCCCAAAAACAGTGTAAGTCACGGTGGGGTGAATAACGAAGACTCAGACTATAAACCAAATGAACTGTTTACTGCAGTTTTGAAAAACCCTTTCCTTCACCCATTTATAACCAGGCTGGAGTGAGGCCCAGAGGTTTGCATTCTGTTCCTATAGAGTTTTCTGGACAACAGTGCAGAAATTTAAACAGAAAATATCTGAAACAATAATGAGGTTTTTTTTGTTTGTGCAATCACTATAAACAAAGTTCCTTTACAACACAAGAAAAAAAATCTGCATAATATTCGAATGAAGTACTGTGGTGAGAGCTTGGAATATCATTGGACTTTGGTTCCAATGAGATAAAGGGTGGATCTGCCAAGAAGAGAGAAGCTCTTTGTGCTGCAAGATGCCAGTAAGATCCAGGCTCTGGATTTGTACATAAGTGCCCCTACTTCCTCCTTCCACCCCACCTCCTCTCCCCACACTCCCACCTCAAATTAAAGTCTTTAGGGGAAAGAAAAACAGATTGCCTTTGCTTTGGTTTTCTCTACAAAAGCCAAGTTGCAGAGTGGCTGTTTTATTTTAGGTCTGGCAGTCCCATCAATTGACCTACAGCCTTGGCCAGGACATGGTGAACTGACACACAGTGTGATGCTCCAAAAAGGTTGCAGGCAGGAGCAGACAGTGACTGCCTGCCCAGCAGTTGTGATTAAGGCAGCTGGGAATGTCGCACATACAAAGGTTTTATCTGAAAAGGACACGACAAACTCACTAACAAAGATTTGTGTGTTTATTTCGGATTTGACAAGTAAAGGTAAAGCAGCTTACAGCTTTGAAAATTTCTGACATAGGGCAACTGTGAAGACATTAAAAGCTCCTTTATACTGGGATGATAGCAGTAAATGAACATCTTTTCTTTGCTAGTTGTGGTTGGAAAAGAGATGGTTCTCTCTGAGAATGGTTAGTATCTATCCAGATTAATGAGGTATTTTAGGGTGTCATTACATGGCAGGAAATAAAGTGTGCTGAAGACTGCCTGAAGAGAAAAAACTTTTCTCCTGAACAGTAAACACACAATCCAAATCTATCAGTAATGCTACGACTAGAGGTGTAAACAGAAATTTCGCAGAAACTAGAATTTAATGGACTACTTCACTATTCATATTTCTACAAAAAAGTATTGGCATTGCCTTCTGGACATCCTACCAAGATCTGGTAAGTTATTGCTGGTACAGCTGTTCTCCCAGTTCAGGCCCTGATCAGCAGGAGGGAGTGTTCTGTTATTTGATATCATCTTGTGTCACAGCCAGAGAAAGGAGAAAAGGACTCCATGTAATTTCTGAGAAGGGTCATGGTTTCCACTCGGGAACAGGAGTGGTAGATGGAGCTGTCAGAGTAGGTGCCACCAGCTGTGACCATGTTGTGTTATGTCTGATAAGGTTTACTGACCATTTTGCATGTAAATCACCCTATTTTTTTTTTTGTACACTTTTGCTATCAATATTGCTGTTGTTACTGTTCATTTTCTTACCTTGTTGCTGTTTCCAGTAAATTGTTCTTATCTCAACCCGTAATTTACACCTTTCTGTGTCTCCAATTCTCAGCTCCAGACCCAGAGTATGAAGGGGACGGAGAAAACAGGGGGTCCCAGTGGGTGGTGTGTGGTTTTGGAGAGTTGGGAAGGGGGAAATCACTACATTGAGGAATGGCATTCCCAAGATAAGACACCATTCCAGGAAAACTCTTCTTAAATGTATCTGTGTATATAAAAGGTTTCCATGAAATGCAGCCTTCACAAATCATCCTAAATTCTGTCTAACCTTTGGATGATAAAGCATATCCCTTTAATCTCTCTTTTCTTCTTTTATCTGCTGTATTACTTGAAGATAATTTTCAGAGAATGCATATAATAAATAAATAAATAAATAAATAAAAGCAAGAATGCTCAAACAATCATCTTCACAAAAGAAAATCAATTCAATTCAAGCCTGATAAAAAATTTTCTATGCAACAAATGAATTTATGATGCTCACTGTGCTTTCTCAAGACAAAATCCTTCACCTGGAGAGCAGTCTTTTCCCCCTACTAAAAAGCCAAGATTAGAAAACACCTATTACATGAGAGAATTAAGTGAGAAAAGCAGCTTGCTATGAAAGTGAGACAAAAAGACAAATAGCAATAGCAATTTTGTGAGAGCAATTTTGTTAGTAACTTAAGAGATGATGACTTCAACATCAGCCTAAAATGATTCACTGTATCTGTATCAATCTTTTCCTGTGATAAGAGCCTCCATGCAATTAAAACAATGCCATGCTTCTGGAAAACCTTCTAGGGTAAAAAGGCAAAAGATTTTCCTTGCTTGTGATGATTACCCAGTGAATACACTCAAAGCATCTGAAATGAGAGCCTGCATTTTTCAGCTGTGTTTGTGTTTGCTCAGATACTCATCTGTTCCCTTGTGGTGAAAACACAAAATGTACAGTAATATGTAATGTCATCCTTTAGCCACAACAGTCATGGCTCATGCCCAAGTAAAGTGTTTCCTTTTGCAAAAGAGATAGCATTCATTTTCTGTACCCACCTAGTTATTAAATGAATGGTCATCAAGTTTAAGCATCAGTTTATCAAGCCTGCTTATCCAAAAGGCACTGCAAGCAGCACAGTGCAGCTGCCCACACTGTGATCTGTCAGGGCTGGATCACTCAGCCCAGGATATTTCCATCACTGCTTTGCATGGGGCACTGAGACCCAATTTGTCACTTGGAGCATCTGTGACTAAGCAGTAGTTGGACTAGGAAGAAGACTAAGAATATAAGATTTTACTTGAGCAGATCAGGATGACTCTTAGACTCAAAAGTTCACCCTTGTACTGAAAAGTGACTTCTCATGGGTTATCCTGAAGGGAGTTTCTGTTTATTTATTTTTTTTCTTAATATACAATCCTTAACCTCAAGTGAGCTTAGTTTTGGCTAATTTGACAAACTAAAAGCATCTGATACTAGATACTCCTAACATGTTTGCTCAGAAAGCAAAAAAATCCCACTAGTTCTTTATAGGGCATATAGAAACACAAAGCACAGCTCAGAAGGTGACATAGACATAGAAGTGTGCATGATATTGGGAGAGCCACTGCAGAGTGCCTTGGAATCACAGTCACAGAATGGTTAAGGTTGGAAAGGACCTTAAAGATCCTCTAATTCCAACGTCCCTGTCCATTGCCAGGGATATCTTCTTCAGAATCCCATTGAACCTGGCCTTGAGCACTTCCAGGTAAGGGAATCCAGAATTTCTCTGAAGAAACTCTTCCACTCTCTGAGTAAAGAATTTCTTTCTAACATCTTCATTAGTAAAGGCACCAATGGATAAGAAACTGCTTTAAAGATGGGCACTTCAAGTAACAGAAGTAGCTCTTTGGATGCCGTGTGGCTGCATGAGTGCTTTGTGGTGCAAACCATGGACTGCATGGCAAGAAGGGAACAAAATATAGCACAGAGCAGTAGCTCCCATATTTTTGCTATTATCACAAATTTGGAAATTTGTTCTTGAAGCCCAGGTTTCCATTTGTTGAAAGTTTTCTGTGTTAAAGTTCAAATTATAATGAATATAAGCAATGAATCAATCTAACTGGAAGGGCTGTATTTGATTTGATAATGTGAGATATTATCTTCACAAAGCAGAATGCTACTAGATCTTTAACCTAATGCAAGATATTTTTTCCATTATGCTGAAATAATAGAAATTTTAGGAGCATATAACCCACTTTCAAAGATCCCTTCTATACTAGAAGTTTCTCTCGATTGAACTATTTATGATTCACCTGTCATCGGTTTGTTCCTGCTATAAGTGTTTACCATTCTATAACTGAGCTGCCAAGCACACCTGTGTACATCTGTATATGCACACATGCACACCTGCCTGCTCAGATTTTATTAATGCAGCTGTGCACGAGCACAGAGAGAGCTGTGTCAGGCACTGCATTCAGGAGCACTGTCAAACACACTGCCTAATAGGGAGCACAGCATATGGCTGTTAATTATCTCACACTGCAGCTGAGATGGGCAAGTGATTAGGAAACACATTCAAGCTGGCAGTAATGTATCAGTTCTTGTATCCCAAAGTATGTGGCTCCTTAGATGGGAATCACAGATAACCTGGAAATGGGAAAGATGCTGAAGCTGTCCTTATCTGGAGGCAGCTCAGACATGCAGCCCTTCAGTGTAATCACACACATTAATCCCTTCTTTATGGAACCCAGAAATTTCTGGTCACTTTCTCGAATTTCAAAAGGAGATGTGCTAGATTAAAAATAACAGTAATAGCTAAGAAAACGCATGGGAGATGGGGTTTAGCTTCTCTCACTAACTAATGCATATTATGCCTCAAACTGTTTTTTTCTTTATCTCCACATTACTCTTCTCATCAAGCCCAGAGAGGAACAGATCAGTACTAATGGCATTATAACCTCTACAACCTCACCAGTTATTTTTCGGTTTTCATTGTATTCACATATAGCAAGCAGCAGTATATAGCTAAATCCTCTGATAGTCAGGGAGCCACCAAGGGAAAAGGTAAATCTAACAGCATCCCATTCAGAAGCTCCATACTTCTAATTCAGACATAATGAAGAGTGGGGGCGAATCAACAATAAAAACAATTTGGAAGCCATCGTTCAGTATGTTGGGCACTTTGTCTGGTTATGCTGCTTGCTGTAACTAAAGAGTTTAGCAGCTCTCACTCTAAGGATTGAAACACTATGACCAATTATTAAAACAAGTGTTTTGCATAGTAATTTCAAATAATGGATGTGCTTTTTGTAATTGTTTTGCCTAGCCAGTGGAATGCTGTCATCACTTTTGGCCGCTGGTGCATAAATTTACAAACATCATGCAAATGCACTATTTGTAATAAAACTGACTAATGAACTTTAAAGGCCAATTATTTTTACATGTCTGCTGGCTCACAGTAATCATGCATCATTCAGATTTACACTTACATACTTGCTGTAGTGCAATTTTAATCACTTGTTAATGTATGGTTTATTGTAAGCAAGCAAGATGGAAAATGGGTTTCTCAGACACTTAAGATCTGATACCTCCAAGAAATGGTAGAAAGCAAAATAGAACCAAAATTCAAGTTCCAAGGAGTAGACACAACATAATCTCCTGCAGGACCCCAGTGCTTGCCTGTGCCCCAGTCCTCAGGGCAAGCTGGGACACACTTGTGGGGCTACTCCTGCAGTGGGGCTGTGCAAGATCTGTGCACCTGTGTAAGGATGCAGGCTGTTTAGCTGTTTTCACAAATGGACAGACCACAGACTGTTGTGAGAGGATTTATGACAAATTCATGGGCCCTTGGTTTTCACAAACAGGTTTTCCAAGTATCTGAAGCTGGTATTTTTTTACTTAGATATTTGTTTTCATGATGCAGCTCCTACAAAGTGGTTTGAGGAAGGTAGATTGACACTCTGTTGGCCCATTTCCACAGCCAACTATTCTTTATATACATTGACTTTTTTTGCTTCTCTTTCTGCTTCCTCAACCGAATCAGCATTATCCTAGTTGTTGTGATTAAAAAGTGTTATGATAATTAAATACATAAGGCAATTATCATGAGGAGCTAAGGGCTTTCTGCTGACCAGACAAAGATAGCTGAGATTCAAAGCTATTCCTATTCTCCCTGGTCACAGACTGGGGGAAATCTGCTGGCCAGACTGGAATTACTGTCAATGATTTACCACCAGCAGAGGAATGGAGTGAACCCCCTGGGGGCTGCTTCTGACTCTTTCACTGACCTTGGATTAATCCCTTGACTTCTCTATACTTCATCTTACCTATTGCAAGGCTTAACTGTCTAGAGTACAGATTTAGAAGTTTAATTAAGCTCTGCAAAAATGTTTAAATCCCTTGATAAGAGGCTGTTCTTTTTTTTCCCCCCTTTATTTTATAATGCCCTCTGCACTGAAAATAACAAGTAAAGGATGTAAACAAACATCTATAAGAAAGCTGTTCTGCTGCTCACTACACGCAGCATTCACCATCTCTCTGCCAAAAACGAGAGTGCAGAACCACTCCTGCTGAGGATGCTGTTTCTGCAGTGAGTGGGGTGGCAGTGAGAGCTTGTCACCTAGCTGATGCTGCATGTAGTGACACTGAAGCCCCCAGGAAATTCTTCAGGAGAACAGTTTGTTAATGTCACCACTAAAAACTCTCATTAGAAAAATCACTGCTAAGAGTAAATGCCTTCTGTCTTTATACCCCTCTTCCTGTCTCCTCAGAGCTTGGTATTTCCACTGGGAGCCAGGGAA
This sequence comes from Erithacus rubecula, assembly GCF_903797595.1. NCBI lineage: Eukaryota > Metazoa > Chordata > Aves > Passeriformes > Muscicapidae > Erithacus > Erithacus rubecula. Next base: position 13,072,730 of record NC_136685.1, on the reverse strand, counting down.
GTGCAAGAATCTGTCATATTGTCATAACAGAAAGAATTAGAAGACGCTGCTAGCTCTTGGAGCATTTCTTATTTTTTCTTTTTTTTCTTTTTTTTTTTTTTCCTCTTTTACCTCATAAAGAAAATGATAAAATTTCACCTCAGGAAAGAGAGGAAGTTAGGAATTTGAGAGTGGAAAGATATGAGGATAAATGTCAAAGGTTCATTAGAAACCAATGCTAGGAGAATAAGCTGGAAAAGAATTCAGATGGAAAAGCAATTGAGCCTTTTCAGAAAGCCCCAGGCAAGTGGAAAAACCCTGCCTCAGTAATACATGTAAAATCAAGGGACACTTCATTAAATCAGTTTTTATGTGATTCATTGGGAATCAAACTGTGCCAGTCCTTGCACAGGCAATTGCATTGGTGCAACAAGGATAGTTTTAGGGAGGTGGGAGTGGAGGGACATTGCAGATAGGGAAATATGCTCAGGGTAGCAAGGCCAGGCTGGGTCCTCTAAACCCAATGCCTGCTTCTGAAATCTTTCCTCTTCCAGCCCACTGAGCAATTTCTCTCTGTTCTCAAAACTCATTCCTCTCCAATTTATTCAATATCAATGCAAAGCCACTCAAGGAGTCTGAGTGACACTTCAAATTAAAATACCAGCAGTGCCTTGACAACCGACAGCCCTGTATTTCCTTACGTCTAATCACAGCAGAACTGTCTTACAATGTGCTGCTCATAGCTGCTCCATCCTGAGAAAATGCTGATGGAGTAGGCCTCAGGCAAGTGAGAGGTTCGAGCAAATAAGTGCTGGAAACTTTTGAGAACTTTATTCACTGTGACCTTATTTTCTATTGATCTCTCCAAGACACAGTTTTCAGTTCTTTCTGGGCATAAATTCAGTTTTTGAAGGGTAACAGAGTTCTTGCTACTGCAGGAATAGTCTCTCTAGGTTGCTGGCTTCTCTGAATCTCCCTGGAAAGGTTAAACATCACTGCTTTAATCCTTTCAAGGTCTTCATCCAAAAACTACATAACAGTGGAATCAACAAAGTCCAAAATAAAACACAATGCAAAATCAACAGCTATCTTTCCCAAGGGGCAGGTGATTTCCTTCCTCACCAAATCTTCCTGTTTCTAGTAGTTACTTCCCACTTTTTTCTAAGCTCAGTTTTATTAAGTAAGATAAATATCAGCTCACATATTTAACTGCTGCGTTATCTCAGATCTTTTCCAGATCTCAGAGCTTTTTCCAGATCAACAGTAAGGTCTTAAAGTCACCTAACCTTGTGTTTGTGTGTTAATCTACTCAGAAATGGTCTAGATCTACATTTAAAGAGACTTCAGAGAAGGCTTGTTGATGCTAAAAAAAAAAAAATTAAAAAAAAAAAATAAAGAAGAAAAGCACACTCCTCCATTATAAGTCCTACATCTGTCTAACAGGCAATGCCTTGCTCTGACTTGCTGGAAGTGATTCCTGTGTTAGTGTTGCTGTGGTGTGTCCTCTTGTTGGACTGCCAAAGGGCACCCAAGAGGACATCTGGTCACTACAGGTATGTTTTAAGACCATAAGCAACCCTTGAGACATGGGATATTTAGTAAAAGAAATTGCAAGACAAAAATAAGTACCCTCTCCAGCTACCTGGAGAAGAGATTTTCTCTTCAGTCTTTTGTTGATCCATCAGTTTCTGGTACTTTTCAAAGTTGCAATAAAGTACCCAGCCCCTTCCTGGCCCGCAGGAAGGGTTCTCTCTGTCACCTCTGCAGTGAAGACATTGCTCCCTGCTCTTCTCTGGAATTTCCTGTTTCACTGCAGGCAGGTCAAAGGCCAGGGACATTCCCCACTCCTGCAGCCTTCTCCCTGCTGATCAGGTTTGTATGCCTTTGCTAAACCCAGTCCCTATTGCAGAGGTTTCACCTTCCCCAGAACAAGCATCCAGGATGCAGCAGAAGGCAATTTCCTGCTTGCTGCCCAGCCACAGCCCTATAGCTGAACCAACATATGAATGGAAGCGGGCAAATATAAGTGCTGTAAACCACAATTACAACTTAATTTACTAAGGAAATAATCTGAGGAACAAGCAGTTCCTGATGGTTTGGAAGTGAGCAGTCCTCCTGCAGCAGTGAAGGCTGCACAGCATTGCTCTGTTCCACTGCAGTCCCTGGGGAGCACGACAGCACAGTGATGCTCCAGGAACCAGGGCTCAAAACAAAACTATTCTTTCTCCTCCTTTTACTGTCTTATCCAAAGGCAAGACTTAGAGGATCCCTTGTTTGGCAGGCAGAAGCAGTACCAATAGGACAGTGGGCAATATTAACAATCCTCCCAGCTCTAACGGATTCAGTGTCTCCCTTTCTTCACCTCCAGGGAATTCAGATTCTGGGGCAATAAATCCTAGAAACCCTGTGCTAAAGAATCAAACTAAGCAAACCAAACATCCAGAAGAACTAACCAGAGAACAAACAAATAAATCTTCTGTAGAACCAGTGTATAAAATAAACGCTCTAATAAAAAACACCTTCTTATTACTGTAATTGAGCTCAGCTACATACAAATGGAATAATCTTTTTTTTTAAATTATTCTTTCTATTTTAATATTTGAAGTGGTTATATACTGTTTATAATCTAAGCTCTTTCTGTTACATATTTGGATCCCAATTCTCATTCCTTACATAATGTACAACTTTCCACCAGGGATCCATTATGGTTTGGAGTAATCCTTCTCCCAACACACAGTTATACCACAGCCTCCCAGTGGCAATAATAAGCCAAGGCAGCACACTGACTACTTACACTAACCACTATGAGACTCATAAACAACAGTAGTACTAACATTTTTTCCCTTACTATTTGAAAATAATCCTTTTCCTCAGTGTTATCAACAGAACTGAACATAAATTTAAGAAGTACCAGCAGCATGCCAGCAGCTGCTGCTTTTAGCAGAAATGAGAGTGATGCTTCTGATGTCACATTTTCTTTTAAAGACATGAAAGAACATAATAAGTGGTTTATGTTTGCATCTTATTAAAGCAGCCATTTTCCTGTTGCCCTGTCAGGAAAGTTAGTTTGCTATTTTGCTCAGTGGATTTAGTTTAAAAAGTTCACTCATTTAGGTTTCTGAATAAAAGTATTTAACACACCCAAACCCACATCTCTGTTCTCAGGAAGGTACCACAGGCCATGTCAGCATCCCAAAGGTGCAAACAGCTCCTTTGTTTCGTGACTGTTAACACCTTGGTCTTACACTTGGACATTAATTCATGGGAGGAGTTAAAAATATGCATAAAATTTTATTTTGCCTTTCTTTTTAAAGAAGTAATACCCAGAGCCACAGTAACATACATTCAATAGAAATATTTATAGGCCATTCATTTTCCTCTTAAATAGCAGTTTTCCAGTTCTCTCTTGCACAAGTGTTTGTTTAATCAAAATAGTTTCTATCAATCTTGCAATGAAAAAATGTGCTTGGGTACTATACAAGCTACAGAGGGATTCAAGAGATTTCTGCCAGTCTTGCATAGAATTTGGAGCATATCAAGAAGGTACTAACTGGACTTAGTGCTCTGCCCAGATCTAATGCTTTAGGCTTTAATAACTTCTAAGGGGAAAGGAAGAATAGAAAAACAGCCTTTGAAGTTTTTTTAAAATATGAAATCTCATAACCTTCTTCTGTTTATTTAGTAAGACTGGTGGAAGGATGTTTTTCACATGCAGTCTCCATAGTATGGGCTGGCATTACCTCATCAGTGATACCTGCAGAAACCTGAACTGAGTAGAAAAACAGCTTCCTATCTGTCCCAAACTTGTAATTTATTTTTTTTAATGTCCTGGTTTAGACTGGTCCAAAAACCAATTGTGCACTCCCTTTTCCTCAAGGGAGTAATTCCCATATTGGCAAATATTTCAGTTTTCTGTGACACAGAAGCTTAACTTTAAACTTCCCTTTGGATTTGGTGATCTTGTTCTCAGATATCTCAGAAAATACTCTTTACACTGGCTAGCCATATTCAGGAGTCTCACTCCCTAAAATTTCATCCAGAGATACTATCCCAAAACTGGCATATGACTCCTGATGACTTGCATCACTATTGCTCTGTTCTTGAGGAGAGTTTCAATCTCAGTGAATTATTCATTAAGAAAATTGGTTTAAAACCAGTTGCTGGCAAATATACAGGTCTGGTCATACAGACTCAGCCATGAATGAATAACTCTGTTCAAGCTCATCCATCCTCAGGGAAACCTCTTTTTCCACACAGGAGCATACCAATGCACCACAGTCCCCTTCCCTACTGACAAGCTTATTTTAGGCCTTTCTGGTTGGGCAGGCTGCTCCTGGTTTCCTTACCTAAACCATAAACCTCTGCTTCTTACCCCCATTTCAGTATCTCTTATTAGGAGAACATTTCTGCTTTAACTCCAGAACAGAGTCAGCTGTGATGTGTTCTTTGACAAACCCTCCAGAATTTGTGAAGGTAGCAGCTCCATGTTATTTATTTTATGGACTACTGGTACTAATTGTAATAGAGACAAGCTCCAAATCTTGCAGTGGCATTTCTTGGGCATCTTGGATTTATTCTTATGTATATAATTTTTAAAAAAGAGAGATCAGAAAATAGAGGCTTTAGGAAATTTTATTTAACATTGCATTAAATCTATGTGCAAAGCAAGTCTGTGCAGCAGGCAGGAAATTCCACCTGGCAGATCGTGTTTCCCTGGCTGAGAATGGCTCCAAGAGCCAGTGAGGGAGCTCCAGCTATGCTGCCCATGCTTCAGGTGAGCAAGGAGCGTGTCAGGAGTGAGACAGGCACCTGGGGAGGGCAGGACAGAGCTGTGGCCTCAGGAATGCTGAGCTGCTCAGAGCTGAGCATGCAGCTCTCTGCCCTCCAGGGTGGGCTCTGCCCACTGACCCCAGCCCGGCACACACGTGTTTGCTCTTCCTACAACAGTTTCTGCACAAATTTGCAGCTGAACGTTTTACAGTGTTAAGAAAAAAAAAGAAGAAAGGGGTCAGCCTATTGATTTTCTTGTGATCTTGACCATTTTAGAGAAGGAGTGGTAGCAGGTTTATTTCTCTCCCCTGCTTTTAAAGTTCAGTCTTTAAATTACTGTTCTAGTAAGTTTGTTTTGGTTCTCATCTCGAGGTGAGATACCGCAGTAAATTTCCACTCTAAAATGCTTATAGTGCATGAAGTACAGTGGTGTACTGTGCAGTCCTCTGCTGAGCATAGCCAACTCACAGCAATAAACACTTTTACCTTGGCAAATTCTGCATCTTTATGGAAGAAATACTATCAGAATGTAGTAAAGGCATGGGATTAAAAAAAAAAAAGGTAAGTGAGAAAGTGTTGAATGCTCACAAAATACTTTCAGTGTGAATTGTTAAGAAGTCAGCTAATTTAAATATTCATTAGCTGTATGAGAGTAAATATCACAGCCTGTAAGATCAATACTGAGTGAAATGAGGTGCTAGTCATGGTGTTCTGGCATGGAACTTTGCTTATGTCCCCACTCCAATCACAAAACTGAGATGTCTTAGTCTGAGCTTTTGTATTTAGTCATGACCAAGATGGAACTACATGGGCTACCCTGTTAACTGATGTCACATCCTTCTCTGGGAATGGAAAGGGAAAGGGAAAAGTAAAGGGAAAGGTAAAGGGAAAGGGAAAAGGAAAGATTTGAAATTATCAAGTACCTGATAACAATACAAAGGAAAAATCATTTCTGAGACTGTCCATTTTAACATGTCCCTATATTTTGTTGAGTTGTTTAATTTTCTAAGGTTCATTTTCAAGCTTTTGTTCTTATTCATGCTTGGATGCTCTGCGAACAATGACATCTTAGGCAACTACTTAAAAATCCAACAAAAATATAATAACAATCCAAAGAAACAACGGCTAATGAAAATGAAGTCAAATTCAACTGCTCAAATTCAGTTTGATTGTGCCAGTGTAGTATTTTGCATTTAAACTAACACATCTAAATAACATTTAGCTAAGTAGTTTTTAAAGTCTCTTGTGATACACTCTCAAAATGAAAAATCAATGGGAAAGAATGAATTAATGAAAAAAGTTATTTTGTAACTTTGTATTTTTGTAATTGTATGTGAGGTAGAGGCTTAATCTGTTAGGAAAGAAAAACAAAAAGGCCCTGAACCAGTTGTCCTACTGGATAGGACATCCACCTGTACAAGGACCAATTAAAGTTATTCCATCAATATGCAAATACAGGAATCAGCTCAGGCAGGTCAGAGCCTGAAGGGACAAGATCCTGAAGCATTATGTATAGGTTATTACCATTTCTTGTCTGAAAGCTGAATGACACACTTGATCCTTAATGGACAAAAATAAAACTGTTTTGCCTCTAGTTCACCATTTTCTGAAAGCACAGTTTATTTTGCACAATCATACTGACAAACAAACAGCCAGATCTGTTTGCAGAGGACTAGGCTGTCTCCTGTGTGCAGCAGTCCCTTCCACTAATAATTTCTGTGGGGAGAAAAAGAGATCTCATTCACAATGTACAGATGAGATTGTGTTTCCCTGTCTCTGTAGTACTTGCAATCAAGCTTCCAGTCCTTCCTGTTCTGAAGAGAGCAATTTGATGCAGCTGTGCTGTTGGAACACAGTGATGTAAATCTGAGCTTGCCTGGCTACATTGGCCTTTAGCTATAACTGAGCTGCACTTTACTTCTGCAGTCCAGTGTTGGCTTTTATGTGAGCAGTTCTGATGAAGGCTCAATTACTAGGCTTTTGAGAGATTACTAGGCTATTCAGAAGAAAAAGCTACCCAAATTTGCTGTTCCTGTTCTCCTTTCCTCACCCAGCAGGAGCCTGCTCCTCTAAAACTAAGATTAATAGGGAAAGTTTGGTGTGGATGCCAAAACAAAAATAATATTGCCAAATATATGCTATGCAAAAAATACATAGCAGACTGCACATGACATGCAGCATTAACCTTGATTCTTATTACAAATTAATTGAAGGAAATAAAACATATAGCTGTGTATGGGAGCACAGCTGAATGGGATATCAGTGGCTGTAGACAGAGCTGACAAGAGGTGAGGGAACAAACACACTCCTTTAGAGTGCAACATTAGTCAGAACAGTAACAGAGAACCCCTTCACTCCTCCTTCCCTGTGCCAATAATTCTTATCATAAAGAACTGAAGGCAACTTCTAGGTGACAAAGGGGCAACTTTAAATAAGACTGATAGGAGAAGCCTGACACCTGGCCTATGTTTTCTGGCTCCTGAAAACTAACTCTCCTACCTGCAGCACAGCTTCTGACTTGATTTGTCATGCAAAGAAAAATCCCTCTCAGAAGGTGGGCATACAGTTTTTATATCCATCCTGGTATATTTAGGATTTTCAAGTCTCTAGGTATGGTTTCAGTGCTAGGAGTTTTTAGGCCAACATTTGTTGCTAACATTAAAACACAGCTATAGCTGATTTATGTTTTTTAAGAGTTCTCTCTCTTGTACCTCCAGCTATAGCATAAATTTCACCAAAATGCTCTGCTCAGCAATTCAAGAGACTTTAAATTGTTTGTCTCTTCCCAGTGCTGAAATTCCTCATTTTCTCCAGTTGTGTATCTGACACTCACTGGGTCAGTATGGGTTAGGTCCTCCTGGAGCATGCAGAGCTCAGCCAGAGGACCCAGGGCACTGCCCCATCACATTTCAGCACCTGATCTTCTTGTTACTTGAGGCTGAGAAGATGAGAAATCCACTCCCCATTCATATTTCCAAAGAACAGGCTCATTCAGAAGTCTGACCAAGTGTTTTAAGAAGACAGTTCCTTGCCAGTGCCTGGGGAACTGTTTCCCAACTAGCATGGCATGGGCTACAGTCACTTTTCTTACAAATGAGTGGAGCCTCCAGCTGTGGAATGGCTGCATAATCTTTTGGCTGGAGCAGAAGAGGAAATTCACCTTCCTGTTTCTTGCTTTAATTTTCTGTGGTTTTGATTTATTTATTTTTATGTGAGAGGTATTGTGCAATGTTGAGCAATACCTTCCTAGCTATGTCACTGTTCTTGCCAGTTGACATTATTAAGGCTGCTTAATTTCTTCCCTCTGTCTGGCATTCCTGTCTCTTTGTGAGGTGAGGTGGGGGTGGAGGCTTTCCCCAGGAGCAGAGGCTGGTGCTGTGCAGAGCCCTGGGAGCCACCCCAGCCCTGCACTGGAGTATTTCAGTGGGGTCTATTCACATTAGCAGCTGTTCCATCAGCCAGCTTCTTGCCTCTTGAACATCTCCAGTGCAGCCAAAAATAAGCCTGTGGATCAATTCAGCTCCCACTGAGTTTGATGGAATGTTTTCCATTGATTTCTAATGAGATGTGGATGAGAAGCATTTCTGCAGAGAGGCCCTGACTCTAGACTAGGGGAAAAAGAAACTAACATGTGGTTTCTCCTTTTCACAAAGGGTTATTCCCCCAAATCTTGCAATTAAGTGAGTATGTGGCTTGTGTAGCAAAGGAAACCCACTGGTCCCTAGACTTTAACAGTGACAGTGTTGGCTCCCCAGCCCTGTGAGTGTAGCTATTCAGTATTATAACTTTCAAAATAATTATACCTTTGAAATACTTCATTTGAAGTTGAAATTACTTTCTTTCATGAACTGTTTCTAATTATTGTACTTCAAGTGACAAATTAAATGTCATTTGAAGCAATTATACCAAATACTCAAAAAAAATTATACCTAGGTATGTCAATTAATATAATTAAGTCAAAAGTTACATTTCACAGCTGATTCAGCTTTTCCATTACAGCCTTGAAATTGCTCATTTGAACAAATCTGCAGCAAACCAGAACACTAAAGGACTTCTTTATTTTTATGCATTTATGAGACAAATTGGGAAAAGCATGAGTGATCCTACATGAATAAGAAGGAATAATATAGTGTTCTTTTTCAGAAGCTGGGTTTTTTTTCCCATTTAACTTAAATAATTTTGTTTGTCAAAGGTCCATAAAGGAACTCGTTGTTCCTGAGCCTCCACTGTTTCTTCATGGAAAAAGCAAACAAACATATCCTAAAGGGATTTATGTGTTAGTTTTAGTTTCACAATGGATATAATGTAGAGATTCAAGTGAGGCAACAGCATGCCAACTTGCTCCTTTCTAAATAGCCCCTGAACACTGCTACCCTTTCTTGAACCACTTAGTTAATGAGAATCTGGGGTCAGTAGTCTTCCTCAGAAAGCAAAACAGATCCTGAAGCCTGACATTTCTGATGTGCAAAGCTCCCCAACTCTGGACACAGGCAGACCAAGAGAGTAAACTTACTTTGCTAATTGCTCTGAGAGCCCTCAGTATGCTTCAGCATGCTTCTCTACCTTGTATTTACACTTCTCAGGCTTGTTTTTTTGCCTGTTACAGAAATTGCCTGGTCTACCTGGTTAAGCATTTACCCAAACTTGCTGTATTGTGGTGTTTTGGGTGACATCACCTGTAAAAGGTACATGGTCCTTATTGAGTGCAAGAGAGCTGATCAGTGCAGTCTTTCACAGATGTCAGTCCCCAAACTATTTCTGCACAGCTGTGTTCATTCATGCTGATCAGAGAGCAGCCAGTGCTGCCAAAGAGACAAATGTGCTCGAGAAAAGCCACAACAGGGCACAAGGAGCAGGAGCTGCCAGCATGTAAATTCAGGGCAGCACTTAGTTCCCCTCAAGCACCCAGGGAACAACAGTGTGATCACTGGCTACACAGTGATCCCAAAAAACAACACTAAAGGACTTGGCTTTCACAAGTAATTTTCTTCCAGGTTTCGTTGTGTTTTTTTTTTTTTTTTAATATAATTGCCAATTAACAAGATTAAACCAACAAAAGTGTCATGAAGTATAATCTGTTACCTTTTCAAAACTCCTCTAAGTTTTCTTAAATCATAATAATGCATCCATTGTCCAAAATGCCTATCTGTCTCTGAGAAAAAGTGCTACACATTGACAAAATTAAAGGAGAGAACATGAGCCATAGATAGAATCTAGAGTTCTTGAAAGGTGCTGAAATTACAGCACAAGAGACAGGTGGTACTCATTAACTCACAGATCATATTCCATGTGTTTTGTCTTCTCTTCTTGCTGGTTAGTTTCCATAATCGAAAATAAAAATAATCTAAAAAGAATGTGTATTTTGCTCCTCCTTTCATATCAAATCATTAGTTCCTCATGCTCTTTTAAAGGATGAGTTTCAATGTTTGACCTATGGTTTGGAGCCCAGTGTGGAATGCAGGTGCTGTGATACCATAATAATGAAGGCCATGGTGAAAATACACCTACAGATAAATACTCACAATGGGGAACCCAGAGACAAAATGAATGCTTCAGAAAACTAGCACTGCAAGAAGCTGTGAAAGACCAGGGACTAATTACCATGTCGAGAGCCAGTTTCACATTGCCAGAGTGGTGAACATTTTAAAAAAATAAATGTACATTGGTAAGTGTAGATGTCAAAAAGATCCATCTAGATGAAAAATGAGAGATCTATGCCATTTTAAATGATAATGAAGAAATGTGCATACATTTGTATTTTCTGGAAAGCTGTCTGTACTTGCAGTTGATTTTGAAGTGTACAAAGGAGGGAGGTTAAAAAACCCTTTTCCAAACAATCTGTCCAATGAATAACGATAAAACTTAGTGCCTTCAGTATAAGCTAGTATTCGGGCAGATGAGGAACTCACACAGAAAAAAAGGAAATGTGGCAACTATGTTTATTTTATTAAAATACTAAAGGTAACTAAATAGGAAAAAAGAAAATAGAGCCCTATTATAATTGCTAAAAAAAATTAAACTTTAGGAAAATATTTCTGAAAACAATTTAAAAAAATTAAGGTATTAATATGTACATCAGCATACTTTCGTTAATAGACAACCAGAACAAAGATTCTGTAGTTAGTCTCTTGAGACTAATGGAGTGTTCAACTATCTATCTCAGGATATTTATTTGTACTTGTGATTTTTCACTCCTATTTAAAATTTTAAAAACCCCCAAACCAGCAAACAATCCGCGCCCCCCCCCCCCCCATAAAATTCTTAACTAGGAGCACCACAAAAATAGATTAAAAAGTATTTACTCAATAAAAATAAGGAAGCATTTCCAGGCAGTTGTTTAAAAGGTGTGGCCATGCAGATATGTTTAGGACAATATCAGTTGAAAATATTTTGAAGATCTTTGGGGATTTTGTGAATTTAGAGCCTGATAATCACCAGGTAAAGTCAAATGCTGAAATTAGCCACAGAAAAGCATTGGCACTCATGATACTGCACTCATCACTTGACAGTCTAGGGAGACTTCAAATGCTACTGTTTATAATGAAACATCCTTTTGATATCATGCCATTGTTTCAGTTCCAACTGAATGGCAAATGGTGTGCCTGGAATTTACAGGTATAATTTCTGTGGATTTTTTAATTGCTGGTACACTGATATGGTTGATAGAAACTTGAGAAAAAAGCTCATCTTTGACAAGCTACAGCCAGAAATCTGGAGCATGACTTTGCTAAGTTACATGCTCAGTTTCCCTTATAGCAGACACAATAAAAATAAACTTAGAAAAGATAAATAGAAGCAACAGCCATCCCACGTATTTTTTCCCCAATAATTTAAGTGTACTAGAATATATTTTAACATTCACAGGTTTTCCATCTTCTTGCCAGTCATCATCATGAGATTTTTATTAGCCTGATATCTTGATATTAAGGTAATTGAGGGAGCCTGTGCAGCATATTCTCCACATAATATGAAGTTCTTCACAAATGTTAAACCATGTAGGTCTGACAAGCCAGTTTGGAAGCAGCTGGGGCAAATAACCTAATTGTCTTCAGTCTTTCTCATGGTAGGTAAAGCATTAACATTTAAAAGTTCTCAGACGAATTTTATTCAATGGGGTCTTAATGCTACATCAAATTCCCTGTAAATTGCTCTATGAAGGCAAAAAGAGCCTTGTGATTGGTGAAACTTGGCAGAACAGGATAAAAACACTTTACTTGTCCCCAGTCTTTCCCACTATTTTTACTTCCTAACCAGGTCGGTGTTGTATACATATGAGTACCTAAATCAAATACTTCTGAATTAAATTACAGTGGTGACTGAAATTAGATAGAACATCTGAAAATATTTGTCCATTTACAAATATATCGTCTTTCTCCTGATATTTAGTGAAGGTTTTTATTGAGTGAAGACCTTGTTCCTTCTTGCTAAAAGCCCAATGGACTGTGTTTTGTTTATCTGTCTTCTGACTGGCTTTAATGATACCTGCTAATTATACATTACTTTATAAACATTTAATTAAGCCTGGAAATAGTCCTACATGACAGGACATATTTCCTTATCCCTATCTGGGAGATAGGTATCAGAAGTGTAGATAGGACAAGCAACTTACCTATGAAATAAGGGCACACAATTCTGATTGCCAAAGATATCTTTCATGCTAAATTTAATTCACAGTCATGCCTACAAGAAATGCATAAAATACTGAAAAATAAATCTCGGGAAAATATTTCACAAATAATAATGTAAGTTCTATAAAACTTTTATTGAATAAATCAAGTGGCCCATGCAAAATAATATACCATTATCTTAATAGATTCCTTAATCAGAAACTTGAGTATCATATTTCATGAATATGCTCTACATGTTCATTAGCCATGAAAGGAAATTTTAACCATCTCTCCCTCAGATATCTTATTTACAAAACACATCAAACATATACACATGTCCACATATGTGGACATCACAAACCCAAGGATGCTTACTTGGAGCTTCCTGGCTGGTGCATGCTTGAGGTTAAGTGTCAATATGCTCCTAAAATCCTTTCTCCTAGTCCTGCTTGTGAGGTGCACACCCATTTATTCTTCAGAAATTGATTTAGGATATGTTAGGTAAATCTCTATCTAGCTGGTACATCTGTCAAAGTACAAGAAAAATTTTTCAGTGTCCTCATTGCTCTTCTCCAGGTTTACTGTGTTGGTAAAAGTTATTCTACTTTAGGTCCATAACTGACTGGCCAGTACATTTTTTGCAAAGAATTTCAATGACTGAGAGAGTGGGATATAATGAAATTCTGATGACCATTACCTATGAAAATAGTAAAGATTACTTAAACAAAGCACAAGCACCAATATTAATAGTCTTTTCTTGTACCTGTTTTAAATGTTAAGTGCCTTTTCATCATTATAGTAAACCAAACTGATTTAATATTAGCAAATTTTATAATAGAAGAAACAAAATTGTATGTAAATGTGAAAGTCTTATCTCCTGTCAGCCTTAAAGAATAATCTATTATCTGAGTTGCTCTAAAATTCTGATTTACTCCAGTTCTCTTCATCCCAATGGATTTTCAGATATTGATTTGAATATGACTGCACACAATTAAAACAAATTATTTCCCAAGAGTCTATGAAGCTATTTAACATTTTTCCTCAATAGCTAGCTGCCATCATTTACCAGCCCAGAGCCTTGCAATTCTTTCATTTGTTAAATACATTGAAACAATTATTTTTTGTTTCAGTTGTCATCTGTGGCTCCAATATATATTTCTTTCTTCCTTGATATTGTGCAATTGTTCTGCCATTTCTTATTAAAATCTTTTTCTTCTTTGGCCTTTAAACCTGCTTCCTCACACAGACTCAATAATAAGTTTCCAAACACTCTTCCTTATTTATAAAGACAATCAAGAAAACACTGATAATGATTTGAATGGAATATAGGCTTAAAGGGAATCAAGTATGGGCATAAAGAAAGTAGGAAAACAACATAGCTCAACATAGAACAATTCCAACTCACTGTTTAAGAAATTTAAAATAGGTATCAATTATATGAATGATGAGATGAAACTCAAACCATGCTTAGATGGCAACTCTAATCAAATAGAGGAAAGCTTTAAATTTTATTTATTTGATTTGAGAGGACTAAGGATAGATATGCATGGGGAATTAAAAGGTAGAATCCTATGCACAGACTTGGAGTGGGAAAGGGAGGAAGTAGGAGAGTGATAATTGAGAGGGAGAAGAATTGGGAAAACTAATATGTTTATGCAGAAATGTCAGGAGCATGAAAGCTAACAGAAAGAACTACAAGATTTAGAGTGTCTGTAAAGCTGTGATATACATGACACCAGGACATGGTGATACAAACACTAGAACTGTTACAGGAAAGCTTGGCTTGCTTAACAAATACAGATAGAAGAAATGGGATGAAATGTCATGTCATTTAATTAAGATTATATATAGTCATTAAGAAGATCAAGAGGACATAAGATTTGCTGAAAATCTTTCAGTAAAGACAAATGCTTAAAAAAGAAGAGCTTTCAAGCTAAATGTCCACCATGGATCACCTAATCAAAAATCCCTTTTTTTTTAAAGCGTATTAAGGATCATAACTGGAAGAAGTGGAAAGCTGTGTCAACACTGGTTAATAGGAAAGAAAGTATAGAAGGAGAAAAAACATCCTTCAAACTCTTTTTTCCTAAGAGATAAAATCTCTTTCAAAGTTGTAATATCTTACCAGGGTCACAGTTACACCCTGAAAAATGGGGAGGAATATCCTCCTTATGCAGGAAAAATAAGCAGGACTTGCCACTGCCCCAGTGTATGTTGGGCTGCATTCCCATTGGATATGGCTCCAGACAGAAAGAAGTTACATTTTTCTCCCCTGTGTGTGCTTACGGTGCAGAGTTCTCAAATTATATTGAAAAGAAAATGTATTGAACTTCAATGCCTGTCCCTGAATAGTTTGCATTTCAAAAGCATCTGGAGATATCAAAGGTAAATAATGCAACAGATAACAGTAATTCAATAGCCTCATTAAAGTAATTGCTGTGTTTAAACCAGAAAACTTTTGAGGTATTTTTATACTCTGTGGTGTCCACTGAGAAAGGAAGTTTATATATGTGGGTCTTTATAATTTCAGTTCAAGAATTTTATTCAGGGAAAAGCATGTCTGGTGAATATGAATGTTTGAAATTACTGGGTCCTAACTCTAAAACTATCTTGTCACCTCTAAGCTTCACCACTCAGCAATGTCTGCAGGGAATCTGTTGAATTCTCCTTGACATAACTGCTAAAGCCTAGAGAGAGGCTCCTGATGAGGAATGGGAACTGAGGAGAAACAGTTTTGCTAAAACTTATAATGGAGAAATAAAATAATTATGCTTAGGAAAACTGAGTGTTGGAAGACAGACAATTTATGATATAAGAATAGAAAATGCCAAAACCACAGGACTTGCAGGTAGGGCTTCTTAATAAGGTAATGTGATAATTAGTAAACCATATGAGGTCAGGCTATTGCTGTAAAATTGTGAACTGTCCCAAAATAAACAAATAAGAGAGGGTAATCGTAGAAGCAGACTTATAAAGCTGCATTAGCTGCTCACTGGTTATCTGAGTGTTTTTTAAAGCATCATCTAAAACACAGAATCAAATGCAATAAAGGGCAAGTGTAAAATGAGGAAAATATGTAAACTTACAAAAAACCTCAAGAAGCAAAATAAAAACAAAAAAAAACCCCAAACCAACAACAACAATAAAAAAAATCACAAAAAACAAAAAAAAAAAAAAAAAAACCAAAAAAAGCCAAACAATAAAAACCAAACCAAAACAAAACTGAAACAAGAAGGCTTTAAGAGTAGAACAGTACAGAAATAAGAAAAGAACAAAGAGGAAGTAATTACTCAGTTCTACATGGAAAATGATAAAACTGAGTGATTCAGAGAAAGCTACAGTACTCCACTCCTTATGAGCATCATTTAACAACAATAATCGTAACAGAAACTAAAAATTAGGTTAAATCTTAATTGGATAAATGATATCCCTATTGCCATTTCAGAAGAGTGGAGTACAGTGAAGAGTTCAAACAGAAAATATAAAATAATTGTTTTCCATTCCATAGCTGGCAAAATTCTTGACTACAAAGCATTCAATCTATGGTAATTTTGGACATGGATAAAACTGAGGCAAATGAGAACAAATGATTATGTTGACACAGCCCACTCCTTCCTCAATATTGATACTATGGGCTAGAGATGACCAAAATTGAGATATTTTTGATAAGATAGTTGTGCTAAACTTAGCAGGTCCTAATGAGTCATTGGAGAACATTTCAGGATGGCCTTGGAGCAGTTTCTGAGACAGTGACCTTTTCAAGGATAGAATAAGGTAGGGAAAGTCCCATAAGGATGGAGAAAAGAAAGCAATATACCTGGCCTTAAAAATGTGATCATGGTAAGCCTCAGAAATTATAGACTTGTACAATTTAAAACCTCTGAGAAATTTTAAAAGAAAGTGTTGGAAGCTATGGGCAGGTTGACCTAGAAAGTAGCAAAGTGACTAAAGCTGCCAGTAGTGATGTAGCAGAAATAGATCACACAGATAGATTTTTTTTTTTTAAATTAGTATGTTAACTGGCCTAAATGACATGATGGAAGGCACAGGTTGGATATATCTCAATTTAAAAAGATTTTTCATTTTGACTTATGCATCATTCCCATTCACAAGCTAAAGAATTATGTTTTAAACTTAATGTCTATCAGGTGCATTTATAATTTATCATAAATCAGCTTGGGTTGGTGTGTGTGTGTGCAGGGGAAGTCACTAGATAACCTATTTTACACAAGTCCTAATCAATGCTGTCAACTAGATTATGGGAAAAAAAAGAATTCACATATGAAAGTATGACACTCAAATAAAAATCAGGTAAAAGAATAGAAGCTTTCAGGAGACAAAATGAGAAAGGAAATTGCCTCAGCAAATAACAATTTGAAATTAAGACAAAGTTACAACTTTGTGCTCTTAGCAGTATAGAGACTTGTAAGCTGTTGCTTACAAAGGAAACATAAATCAGAACAATGTCATGGTAAAAACAGGTGAATCTTCTCAAGATGTTAAGAATGCTGAATGTCACATATGAGACTGTTGTTCTATTTGATGTGATGCCAGTGATGCAGCTGCTTAAACACCACATCCAGCACTGGACTTTCACAAATGCATGCAAATGCAGCATAGAGATGTCTGAAAGAACAGCAAAAAGCAAAAACTTAGAAAACACACAAAGAAAAGCTGGTGGGAGAGGGAGCTGAGTCTCTAGAAAAGCCTGAGCAACATGGAAGGGAAGCATTCAGCCCTGAAGGGAGCTGGCAAGGAGGTAGAAACCCCTTGTTTTATGTATGTTCAGCAGAGAAGACAAAGGAAGTATATGGGGGAAAAAGACATCCATTCTTGATAATTTGTTCTTGGTCCTTTTGAGAGATAACCAAGAGGTCTGTAGATGTTTCATTACTGGATATAGATGTTTGCTGAAAATTGTGTTTTCTTGTCCTCCTGTGTTGACCTGCCTCAATGTGGTGAACTAGGTATTTTTTTGTTTTTTGGGTTTTTTTAAATATAGATACCTAATCATAGACATGCATGTAAAGCATGACCCCAAAGCCTTCAGTCTTTTACAACTTCAGCTGGGAACCTGGAACAAGGTCTCAGTTGTTCCCTTCTCTTCATGCCTCTGATTCTTCTTCCCTGCAGCTTGGCAGGAGATGGCAGGAGGACTGTTGGTCACCTGCTTTCTGTCCTTGTTTCATGTCTTCGGGTTCCCAGCTTGGAAAGAGCCTTTCTTCCTGAAAATTTATAATTCCTGCTATAAGTCTGCTCTGAAATCAATCCAAGAACTGTGACATCCACTCAATGAATGACTGACCATCCCCCACAGTGTGCACATCCACCTTTTTGCTACCTTGTGTGTTTGTGTGTGAAGGGACAATATACATTATTCAATTTTGTCCCAGAATAAGAAGTATTATATATTGAGTTATCAACACCTCCCAGCAGAAAATCAAAGTTTCCTCAGGATGCTTTCACTTCACATTGTGACTCTCCTTGGTCTTTGTGATCTTGTGGTTTTTCCTATGAATAAAAAAACAAACTGCCCATTTGAAACTACTGTGCTGAGCACATCCACAGCCAGTAGTCTGTGAAAGTCTGGATGTCCTTGAGTTGCAGTAACTGACACCTTATCTGCTGGCTATTTACATTTACACATTCATGAGTGCATGGATTATGGCTGCAAACTTGTGACAATACTTCTGTATTGTGCTTCTGTTGCTTGGTTAATGCTTTGTACTTTTTCAGAAGCACTTTCCTTCAGCCTTACTATCCTTAGGCTTTTATATTATGTGTACATGTGTGTGTGTGTATTTGTCCAGTTTTTCCTGCCTTGCTGCTATTTCAGTTTATTAATAATTCAGGCTTTTCAAACTGCCTTTTACAGGACAAAATCCCTCCCCCTTTATTTGACGATGATAAATTAAGCTATTTAAAGAATGACTCATTACAAGTATATATCCTGTTGGTGCCACCACCCTCCTACACATAATAATTATTGAAGTTTGCAATGTGACGCACAGTCAGCACTTTCAGGGCAGGGTATCAGTGCTGGTGGCTGCAGTGCCTGAATACCTTGCTGCCACTGGTTACCCATGGCAACTAAAATGATCTATTTGTGGTGATAATGGCTTCTTCTTCTGTTTGATAATTTTGCTGTATTTTTTTCCTGTTTCAATTGCAACAGAAATCTATAGATTTAAAAATTTATTTTGAAAAACAGAAGAGTGAACAAAATTTAACTCTTGGTGCTTGTGCAAATATGAAGTAACGGAAATATAACATCATTGAAGATTTTATCACTGTAACAAACCCCCTTGGGTCTAGGGCAATGAAATTAAATCATTCTACCTTGTCTATATATGTTATGTTTTATTGTTTGCTAGTAAACAACTACCCTGGAGGTTTTGGCAACTGTAAGAAACTGGGAGAGCACATCATGATTTCTACTTACTGTGTGCACAATATGATTTCTACTTACCATGTGCCCATTATTTGCAGATCTTCATGATTTTTATTGTTATTAATAGCATTTTAAGCAAACCATCCCAAAGGTAGGGAAGAGAATCACTTGCTTCTAATCTGCTAATACAAACTTATTTGTATATAACACACAATTTAATTTGTAAGCTAATGAACATTTTCCCTGCTACAAGCAGTTGATAATTGGCAAGTATTTTTAATTGGCAATACTGAACCGCAAATATTTTGGATTGTTCAATCAAACTCAGTGTAACCATGATGTCTTTTGGCAGCTTTTTTATACCATAGCATGCTTAAGACCAGAATATCTCTCTGTCAGCTGCTGGATATCCAGTAATGGAAAAGAAAGTAGAAATACCAGAATGGCCTTTCCTTTACACCTAGTTAACAGCAAGGGCATGTCAGCTGGGCAGGACCCTGCCTTTTGTCCCTCTATCTCTGCAGCCTGTGCCAGCTGCTGCTGACCCTACCTGGGAAGAGCCCTCCCTTTTCTCTTCTCTGAAGGTGTCTTAGAACTGCAAAAAGACATTTTTGTCTCTTCAGCACCTTCTCTCTGTAAAAGATTCTTACAAGTCATATTGAAGATCTAAAACCACTTTTCTCAGAGTGGCAAGTCAGCAATTTTAGCCACATCTGCCTTTGTTTGGAAACTCTGCTGCCATCCCATTACCTGCTGATCCCGCCTGAGGTTATTTCTGACTTCCTTCCAAGAGCAAAAAAGAATTCCTTTGCATCCAGCCTATGTACCACCCATCCCTTTATCTTGGGAATCAAGTGGGATTGCTTATAGAGTCAGATAAAAACTTTGCTGCATGTTTAGGATATGTAGGTGTGAATGTATGATTCATTTTGCCTATTGAGGATCATAGAGCCTAGAGGAAAACTTAAAGATTTTTCTTGTCCTTTTTTATTGACAGTATCTCCTTTGAACCAAGGATATAAATCCTGATGCCCTTTGACTGCTAAATTTTAGGTAAGAAAATTGGACTTGATCCAACACTGATCTAAATAAGGTCCTCAAAATTTGGCCTCATGGCAGAGAAGCTTTTTTCTGCTGATTGTAGTTAGAATTCTGGGTTATGATGAGATAATATTATTTCCTACTCACTCACAACATTTCCAGTATTCCAAACATCCAAAGTCCTAAGAAGTTTAATTCATTCTTTCACAAGACAACAATGTAAAATTCAAGAAGCCTACATACTATTATCCCTGAAATAAAAAATAATCTCAGCATTATTTTTAGTTGGGTGTCCCAAAGAAACCAGCTGTTCCCAGGGAGATGGGAAGCAAACAAAGCATCTTTGAGATGCCTGGGTAAGAAACTTTGTAGTGAAAGTCTGGGTTTCATTTTCTTCATGGGGAAGACAACAAAGAGTAATGTTTAGCCATGGTATATCTATATTCATGCAATTTCAAGACTAGCCTTCCCCTCACACATAAAATCACATCTTTTAATGAATTTATTTTTTTAAGGCTTTAATTCTTTAACTTTGTAGGAAACTGGAAAATCAGTTATTCTGTCAGTTCTTTCCACTTTAATAAATAAATGTAAGGAGTCCAACCTTAGTTGTAGAGAATCCTGTGTTATCAAAACTCATGGAAAACAACCCTATTCTGATTTACTACCATTTTACACCAATCTTCTTCTCTCTTTGCAGTAGCATGATCAATAGCCTGAACTATACAAGAAAAGCCTTATTATACTAGGCTCTATTCTACCCATTTTAAACCCAGTGCGATGGTAATTTGCTTATGCTGGGGCTGAGATCAATCTAATCTCTGCTGCAGAACACAGATCATCAATTTTGATTTCACTGACGAAGCATCTTCTCTACTGGGAAGCTTCATGAATGATGGACCACATCAATGAACACTTACTCTGAGAATTGCTCCATATGTTGTAGCACAAGGATGATTCACCTCATTCATTCACGGGCTGCTTGAGTGAAGGGAAAGAATGGCAAGATGGTCAGTTGTATGTCAGAGTGATTTTGTGTGTTGTAATTTGCAGGCTCGCCGGGTGTGGTATTCCTGTGTACTGGGTATCCCAGGGAATCAGGATGAGGTCACTGATGCCAGCTCTTTGGGGAAACTAGCAGCACTGTGCAGACTCTGGGGAATGCAGATTCTAGTGTCACCCTCATAAGCTGAGATTCTTAAGAAAGAAGATTTCTAAAGATAGCAGCTTTGCAGAAAAAGCTCTGTGAGCCCTGGGCATCAGCAAACTGCAGGAAGCAGCAGGGTGACTTTGCAGCAAGGGCAGCCATCTACATCCTGGTCTGCATCAGAAGAGTGAGGGAGTGGGGTTTGCCTTCAGAAGTGATGGCCAAGGGGGATCCTTTTGCTGTCTGCAGCAATTTATTGAGAGCATGGAGACAGGACAGAGCCAGAGGTGCAGACTGGATGGAGGAGAGGCAGCAGTCACTAGCTCTAAACCAGGAATTCCTGTCTGATAGAGGGGAAAATTAGGATGAGGGTAGTCAAATATTGGAGCAGAGAGGCTGGGGGAACCCCATCCTTGTAAGCAATCACACCTTAGGTATATGGGGCCCTAAGGACCCTTCTATGCTGAACTTGGTGGGAACCAGAGATGAGAGTGGGTGTTCCCCAGGGTCCCTCCCTCCCAGCCTATGCAAGGCTGTGGTTGTCACATAAATTGTGTTTTGTTGCAGTGATAATGTATTATTTTTGCATCACAAAAATTAATCATGCTCATGGCCTTTCACAAGACTGTGTAACATAGTCTGTCTCCCATGCTGACTTGTGTTATACTTTCCATCCTTTCAGCTATTTACATATATTATCCATACCTGCACCAGGTAATGAAGCAGTTTCAGGCCATGCTCTGTCCCTGAGCCCAGCTGCTGCACTCAGCAGCCACACTCCAGATCTCTCAGCCTCCAGAACTGGCTGATGCCACCCATACTTCCCTTTGTCAACTTTTGGCTGGTTCCTGAGTCATGTCTGGGTATTTTTTGGTGAGTGCAAGTTGGCCTCTGCCAAAACTATGCAAGGTTCAAGACAAAAATAGCAGAAATGACCATTTCCCATCACCTGTGTCATAAACTGTAGCAATGATTTTAAAACTTGGTTTCTCTGGATTGGTGTGCAAGGAAGGATGAGGACTTGACTGCACTACTGAAAGAGAGAGATCTACTGTAAACAATGCTGAGGGAAAAAAAGCTCACCCACCACACAAAACTGCCATGGGCATCCCTGGTAATTGGTTGTGTATGAGTTTTGGTTTTTTCAAGCAAAT
This sequence comes from Erithacus rubecula, assembly GCF_903797595.1. Classification (NCBI taxonomy): domain Eukaryota; kingdom Metazoa; phylum Chordata; class Aves; order Passeriformes; family Muscicapidae; genus Erithacus; species Erithacus rubecula. The sequence continues at coordinate 13,050,641 of NC_136685.1, read as the reverse complement.
AGATGCACATTGGTAAGCGCGTCTTTGTAAATATTGTCCTTTCAAATTTTTCTTTATTTTGATTTCCCTTTTATTCAATCTATAGAACACTGATTGAATCAGGAACACAGTGTTGTTAACATGCAAGTTATGAGATTATTCAGGTTGCTTAAAGAACACAGAAAGTGACCTACAGAGAGACATCTGTAGAATAAATGGGATATACATAAGGCTATTTCAATGTTTCTCATATACACAGCTGATATTGCAATGCACAAAAGTGAATTCTAGGGGGAAAATATGGAAAATTTTTACTCTGACACCACTATATTTTCACATTGCTGGTAAACTGACAGAGAGATGATAAAGAAAGAAATATAGCAAAGCTCATCATGTTTTGGGAGACATTATTAAATTAAGCTGCAACTTGAGCAATAATTAATTAATGCAATGAGGAAGATGCAGGGTGGAGATCTCAAAACAACTCAGCATCAGCCTGACTTTGTTCCAATAGAAGTCAAATTGACTTGCTCCCAGTGACGTCAATGGGAGCAGAGCTAGATCAGTGCTGAGTATTTCTGATAGCTCAGTCTCTAATATGTGCTGACCCAAATTGTCAGGAATCATTTGTGGTTTCAGGTATCCAGCATAAGGTCCATTTTCTGGGAGAGGTGTTCAACCTGGAGATTACCAGGTTCAATATAAGTCTCGTAGCCAAAAGCCACAAATCAAATTGAGCACTTAAACCTTAGCAAACTATTTGCTATGGTATTGCCCAGTGTCTGAGTATCTGAGAAAGGCTGAAGTTATCTTTCTGTTCCGTTCAAGGAACTGAAGCTGTTTGATTTTCAATGGCCTCCAACAATATATTTTGTTTCAATTCTTTCATTTCTTTCATGGAATATTACAATCTCTGCAGAAATTGCTTTTTCTTTTGAAGTGATTTTTCTTAGAAAAACTCCCAAGCAACTATATTAATTAGACATGCTCAATCACACCAAGGAATATCATCCTGTGTTGCAAGTGCCCTTGAAGTCCACATGGAGAGTAAGTTATTTTTAAAGCAAATAAATGTTTTGCTCTTTTCATTGCAGTGACATTCAACATATACCAGATACTTGCCAACTTCAGGGGCTGATATGATTCCTTCCCTGCATGTTATCCATCCATAGCAGATCTCCTCAGTTTTTTCCAGATTTGCTCTTTCAGTTTTCCGCTGGACTTTGCACTTCATTTTCCATCAGTGTAAATGGGCTAATCCAACCCTGGCCTCTTATGAGTAAAATATCTTGGGTTTTATTCTCATTTGGAGCCTGTGCTCTAGTACAGTGTCCCACTGACTCTCCTGGCAGTCACAAGAATAGATACACAAACAAAGCCAGGTGCACAGCATAGCACTTCACAGAGGCTTTGAAAAGGCTGTACACACCAGCACTGACAAGGTACAGAAACACCTCTGCTATAGTCCATCTCCAGACTCCTGTTCCAAAGAAAGATCCATGCAAGTCTTAAACCCTCAAGCCATAACCACAAAATTATAATTATGTTAAGCACCTGATGTCCACTCTATATTGTCCTCTCATGTGAGATACAAGTGTCAAATAAGGAATTGCATTTGGAGGAGATTCCATAGTCCTTCTGCCAATCTAGCGACCAAACATGGAAGAATTTGTCCCATCTAATGAATTTGTTAACCTTACTGTTAGATATATTTCAACTTAGTTCTTACTTGAATAAGAAAACAGATTACTGATATGACAATGTTTCTTAAGCCAGTGACTCTTCTAAATTCAAGTCAAACAATGTGCATTTAGGTGCAAGATTGATAAGATACTCTTTGGATATTTTGGTTGCTCTTATATAGTCCCACAAAAGGTTTTTCATCTTTTCCAAAAGCAGCTTTATCTACAAAGCATGTAGCAGCTCAAACAGCAGAGGGTGCTTTGTAAGCAAATACAAAACACTTGATCTAAATTATTGCTGTAGATAGATCCTGCAGCTGTGCGGATGCTTTACTACCAGTTCTATTCATGAAGTGGCAGATTCAATGGCTCACTGCTTATTAGAATTGTTTCAGACACTCTAATAAATCTCCTGTGAAAACCACCCCCAAAATTCTACATGCAAGGGATGAAATTCTACATATGCAGGATAGCTCCATGTTTTTAAATAAGGTGAACAATATGCTAGGAAATAATGCATTATTCATAGATGCATACTGTTTTAAGACCTTAATAAAGAATTTGATTAATAGTCCAGGCACATGCCCTGCATATTTATACCCTGGTATGCATACAAATGTAATGTATAGCAATGGATACTTGTAATATCCTCTTGTCTTTTATGCTTTTTAAGCACTTACGATGCAGAGCAGTTAAGTTAAATTGCAAAACAAAGCCAAGCACAGCAAATTGTTACCAATCTGCAAAGTGGGTGGTTGGTCATCCTTTAAAGGGATTCTATTTCATAAAATCATAGACTCCACATCCTGAGTTGGAAGAGCCCCTCAAGGGTCATTGAAGTGAAGTCCTGGCCCTGGACAGGATGTCCCCAAGACTCACATAGTGTGCCTGAGAGTGTTGATCTGGGATCTGCCAAAAGAATGAACAGGAATTTCACCTCCTTAACATTGCACAGTCTGTCTCCATTACATTTCACTTACAACAAGGGAAAGGAAGTAGGGAGCTGAGCAATGAAACAAATGGCAATAATTTCAGGCATGGAGGCAAACAGGTGGGAAAAGAAAGATACACAGTGCTAACATTTATTACCAATTTTCAATTTTGCTTTTTGTAATTTTGAAACTATGATGACTTTGATCAGCTAATGATCTCATCCAAAGAACTTTGGAAGGAAATGTGGAAGAAAGTCATATTTGGTCCCATCCATTTCACCTTGTTATAGTGACAGAATTGAGGGATGGTAAGTTGAGTAAAGTGCTGGAATGAAAATAAAAACATAAGACATCAAAGGCATGAAGAAGCCTGTTTCAGAGGTATCACTACAGAACAGAATGACACAAGTAGAAGAGATTTGAATAGGAGAGAGGAACAAAGGTGTGGTGGCAGAATTACTGTTTGGCAGAGCTCTTAGAAGTTATCAACAAAAATCAGATTCGTTTGAGATACCACTGGGTGAAAAGCAGTAATTGAGTTAGAAAGTGTTCCACAGAGTAGAGAGAAATCTCAAGATATGAGTTTTCTCACATCCAAACTTTTTAAGATAAATACTTCACTCATAATTTCACATTTTGATTTCATTCACACTTTGGCTTAAAAGACCCTTTCTTCCTTCTTCAATTTCTGGATTTTAATTAGGATGCAGCTTCTGTCCACACATGTCATGACTACATCAAGACTCTTTAGTTCCAGGACAGATTCAGGGCTAGAGTGGACCATGTGGATCATCATTTGTTTGGCTTCTGTCAGGAATACATCCTCAGCACTATAGGCCTGAACTTTCAACTGCATCTTATTTTTTCAGAAGTTATAAATAAGGCTTTCAAACACCTAGCTTCAGTTATTCCATTGACAGCTTTTTCTGAAGAAAAAAAAAAGTTTGCTATGCTTTTGTAGTCCGAACTTGCCATATTTTCCTCAGTCATCTATTTCCAGAAAACTCTCTCAATTAGGTCCTCATAAAACACAATGAAACAATTTTTTAATATATATATTTTAAATGAGAGAGGCGAGAGATCTAACTCTTCCATTGTCAACACCTTTCATATATGTGAAAAAAATATCTCTTTTTATCTCTTAATCTCTTTTTGATTCTTTCTTGTTAAATATAAGCTTTGAGAAGCTGAAGCATCACTGGCTTAAGTATTGTACCAATACCATTTCCTTGCTATTTTTATTTCCTGTAAGGTATCTTCTGCATTGGACCCCAGAGGACATGAGTGATGGGAAAGGAGAAGTGGTAGAAAGTGATTCTATTACAAGCAGAAATAGAAGTCCATGCATAGATTTGTCCTGTCCACAGACAGGGCTACAAGGTGATACCCAGCACAGCCACATTAAAGATGAACACTGAGTGCAAAAACTTGGGAAAGTTTCAAAGTAACAGAGAGCAAATCCAGACTAAAATGGGAGCGAGGATTGAGCATTGACCTATATTGTGGTGGTGGTGCAGGGACATCATCATAGAAAGACACCATGAGTAAAAAGGAGATTATGGCAGGGGGTCAAAACTGTATGATCCTTAAGGTCCCTTCCAACCAGGCTGTTCTGTGATTGTATGATCCCATTATTACAGTAAAGATGATTACAGCTCAAAAATACTGTGATTGAGGAGGAGGGGGAAAGACAAGGAAAAGATGAGTTAGGGAGTGAGTGATGACAAATGGTAAAGGGAGGGGGGAAGCAGTGGGAGACAAAGACAGAGGAAGAAGCTTGTTATGGCAGGAGTCACCAGATGGCATTGTTACATGAAGTCGTAATGGCTATTTTCCTTGGCACAGAAGCAAGTTTTTGTTTCAGGAAAAATACCTAGTGTTTTAACTCTTCTAAATGTCTACAGAGGAGTCATAACAAGCCACTGTGCAAAAGACAATGTTAGAGGTGGAAACTCTGAAGTTTCTAGACAAAAAGGTTTGCTTTTAAAGCAAAAAAATAATAGCATTACTAGCTCATCATGTTGACTTTGTTGGTCTGTGACTGATGTGTAGACAAAACTGAACAAGAACTACAAGCAAGTCCAACTTTTTTTTTTTTTTTTTTTTTTTTAGCAGTGAGATAATCTCTAAGGTCCTGACAGCTCCTATCCTTCAGTAGGAAAGCAATCTGATGCTATCAGGAAGGATGTAAGGTCTGAAGACAAGAGTCAAGTAAATGGAGGAAAAGACTATGAAGTGGAAAAATAGAAACATTGGAAAAGAACAGGGAAAACATTAGATACAATCAATGGGTAGTGAAGCATATCTGCAAGTCATGGCAGTTGATAGAACATCAAATACAAAACAATGAAAATGGCTCAAAATACCATGTAGAAGTGATGTGTAGCCAAAATGATGTAGGTACAATATTAGACTAATTTTTTTTCAGTCTATTCTAAAAATGCTAGCATACTTAAATTACAAAAACTGCACTAGAAATGGGGATGTGGACTAGATCATTGCTGGGGCTGGGAAAGACTTTGGAGTAGAGGGTGTGAGAATATCCACAACACATGCTACTTGCATTGCTGCTGAATGGCAGCAACTGGCTTGTGTAGTACAACACAAAACGTTTATTACCACTTCTGTCTAGCATTCAGGACTAATTCAAGGCTTCTTCCTTTCCCAGTTCTTGGGCATTAGTCCAGTGTTAGGTTTGAACTCCCTAAATAAAAAAAAACCCAAAACAAACATATGCCTTTTAAACTACTGCCCTCTTGCCAGAGAGCAAAATCCCTAATGAAGTCTAAGAGATGGTCTCTGAAGCACACTGCTTACTATTCAAAAGGAAAATGGGGAGAGAAGATGTAAACAAGTGCCCAAGTACCCACTCTTCTCTAGGTAGAACATGCACTGCTTGTTTTTTCCTCTTTTCCAAGGCATGACCTTTATAATGGCAAAACAAAAGCCTAAGAGTTCTTCATAGTCTTGAGTACTCATGGCAGCTTGTCTGCCACAGCTTAAGCTTCTCTTGCAGAATGGACACTTCAAGCCCCTTTACATTCTTCTACAAGAAAAATAAATTCCACTTAATTGCATATGATAATAAAAATCCATCTAGGTGAAATTGTGGACCCCCTGGAATCAGACCACTGTCCATTTTCTTCAGTGAGCAGCCTCTGCACTGAGCTTGAGCTGCAGCACAGAATTGTCCCAGGTGGAAAAAAAAGCAAATAAAGTGGTAACAAAAAGGATGATTCCTAGCAAGGCAAAGTCAGCTAAGCTCCACAGCTGGCTGGGTGGCAGCTTTCCAGAGTGATGTCCTGAAGCAGACTGTGTAGTATGTGTACAGCCAGCTCCAGGAGAGAGGCTGTGGACACAGCTTTGAATTCCCTCAGCAGCACTTGATCTCCCACCACAGCTTCACTGTCAGTGGTCTTTCAGCCCATTAAGGTCCAAATCATTCTTACCTTAAAGATTTCAACCTAAAAACACTGCACAGCAGCAAATTGAAAAACCAACTAGCTGGTAGTTGAAAGCAGAATAAAAAAACAAGGAAGAAAAGGCACAATATAGAAAGTTAGGAGTATTGGAGGCAATGGGCCTTTGTAAGATGAAAATAAGCTTGATAAGGAGAGAAGGACAATTCAGATTCCCCATGACTGCTCTTAGATGGCATAGGCTCCACACCGTTTTGCCTCTCAACATCTGCTAAAAGAAGGACTCTTCTTTGTTCAGCTAGATTTTACAATCACCTCCACAGCCCTCTCCTGTCTTCAGTCCTCTTCCTCCCACAGTCATTACATAAAGAACTTTTTAGGAACATACTCAACTGCTAGGAAATCCCAGACCCAGCCCAGACTAATCTTATCTGGTTTCAGAGCCAGCTATTCAGCTGTGCCTGGACCTTTCCCACTCTAACACAGGAGCCTTTGCAGAACTACCTGCTCCTTGAAGGGCCATGTTTTTAAATAGCATTAGCTATTTTCAGCTAATCAGGGCCTGCTCTACTTAAAAGCATATTACACCTGCTGGTATTTAAAGTAAATTTAAAAAAGGAAACAAAGCACTAATACATGCCTCTGCCCATCTGTTCTCACATCCACATGGACTCATGGACCATTTAGTATCTCTAAAAAAATAAGTAAGAAGTTATCTTGTTAACACAGAAGACTGAAAGGAACTATATTATACTTGGAGGACCTCTTTAAATAAAAAATATTTTAAATGCTATAATAAACTGGTTCTTCAGAGAAATTTTTGGGCAGTACTTTATATTTCTGTACTAGTACTTTTCTAGTTCTGGTTTCCATGTCTTCACATTTTTGCTCTGTTTTGTTTAGCTGATTCTGGTTACATAATTGTTCTCTTTAGTCAGGAAACTTAGAGGTCAATATAAAATAACATCAGAATCAGGATTACATCATGTGAAGGGGCAATATAACCAACCAATGTGCTTTGTATCTGACTAGTTCCTCTCCACAGCCTATCTGTTCTGTGACTTGCATCTCATTGATACAAGTCAGAAGAGAGGCATCTGTGCCACCACTCTGATTTAATGCTTTGAGATGCCATTAGTTCCCAAGAAAGGAAAGCTTTTTAGTTTACTGGAAGCTGGGGAAACACAGTATGCAAAAAATACAAGGAGAAAAAAACAGGAACAATGGTTGCTAGGAAATTCAGTGGTGTCAACAGGTATGATCATGTTCTTTGAGCCCTAAAAAATGTATTTGAATCAAGTACTGGATCACTTCCAAACTAAAGTAATAGTAGCAAGGTAGTACATGTATGCACCTTCTACACATTGTAGAGACCACATCTACTGTGTATGGTTCAGAATGTTCAAGTACAAAAAAAGATTTTCTTTCCAAAACGAAAAATGCCAGCTGTACACTTTTAAAGAAGTATAATTGTGAAAACTCCCAAGAAGGTCCCAAGGGGCACAAGAAACTTTCAACTCCTCTAGGCAAATGACACAATTTCAAAAATTTGCAAACCAGAATTCTCTGTATGCATTTTTGAATCTTGATCCAGAATGAAAAGTATCAGTCTATGGGTAATTTACAGTTTTTCATAAGGATCAATCCCATATCACTTGCATTTTCACAGATGAAAATTTATGTTGACTTATGAGAAGGAGGTACCCATTGTTTTAGATAGCATGTTGCTACTTAAATGATGCTATTCACTTCTAGTAATCTGCAAATATTGTCTCAATTCTCTTTAATTTTGGCATGTCTTTCAGTCTTCTTAGTGTGCACTGGAATTTCTCTGTGTTTCAAAGTTTTTCAGTATTAAGAAATGAAGCAGATTAGAGAGGTTTCATTCAGGAAATTACAGTTCTGGATATATTAGTAACAACTTGGTCATTTGCTAGTGACATTTTAGAGATGGCCATGAGCAAAATGAACATAGGAAGGTGAAACTTCAAAGGCAGACAGAAAGCAGTTCTTGAACAGACATAATTCAAACACCATCATTGCAACTCACTTTTTTTTAGCAAAAGTACCAGAATAATTTTCCCCCATGTAAAGCACTATTCATCTTGCAGCATAGATACAATGCAGTCACATTATGCTCCCCAAATCAATGCTGCTAATCTAGTTTCACATCACACTTGCTATTTTTCATTAACTGAAGAGTTTGCCTGTTTACCAAACCCATGTATTGAGTGGACAGAATAATGGTTCTTCCACAAAGGGGACAGAATTTTGGTTGAGTATGTTTTCCAAGGACTTGACTTAAACCTGAGACCAACTGATGGTAGGTCTATTTTGTTATTTGTTTTGGTGTGCAACCTAATATTTGCTTAGGCTAATGATTTGAAAATCTATAATGCATTATCTGTCTGTGAAATTTTTAATGAGTCAGCCTCAGATCATAGCTCTTGTTTTTGTTCTCTCTTATCAGGAGAGAGATGGAGTCCATGGAGGGAGATGATGACAATAAGCTCTCTAGAGCATACCAAGCTGGGTGATTCAGCAGAGTGTCTCCACACACTGTAATTAAAAGGCAGGCAGACACACATTTTCAATAATGTGAAGGAAAGTGTTTTCTAATTGCTGGGTTTTTTCCAACTGAAATACACTTGTTTAACCTATAGTGCAATCCATCCCTTCCTACCATTATGTGTCATCAGTGAGTCTGAAGGTTTATTCAAACTCTGTGCTATACTCCCCCGAACATTTCATACAAGGAAGATTTAAAATGTTGTGTTCATATTTCGCAAAATTGTCTCAGGCAGTCTGTACAGGCACTTTGAATATCTTTACTGAAAATTCAGAAAGAGTGGACAAGTCCATTTGAAATCAGGACTAGGAGCATTTAATGATTATAGATGAAAATGATGCTATCATCAGGTCCTGTGTGGAGTATCTGCATCTCTTTACACCTCTCTCTGTAGGTGGAGCGGCTTCTTCTCACATATCCTTGCAATGATACATTTACATACAGAGCCTACTCACAGTCCATATCAACTCTGAAGCATTTGGCACCATGTTGCATTCTATTTAGTGTTAACACTTATGTTAAGAAAGGATATACCAGGAATACAGAACAGCAGTGTAAAAGCACTGCTTTCTTTCACTTCTTCTCCCTTTCTAGCTTGCTGTTACCATATTATTCTGTGCAACACAACAGTAATTCATATTAAATTCTAACTTTTCTTTCTAAAGAGCTTAAGTATTTTTTTTTTTAGCTTCCTCACTATTGTTTGGATGATTCCAAATAGTCAAGTTGCTGTTTAGTTCTGGGAGATGTCAGTACTGTATGAAGAGGATCTTTTTTTTTCTCCACCAGTACATATGAGTACATTTAGGTTTTGGCTCAATCTAATGTTCCAAAGGCACACTTTTCATGACCTTTGCTGAAGCAATTATGTTGGCTAAATTAACTGAAGTACTCTTCTATTGCTGCTGATTCAGAGGATCTTGAATTTTCAGCCACTTTTCAGCAAAGACCTAGGAGACAGTTACTAGACTGAGATTAGGACCTGAAATTAAATTTAAAAAAAATAGCAATCAGGACAAAGAAAAATATATCATTTTAAGGATTTTTTTTTACCTCATGAGTATAAAATAAACATTCTTTTTAAACAAAAGGATTCTTTTAGCTGTAACTTAAAACATGTAGAATAACCATATATAGTCAAAAAAGGAAAAGGATAAGGAGTTATCCCAAGAGGAGGAGAATTCAATACTGGCATTTTAACCAGTTTTGAACCTGCCTTGATAGCAGTGAGGTTTCAACAACAGCCTAACAGAGATTTCTCTCCTATTTCTTTTTTTTAATACTTATTGTTAAAGATTATTTTACTGATGAAATCATGATGGAGCTTAAAGCCTTAAAAAACATTATTCCCAATCTTAAATATTTTTCTCTATGATCAGTGTTGACTGAATGAAGCCTGAGGTTGTAGAGCTTGCACAGAAGAAAGTTTTGCTGTAGCTTATTTTTTCCTAGCTAATGAGGGGGGTAAAAGGGCTCATTTGTGTGATGGCTCCATTTAATGATGCTCAGGATTTTATTGAAAGAGCCCCAGGCTGTGGAGCTGTGACAGGTAGAATGGGTGAACAAACCTCTGCTAGGGTTCTGGTGCCTCAGCAGTAACTATTAAAGATCCTCCTGCAGGTCACACAAACAGCCTCAGGCCATATCCACAGTGGGGGTTATTCCTTTATCAGTCACTGGGAACATCCCATGGAGCTGCTGCACCAACCCTGTCCTCAGGCTGGGCAGCTGGGTGTGAGCAGAGGTGGCTCTGCAGGCAGAAAGGGTCAATCCCTGCCTGTGTGTGATGGGTTTGTCTGGGTCCCTGTGCCCACAAATGACAATCCCCCAGTGCCAGAAGGGACAGGCACACAAATGGGATCACTCTTCCTCTGCACACAGGTCTGCCCCTTGAGAACCAAACTCTTCACAGCTCCTCTGCATGCCTTCAAAGCACTGAGAGTGTCTAATGCTGAAAGCAGGCTTGGTCCTGCTCCTAATGAAATCATTAGTAATGTTGCCATTAACACTGATAGGTACAGGACTGGGCCTGTAGCTCACAGGTATCGTGTTTCCTGAAATATTAGCTAGACCATGAGTTGCAGAATGCCACATGGTGTCCCTGCCAATCCCTGACCCTTCAGGAGCTGTTTATGTGGAAAAGAAATCACCTTGGCACTCCTGATCTGCTTTAGCATACCAAAGGTGAAGGGACTTCACAGACTTTAATTGCATGAAGTCTATAAATAATTACAATTTCCTGTAACTGGAGTTGAAAAGGTAGCTTGGAAAGGATTTCACTTCTGTTTTGAAATTATACTTGCTTTCTTCCTGGCTTCTTTAAGAAGTTCACAGCACAAAAGCTGAAGTTTTCATCGTATTTTTAGATCATGATATTTGACAGCTCTTGGCCTTCTTTTATGTGCAGGGAAGACTCTCCTGACTGGCTCATGGAATGAGCATTAGCTCCCACAATTTAACAGCTCAAACCTCAACATACCCACTTCCTTCCTTCCTCCAAACTACTGAAATAAAATAGATGTGAACAAGGGCACCAAAAGGTGAAGAAGTAAGAAATCTGGCTGTTCCCCTCTTCCTTCCCAAAGGCATTTGAAAGTATGCCTCCTTAACAGCCTTTTCTACCCAATGTGAGCAACTTGGGTGGAGTAAACATGTCTGTGCAGTGATAAACCAAAGAGAGCCATGTCTCATTTCATCCCGAGGGAAGGAGCATCTGGTGCATCACAGATTTGTCAGGAATTAGGTTGGGAGTCACAGTACTATGTTTTTTAATCTTGTTTGACTTAAAACTCTGTTTTGTAATCAGTGCAATAGAAAGGCACCACTGAGACACGGGGATTAGCTGTAGAGAACAAAAACAATAGTACTCACAGTGCTTTGATGTGATTCTATTTGAATTAGAAAGTGGCACTTTAACAGCTCACAGAACTGCATACAAAATCTCAGCTTAGCAATCATACTGTCCAGCACATGAACTTCTTGCAAAGCACTGTCAAAGTCAGACAGAAACAAACTCTGAGCAATTTCAAAGTGCAATAAAGGATTCAGTATGCAAAAAATCACAGGAAACACGGATTAAAATGACTGGCTACAGCTATCATTGATGCCAAGCATGTGAGTGGAAAGGAGTATTTAATAATGAAAATGAAATGCTTAATAGAAGATATTTGATGAAAGAATGACTATTCTTTAATTACAAAGAGTAGAAGGGGATCAAGGCAAATACTACATATGATTTTAGGCTTTGGTTTTGTGTGATTTTTTTGAGTCCTGGCTTTTGAACACAGCCAGAGTGATCATGGAGACCTTCCGTCTGTAAAACATAAACTGGGATTTATCACCCTAGAGGAACTGCCACTGTAGAAATGCCTGTTTCAACATTGTTAAAAGCTGAACATATTTGGCAGCAGAGTAAAGCATTAGGAATTCTTTAAAACCCATCTTTTGATCCAAACTTGTATTATAAATAACACAGCAACAGCTGCAAAGGATTCTCATTTTCCACCATGAACTTGGTAGGCAGAGACTTTTCTTGCTGCAAGTACATTTAAAACTTGCTGAGCTGATTCCATAAAGCTTATACATATTTGTAGGACCAAATAAAATATATGTTTTTTATTGTTATTATTTTAGTGTATCTGCTCCTACACATACATGAGCAATTCACTCTTTAGTATTAAAAGTTTTGGAAGAATTTAAGCTGCAGAATCAAAGGTGAGTCTACCCTGAATTGCTCCTTTCTGCTGACAGTCAAGTTGCACACTATCACAATTCTATGGAAAACAAAATCTTTAAATTTTTTCAAATTAAATTTTAAGGAGTGAACTTGGCCTAAGGCTTGCCTCTTCATGCCACATGAGCTCTGAGAAAGCAGATGGTCTGCAAAAAAGGGCTCATGGAAAGATGGTTTAGGATGCATCAGAGAGAAAGATCCAGAAGTTTGACTTAAGTAGAAAACACAAGACCATACTCTCTGAGGTATGAGCCAGCGATAAGTTCAGCTGTGTCCAGTTCTGTTTCTATCCATGCTCAGCCACAGCCCTTTCTCCATGTCCTAAGCAACTCAATACCCAGCTCAGGACTCAGCCTACAGTGATATTATCACCTAAACACACCCTTTTCTATCTCCCAAGGCATTCCTTTTTCCTTCTGCCAGTGGTAGACTTCATTTTTCCTCAGTAGCTTATTCTTCAGCTAAACAAGCAGAGTTCCTTTGCTTACAGAAGGAACTGAAATCCACATCTTTGGTTAATAGGGAGGAGCACTCCCCAGCCACCTGCAGACTGCCATGGTATGGGTGCAGAGCAGACTCATCTCCTCATCACTGATACTCCAGTGGGCCTGTATCCATCAAAGACAATTGAGTAAAGGTATTTTCTAGTGTAAGATACGAATTTAGTTCTTATTACAAAAATAAGAGATTGTTCTCTGAGCAAGGAGTAGGCTGCCTCCCTATTGCAAGGAGCCCAGACTATCAATCACACACCTGGAAAAGCTGACTCCACTGAACACGAGTAGATAATTGGTTTTTCTCACCTAAGCTGACTTCCACCTTTTCTTATTCAGGATCCAGCAAAAATCAAGTTACTTCATGGTCCACTGAAAACTCTAGGAATTGACCATTTCAGTCATTAAACTTACCTCTTTTACCTTCCATGAGCCAACAGATTTTCTTATAATTGCAATCTTTTCAATGATCAGGAACATCAAGTCACCTCATAAAGCACTTTGGGTTTGGGTAGAATGCCTGCAGGAGCTCTCCTGGCAAGGCTGAGAGCTTCCTGTGCTCACTAATGAAGACAGTCAGGTACAATAATATGCTGAAACTGGAAAGGAAATGTGATGCTGCTAAGAAAGTTTTACCCGACTCCTGACAGCAGTTGGAGGTAAAATAGACAGCTTTTTGGTTTATTTTTTTTTTCTGCAGAAATGCAAAGACTGCAAATACAGGGACAATGCTGGGTGTCAGAAGAGAATTGATGGAAACTCTAAATCTAAAAACATATACAAGGAGAACTTTTATTTTCTTCTTTTATGAAACTCAGGGAACAAAGCAATTGGCAATATTTGGTATATTTAAGACAAATAGAAAAGATGTCTTATTTTCCCTTTGTTCTGTCACAAAAACCTTCCCCTTCTTAAAACTACTGATATACACACACCTTAATTTTATTTTGACTTTCCTAACTTTACCTTGAACTATTACTCAATAAAGCAAATTTTCACCTGTTACATCACAAGTTTGTAGCACATGTACCTTACTAGCTATAAAACAGAGCTGAGGCATGCTGAAAAAGACTGTTGGATCCAGTTAGAGAAACTAATACTATTTTTTCAACAGTGTTGTTGACAATCTGCCATTCAAGAGCACTATATGTAGATGAACAGAGAAGGAAACACAAGGAATATCCTATAATCTACGTAAATGTGAGATTCCACACCACCTATCCTTTGACCTTTCTTATTCTCAGATGGAGACCAGAGAGCTTACCATTCACACTTCCAAGGTAAATTCAATGAGGTTATGTCAGTTTTCACCTGATGGGGATTTGGCTCACTGAACATGAGACAAATGGCTTCAGAAAAAACCTTCAGCCTTGGCAGCAATAGTGAATTCTGTTTCATGTTAGTTATGTATACCTCACACACTTAGCTCTAACTTACTGTAAATAGAATGAAGAGTGCTTTGCTGCTGAATAATTTATTACACATTAAATATGGCCCAAGGCAATAGAGTTTTCAAGTTCCACAAAGGCCTTATATATTTCCTGCTGTTATAATTATGCAAAGGAAATACTGACAGTCTGAATTATGAAATATAGATTATCCATTCAGCAACAGTTCAAAGATGTATTGTGTGTATTGTAGGTGATGGTACCAAGCAAAGAGGGGATTTCAAGCATCATGTGTCCTCTTATGCTAGGTACAGTGTCTATTTAAGCATCTCCTTGCTGTGTAGCAAAGCTCTAGAGCAAGAAGAGGCTCTCAGTTTCTCAGCAAACTCACATGACTGACATTACTGACTCATATACCCTTTAAAGCCACATTTTCTTCACTCTTCTTTGTTTCCTAGTTTCACTTTATCCTTCTTTTCATGCTTAATGAGACAGAAAAATACCTTCACTGAACATCTTTCATCGAAGCAGCTCAAAGAATACCACATTAAGGCTCACAACAGCTCTGTGAGGAAGGCAGGAGGTACCCAGAGATTTTTTTCATGTACTAGAAGGTGTATGAATCTCTGAAGCAGAGGGCAGTAACTTCTGAGAAGCAATGTACCTCCAGATTATTCTGAAACAGCAGAACACATTGATCTGGAAAGGTGCTGCACAACAGGTCAAGAAAATATTGGTGCTTAAATTAGATGTGTAAATGTATTGAAGTTACATGTTCTTAAAATGACAGGTGATTAAAAGTTTCGCTTCCACACCTTGAAGAAACAAATATTTTAGGAAATCAGGATCAATAGATTCTTCCATCCCAGTGATATCTGAAGAAAATATCAGACAACATGCATGGGTTTTCAACTATCCACAAATTTTAAGAATAGTTTTCAATTTTGCAATGTCTTTCATCAGAGTTCAAAATGCATTATAAAAGTTATGAAGCACATTAGTTCTGTGTTACAAGGGAGGATGTAATGAAAAGACAGATTATGTGATTTCAAAATATTGAAAAATATAAAAAAATAAAAAAACCCAAAAAGCTTGGCACAAACAAAAACACCTTGCTGGCTTCCTAGCCTCCACTTATAACACTGTGTTATAATTTTGTTACATTTTAGAGAGAATTAAGCACTCCCTTTTGAATCTAGGCAGCTGTGCACTAATCAATGCTGGAAGCTCTCATCTAGGATTAATTTTTTATTTTTTAAAAAGTCATCAGACATGGGACAAAGATTTTGAAAATTATAAACATGGGGATTCAAACATATTTCAGTTATTTAGGAATGATTTTTTGGTGTTTATGTTTCTGTACTTTTGGAGTGGAAGACTTTCAGAAACCCCACACCTTTTTGTAGGAAGTCCTTTTCCAGATTTTCCCAAAACATCCCTGTACAAATGGAATTATGAAACTTTCCTATGATATGTTTGAGTGATACATCATACTATTGATGGAGATGGTGCATCATAAGATTTATGTTATTTTAGAGGATGGAAAAAGAAACTGACAATCAATGACATGCCAACATTCTAATACAAAACTACTTGTGCTGAGTGACATTCACTATCTGAATGTCAGATCAAATGCACTTTGTTCTATATATGGCATATATATTCCCTTAGTCATGCAGTCATGGAACTTCACCTTGCTATAACACTATGAAAGGAAAGCAGGCTGAGAAAGAAATTCCAGCTTTTATAATGAGGGTAGGTTGGATTCAGTTTAACTGAATCAGAAGTGCACTGTGGTCACTGGGAGGAGAGAGTGAGAACAGCATTCTCAGAACCTGTGAAAAACAGCAAAACAAGTGTGGTTTGACTAAATGGCAGATTTAGGGAAGGGGGCTAGATTTGCCCATATAGCCTCTCTTCTCTTCCTTGTACTTAAGCATTATGATTGAGTATTTAATTATATTGATCATGTACAATTTTATTTTTTTTAAATTCTGCAGAATCGCTGCCTCATTTAGTGGGTGGTACTCAGAAAACAAGGCAGCTGTTCAATATTCCTTTTTATCCACTTCATTCACTGTGTGTGGTCTCATGCCTTATTTACTTCACACAATCCCAAATCAGCCCTGGGTCTGGAATTATTCACCAAATAGTATGTGATTATGCAATTAAAGACTGTATCAAAACACACAAAAGGGTAGAATTAGGATCACACACAGTTGAATTTAAGTTACTTGAATTAGCTAAATTTTTTGTGCTTGATTTTCTACCTTAGTAATCTCCTCTATGCAGTTTTGTTTTTATTTTTGTTAATCTTCTGAGAAAAATATCTGTGGTGGACCTTTGTAAACCTCAGTTACTAGAACTGCAAAATTGTGGGTAAAGTTGTGAATGGTTTGCTGTGTGGAGCTAAAAAGTCTTAATATCCCCATAAGAGTCTCAGGATTTTCTCTGCTAGGTCACTGCTTGATGCAGCAGCATCATTCTTTCCTATGCCATTCTCCTAATGGAGCCTTGTGAGAAACAACCCCACCTTTGCTGAAGGAGTAAAAAAGGCTCATTGTAGATCTCACCCAGTATAACACTGTGCCTTACACAAGGAAACCCACACGGGTCTGGAGAGAGATGACACATCCTGTTCAGCAGCCCCTGGCAGATGGGGAGCCTCAGGTATGATGGCATCCCTGAGCACAAACTGTGGCCTGTGCTTGTGGCTTACCAGGGCCACTCTTTCTTCCTCACTCAGCAAAATAAATGGTATAAACTGACCCTCTATAATACTGGAGATAAAAGAACTGTGCTGTCACCTACTTCATTTCCACTGTGGTTTTCACACATTTTCACCCTATTCCCATGTATAAGGGATTTTACTGTTAGCAAGGCTGTTTTTGCATGCTGCTTTTTTCCCCCTTTATTTAATCCAAGTCTAATTATACCCAAGTATGTCTAATTATATCTCCTAATAGCAAGCTAAATAATTTCCAACCCTTCTTGGCTTTTACCCTGTTCAAATATTTAAAACCAGGGCCAGAATCTCCTCTCATTTCTAGTGAGCTATGTCAGCGAGTAAAATTTAGCTTAGACCAATGGACCCACAGACTCACAGTGGGTGCAATGTGGTGTGACAAGAGGGGGGCAGCTCATACTTCGGGATAATCCTAGGATACAATCACTTTGGTAATTGAGGCCTAAATGGGTTCAATTTGGCAATTTTCCATAACCCAGATTTCTGAGGCTTTGTGGGGTCTGGGAAAGAGGAGGTGGAAGGGAGCAGGAGGATTAACTTATCAAAGGGTAAACTGATTATTTTGAGTTTCAAGTGCAGAGGCTTTGGTAAATGAATGCACAGAGGGCTCCAAGCCCATACTTAGAAGCACTGGGTTGTGGGTGCTACAAAGGACTAGCTGTTAATTAATTATTGTCACATATGTTGTGTGGATGGTTAAACCACAATTATTTTACACTAGGGTATGGCTGGAAATGCTACCCTTGTTCTTGCTTTACATGACCTGGTGCAGGACACAGATCAACATTCATCTAACTTGAGTAAAGTAGCCTGTGTGTTGGCTGCTGCTCACATTTTTTTCCTCTTTATGTTGGCTGTCTTCCTAAACCTATTGCAAAATTCAGTGTCCTGCACTTACCACCACTGCCTCCTCTTCCTCCACTTCCACCTCAAGCCATGAATAAAGAAAGACAGCTGGATTTTCTGCCACTTTATATATTTAACAACTATGTAAATTTACTCCAAAACCACCCAGTCAAGGCCAGACCTTGCCAGTGGCCTGGAATTGATCACATAGAAGGAATCCTAAGTAATCTCATTGACCAGTATCCAAAATCAAATATCCCATATCAAAATGGAAAAGATAAAGCAACATCAAAAGTGCTTTTCAGTTTAATAGGAGCTGAAGTCCTCATTTTGAAGTAAACACAGGAGAATACTTGAAGTTCTTGTTTCCTACTGTTCTGGGGAAGAGTTACCCCTTAAATTCATTAGGAAATTTCAACTATGGAACAGGATGTTGAAGAAAAAAAAAACTATAAAAATAATTTTAGTCAACATTCTAAGATTTCTAGATCTATTATAGCAGTTCCTTCAGAGATTTTGTAAAGATTTGTCTTAAAGCATGAATATAACAGATTTTTGAACAACACACTATGAAAATATATGGAAAGTACAGCATTTCCACTTTTGTCTTTGACTCAGATTGAAATGCCTGAGAACATATAGGCAAATTAGTATATGTGTATGTTTAATTTTCAAACACAGCTTTTTAAGAACTGTAGACTTTATATCATTTTTTTAAAGTACTTTTGTAAGAAGGCTTTGTGAGAGGAATATCAGACCCAAGCTTGAGAGTTGGGTCCAGTTTGCCAAAGCAATACACCAGGTACATCCCATTCCTTGACCATCCCTTTCCAATCAGTCCTTAATCAGGATCTTAACAAACACCAAACTGTCACCTTTAGCTGAAACTGACCCTGAAATAGAAATGCAGGAAGCAAGGCAAAATATCACAATATGTTTTTCTGCTTCTCTCCTCTTTGCCTAGACCAATCTCTGGTGTCACAAGAAGAGCTAGCAATCTTTTATATTAATTTGATTGATTGACAAATTCATTTCTGGTCTCCAGATGAAGGTATGTGGATTGAAATGAACAGAAGAGTGGACTACCAACTGCTCTGAGCCACTCACATAGCCAAAACTCACTCTCATCTGCCAGCAAGGGAATCCTGCAAACAAGGGATGGATTGCTTTTTAGGAGGTGAATTATTGTTCCTGAAATTAATAAATATTTCAGATAATGTAATATAATATAATTAATATAATATAATATAATAAATATAATATAATATAATATAATATAATATAATATAATATAATATAATATAATATAATATAAATCCTATTATATGTCTTCTTTATATATATATACGTGTGTGTGTGTACACATTTGTGTTCCTCTATAACAGGAACTTGGAGTTGACTGTACTTCCACTGAGAATTCCACAAATAGCTTCTTTTTTTCCAAAATATTTATTCAGAACTCACTGTTTTCCAGGGGAATGAAGTTGCAGATCTGCCATGAGCAAACATTTTTTGAAAATGGGATTTTTTTCACCCTTCTATCCCAAATTTCTGAAAACAGTTCACTTGGGAAATATGGTAGCCCAATGTTTTGGGGTTGGGTGGCAAGTTTTGTAGCAGTGAGGCTACAAGCTGACTTCTTGGAACTGCCAGAAGCTTTCCTCATGTCTGATACAGCCAATGCCAGATGGCTACAGGACAGACCCACTGCTGAGCAAGGTCAGGCTCATCCAGTGGTAGCACGTCTGGGATAGCAGAGTTAGGAAAAGGAAGAAAAAGCAACCCAGGGCAGTGCAGGAGGAGCAGGAGGTGCTGCAGGTGCTGGGGCAGAGATTCCCCTGCAGCCCATGGACAGCAGCTCTGCCCCTGCAGCCCCGGGGGCACCATGGGGAGCAGAGACCCACCTGCAGCTCCAGGAGCATCCCAGGCTGGAGCAGGGGCTGGGCTGGAGGAGACCTCCTCCTGATCCCAGAGAAGGAAGAAGTGGCAGAGAATGTGTGATGAACTGACTGCAACCCTCACTCTGCCCCATGGTGCCTCTTGAGGAGAGGAGGGAAATAAGAGCAGGAGTAAAGCTGAAACTGTGAAAAAAGAAGGGGTGGGAGGAAGGTGTTTTAAGGTTTAGTTTTATTTCTCATTATCCTACTCTGAATTCCCTGGCAATAAGTTAAGCTCATTTCCCAAAGTGGAGTCTGTTTTGCCCATGAAGGTAACTGATGAATGACCTTCTCCTGTCCTGACCTTACAGCTTGCATTTGTGCTTCTCTGTGCATACTAACTTTCATCCAGCATAATGGAGATATTATCTGGGAATTTCAATGGAATCCCATAATTCCCATGCACTACTTAACATGCATCTAAACATACAGTTTTCAAGTTCGGAGCGATTCTTTGCTTGAAGGTTTGCTCATGCTTTTGCAGTAATTCCAAACTCTGCAAAGGCTAAAACAGATGCTTTATTCTTTGAGTGAAAGCTCTGCAGGTCTGCAGACTAAGTTAGCAACAGTTGATGAGCTGCTGATACAGCCAGTAGGTTTATATATGGATCATGATAAATCTTCCAACAATATAATACCATGTTCTAAAACTTTGGGTTCTGCATTAACTTTGCACTATTTTATTTTCAAAAAGACTTCTTGTATCCATTCTGCTCATAATTTTTACTGTTGGCATGGTAACTGCCTAAAAATGTGCTAGAGGCATTACAGCTCCAAGCTTTTCTTGTAGCCTATGATGCTTAATCAAAAAGTTTGCAATACATCCCAGTACTGTAAGTGGTAAAGCTAAAAATATTGCTCTCTTCAGAGCATAAACAACTGCAACATGCCGTCAGAAGGAGTTTGTACTTACAATGAAATGGAAAAACACCAACACCCCTTTATCCACTTCTGCACCTCAGCAGTGTGAGGCAGTCCTGGAAGTCTTGAATGTCTGGTACTGAGTAAATTTTTCCTTTACAGCACTCTATTCTTTTAAGATCAAGATAAGAATAAAGGTTAAAAGAGTTTGCTCTCTTGAATATGTGACAAAGATCCTATTTAAAGCCATGATAGTGTAAATGTGCACACACAGAGGGATTATTCACAACAGTGAATAGTAGCACTGAATGCATGGGGGTGACTTACAATAGTGGTAACCTCCATGTTCAGCTGGCTACAGAGTTTATATATTGTTCTTAACTGACTTTACTGAGTGGTATTGTAAATATTCAACATTTATTGGAAGACACAGATGCAAACTCAAAGAAGGAAGATGGGGACAGTGAAACCATCACAACATGATGCAGGAACATGTAATGCCAATGGCAAATCTATCTGCACGCAGCTATCTTGATGCTTTGGGGAGGCTACCTAGAACAGAGGCTAGACAGAATCAGAAAAAATACTAGGTATTTGTTGAAAGACCTTCAAAAGATACACCAGTATCTTTTGGGCAGTGCAGGAGTCTCACAGAGGCTACATCCAAGAGGGAAGATGGTCACGAGTTTTTCAGGCAGGTATAAGTTTGGTGCACTTCCATGTCAGAGGTTAATTGTCCAATTACAGCTTCAGGTAAGGAAGCAATTTACTCCAAGTTTTACCCCCAGGTCTCTGATGTTTGCATTTTTCAGGGCCTGACACAGTAAGGTGTCCTTGAGTTTCAGGCCTAGAGAGAAATTGTTTTGTCTGAATAAAATAGGAGAAACGTAGCTGACAGGCTATGGAGTTTCAGTTATACACCAAAGAAGTGCTGATCTGAAAAATATAGAAGCTAAAACTCACAGCATCAATTTTACAGCTAAATCTGCACGTGTCTAAAGGATGGAACTGGAACTCAGGCTATCATAACCACCACTTGTGTCAACATGGAACATTCCTTGCTAGAGTGAGATTCTTCTATTAATAAGATGCACAAAGCAGTTTTAGACTTTGCCTCAACAAAAAGGGCAAACATCTTCTTGTAGGGGCAAATGATGGCCCTCAGATGGCTTGTTTGTGCTGGTGATGTGTGTGAGAATGCAGCCTATATGAAATACAATCCTTCTTGGTACAATTATGTCTGGGTCTGTAAAACCAGGGGTCTTACCACAGCTCCTTTCTAGAATATTATGAATCAAGCCAAGGGACCCTGAACTGACATTCCTGCACTCAGTGTGAGGCCACTTAAACAAATATGGGCTCTTAGAAGGTGTGTGTGTGTGAATTCTAGGGCAGTGTCCCAGTGTCCATCCTCTAGCACACAGCCAAGGGGATACAGCTATTTGCAGGGCCTTTTATCTCTCCTAAGATGCTGATCCTTTTGTTCTCACTTCTTTTTCTGAAGATTTTCAAACAAGGATATTATGTCTACTCCAGTGTAAGAGGTTTGATTACAGTGCACTGATGACAGCAGTGGTAATGGTGGTGCAAGTAATGCTGACTCTGAAATAGTTTAGATTTGCTGGGAAATCCTGTGCTGCAAAGCTCTATAATCTTGATATCTGACAGTTTCAATGTTTTGATGGAAGTCAGAGGTGCTTGAAGCTTCTGAGGATCAGATTTCTCAATGACTTGGGCAATTTGCATTTGAAAACCTTACTTTGAAATGTCTGACCACAACACTCTCTGTTGTACTCTAATGAGACTAGCAAAGGCTTTTTGATTGTCATGCACCACTCTAATGAGTGTATGTGCAAGCCTGTATTTTATTTTTTTTTGTCTCAGGTGACAAACTAATTGGAACATAGGAAGGTAATTTTTATGGTCCCAACTTTTTGGATGCAGTGACAGTTTCCTTCTCTGTAGATCACCAAATTTTTGCAATCCCCTTGATAAAGCAGGTGTAGAAGATCCACCTTCCACAAGCTGAATTAAAGGGGCATCCATGAGTGTGATGATCTTGTAGAATATGAACACATAAGCTCTCAAATCCCCCAGTGTGGAGAGTTACTTTTTAAAGTGCTCTTTTGCAAGAGAAACCTTTATTCAGACATATAAAAGGTAATGATTGTACTAGTGCAAGTTCAGTCTGTTCATACAGGGTTGTAGGAATAGGGTCTCCAATAGCACCTTATTCAAATTTTTTAAAATCTAGATTTCTTTTAGGAACAGCTTTAAGGTATAACTAAGCATTACCTTTTAAAAAGAAGGCATAATTCTGCTCTTCATTAAAGCTTTGAAGCTTCTGAAAAATCTTATTTATTCCTTCATAATTTCTTTGTACTGTTCAATCTAGTTTTCTAAGGAATAAGGGCTAATGAGACCATGATACACTTACCTGTCCATCAGTCTTACTATCATTCCATCTGCCTGACTTCACAGAGACATTTTGGATCTCTTGAAAAATTTCAGAGAAACAGAAATTTCATAGTTATCACATTACCATAAATGTTTTGAAAATATGGAACTGCATAGGACAGTGCTATGGTGTTAGCTGTCCCCAGTGGGAGTAAGGATGAAATATGAATTTCCTCCTGATTACACAACAGAGCATCCACAAACAAAACAGAAGTGTCATAATCATTGCAAAAATTTCACTATGAGATTGTGCCTTAATTGATGCTAGAGAATCTATTTATCAGTTTGTGCCTCACTGGCACGGTTTCACTGAGCTGTAGCAAGGGCTGAAATTTTAGTGAAACTCATTTGAAAAGTCTTCCTCTATTTCCTGTTTATTGCTAGAAAATATCCTATAATTTCTTAAAGATGCCAATTTTCAGTCCATTTGATTTTTGTAGAACATTTCTGTCCCATTAATGTGACAGATCTTGTTTAAGGAATTCAGTGGGACTGAGTGTGTGTTAGGAAAACCTCAGCTCTTTTCAGTACTCAGGTAAGTTGTCACCCAGTCCTAGTGACACACAGGCACCACTCCAGCTTGAGCTCCATCCAAGGCAAAGGTAGGGCTGAACTCTGGCACTTCTGTTGATGATCCTGTGATTACCAGGTCTTGTAACATCATTCAGCAGAAATTGCAAAAAAGGAACTTAAATCTCTTTAAACTAGGTCCTCTGAAATGCAAGAGAATATCTGCAGAGACATTTTCATAATGTTGAGCTTCTGCTTCTACTGGGAGAGACAACCTTTCAGTTTGGAGTAAAGAGGGGATTAGATGGGAGTCCTGTTTTTTTAGATCTTGTCCAATTCACTTCAAAACCCCAAGTGCATGATTAGGTACTTCTGACTCTCAAGGTACAGGAAGTATCACCTTAATAAATGGTCAAATCTTGCCAGGAAGCTATACATATTATTTCAATTTTAGAAACAATAATTAGAGAAAATTAAGGGTAAATCTAGAAGAAGTGTCATTTTAGTGTTTTTATGTATTAGAATGTTTTTAGATATTGTACCATTCCTTACTCTGTTGACTACTTTTTCACCAAAATGAAACATGATTTACTGTTGGACGGGTCTTAAAGCAGAGCAAATTCCCAGGATCTGCATGTTTAACACAGAGGTTGAATTCAAGGTGGTCATTCCTCTGACTCAAATGAAACGAGATGGTGGATCCCACTAGAAGAAAGGCAGTGATCCTACTTCCCTGGGACTCTGAGTGACCACCTAATCCTGAAAAATTATAGTGTTGGAATGACAGTGCTTTAAAATTCCTGCCTTTCATTTTCATACACTTACAGTAAAATGAAAAGGCGGGTTTTTCTCATTATGCTTTGACTACATATTTTTAATTTAAACTATAATTTTGCATATATAGTATTTAGGATACTTTATCAAGGAGATTGCAGGGGTTATTGTGACTTTGCAACTCTTTGGGGTGAAATTCAACTTAATTAATTTGATTCAACAGTTCAGACTTTCTGTTAAATGCTACCTGTGCTGCATTAGCCAAGAAAGCCTCTCTTCCTTTGGTGGCTCTGATTCCTGCAGGAGAGCCCGAGATACAAACAGCCTCAGACCCTGAGGACACGTAACCATGTCTGCCCTTAACAACACCAATGTGAAGTTACATATGTTAGCAAAATATGTGGATATAGGCCAGGGTAACATCGAGGGATGTTTGCCAGGCCCTAATTGAGCAACAAGGCAGGGTGTAGACTCTGATCCCATGCTTTGGTATGTTGCTAGGCAAAGGGCAAAAGCTCTGCACTATCACTCAACAAGGTGTGCTGTCATTGCACAATAACTCCATCCTGTGCACCGGGGTGATTATAGACTGCTATTTTCAGTGTGGAGAAGATACTTTATTTATGTATATTTTATTCTGCTGACAGGCAGAGGAAATAGCTGCTTGGTAAATGCTGTGCTGTAGTAAGTGTATGGCCTATTTTTAGCTAGACAATAATGTGAAAGGTGCTGTTCTTTACAGGCCACTGTGGGAGTGCGTGGTCTTGCATACAAAGGCTGGATGGAGGATTTCAAAAAGCAATGCCTTGTTCCTGCTGTGAGCCATGGGCATGCAGAATCCTACCTGTGCTTGAGAGTGAGGAAGGAGAAGTGCTTTGCTACCTCTGAGACTGAAAGTTATACCTATAGCAAAAAATCCCCATCACATTTTGGGAGGAAATCCAGGTTATGTAAAAAGATAACACTGCTCCTTAGAAACCATTTCTCATAGGAAGCAGCATGAAATTGTTTTCAGCTTCACAGTTATCTTGTTTGTTTTGCTAATCCTCACAAAGATTAATAAAGGAATGAGGAGACAACAGCAAGCTGTAAGCACAGGAAGCGACTATTGCCTAAAGCATCTGGATATGATTATGTAAACACCATGTAATAAGAAAGCTGAGAGATTTAACTTTTGAAATCTCCTTTATTCCCTTCTTAAAAAAAAATGCCCTTTAAGAATATTTACCTTATTCCCCAAGTAGCCTTTCAGTTGTTAAAGCACTGCAATTTTCACTGCAAGCTCCTTGCTACTGTTGATCAATTGACTCCAGATTTGATCTTTTACCCAAACTTTTCCTGGCATGTATTCTGCTATATGACCCTTTAATTCAAGAGAGGTGTGTCATTAAATTTGAAGGGGGCATTTTGTGTTTAACTGCTCTATGTGCTATTTTCCTCCAACCCACTGGTAAACACAATAAATATTTTGAAATTTTCATACATGGTATAGTTCCTTTGTCACTGAAACAGTGACCTCTTCTTTAAGGGCATGAAGCTGAACACTCTCCACAGTGAGCCAGGTTAGTCACACTCACTGATAACTTTGCTACTCACTAAAATTCCCAAGAGATAAATCTTTTAAGAATATTGTTATATCATATATATGTGTTAGCAAGTTTAATATTAATTCTACTAGTTTTAGCTTTCTTTCTCCTTTAGTAATTCCATTTTGTAGAGGGTGCTAGCTGTTTGAGTTTATGTTTTTTAGCCCTTTTGTTGAAAGTAAGGACTTCAGTTTTGGTAAAAAAATACCTTAAATCTGTTCTTTGTATAGAATTTATACTAAACTCATTCTGACCTCTTTGTTGTTATCTCTTCATAGATAATCATGCAAGAGGCATTGAGAAAAATGCAGAGGAAGATCAACGCTTCAGTAACTTGAACACTTTATTAAAGCAAGACAAATATGCACCTTTACTGTCATTTTATACCTATCTGATAATGTAGAATGACGGGAGAGTCCAGAAGGGAGAAGTGGAAATTGTTCCTGTCTGGCACTTCTACAACATCTCCTGTAATGTGCAGAAAATCCTGCTTAGCCTCAGTAAATTTTGGCAGAACATGGCCACTGCAGAGGCCTCTTAAGTGAATTTAGGTCTCATATTTTGGTAGTACTAGGGTAGGCCATGTGGGTTTCTTTCATGGGGCCACCAAAAATATCCTCCAGTGGTAGGAAAAATAAGAATTCTCTCTTTTGCTTTTCTTTTTTTTTTTTTTTTTGTCTGTTTAAGAACAGGGCTTAAAGAGTCACGAATGACACGTGAGGACGAACATAGACTCTGGTGTCTTTTTTTTTTGTCCAAAGCACCATTTAAGCTGAATTTTTTGAAAAGGAAACACATAAAATGAGGCCGAGACACATGTCTGGCAGGGGTATTTTCAATTCAGTTTGTTGGAATCTGATAAGGTTATAAACAACAAAAACAGTGTTTCCCTTGACTAACATTAAGGTTAGTCAACCTTAACATCAGAAAGTAAACTAACTTTGCTCATAATTATAATAAGGAACTACTGGCTGCCAGAATATTACATTTGTGTCCATAATATTAAGTTATAATAGATAATTACAGGTATCTAGATGGGCAGCTGTTTCTTTGAATTAATATTGTTTTTTAATTTTTTTATTTAGGTAAAATACCAAAAGTGTTAAAAATGAGTAGTCATTCATTATATAAAGCAGCAGCTGAGCGGTAGGTGGAGGAATGGTTGCTTGTTCCTACTTCTAAGCAAATACACATACAGCTTCATTTTTAAAATTAATTTTATTTTGATGGCAAAAAAGGAGATCTCTAATGACACAGAGTTTCAACTGGTAAATCTTCCTTGCAGGTTTTCTCTTTAATCTTGAAAGCTGATGTAGTTCATTCCAATTGCCCACAGCATCAGCTTTATTCTCTTGAAAGAACTTGCTCTCTTTTCAGTTTTCCTTTAATGTTTTGAGCCCTTACCAGAAATGGTAATCTTCTTAAGGTGTTGGCAGAAGCCACAGAATGCACCAAAACTAAAGCTCATATCTAATGAAGTATCCCATTATCAGGACCACCCAAATGACTCAGGTTTTTCATAGACACAGTATACTCCTTTATATGATTTTGTAGAATTGGAAAGAAAATTTGGGGAGTTGATTAGTCAGGTTAGAAAAAGGTTATGAAGATCACTCTACCTAAATAACAAGTCTTTTAGTTGTTTTGAAATCCATTCAGGTCTATTTATTATCACAGCTTGCCAGTATAACTGGGTTATTTGATTACATGCAGACATTCTTGTTCTGGGTCCCACACCTTATGTTGAGGAACACCCCTTGGTAATTTATAACCAAATTTTTCCCAAACTCCCCTCTTTCTGCAAGCTGGCACTGGATCCTATGGAGATAGAAACCCTGGGGGAGCTGGGGGATGCTACTGCACATGTAGGTTAGAAACCTTCCCTCTGACCACAGCTCTGCAAGCTGAACCCCTCACATACTGCAACACACTGTCCAGGCTGAGCCATGGAAATCTGCAGCTCTAACCCTGCAATGGGATGGACAGAGCAGAGCATCCCCCAGGCATTGGTCTGTCCTGCAGTAAGAGCCCAAAAATCAGGTGTGACTGTCAGCCTTACTGCTGATTTCTCTCTGTGAAAGCCCACAGTGGGGATGGCTCTGGAAACTCTGAAGCATGTTGATTGTTTCAGCACAGGTTGGGAGGTGCTGTTGTAGCACCTATTGAAAAAACAGCAGTTTGCATCACAAGAGTGAGATGAGACATCGTGATACTCGAGCTAAGTCACCACCACCACTTCCCAGCACACAGTTCAAGGTGTTGACTGGTTCTGGAGTAGCTGGCATCCTGCTTAGGGAAAGATCACCTCTTTCACCATCTCATACAGTAGTGATTATAATCTGGCAGATGAATCTTTCCTCTCCTGGAGCTGAAATCCCTGTGACTGACAGAAGATCATGTTTGGAGGCTCCACTCTTCTGAAATGGGCTTATTCTGGAAGTCTGCCAGTGTCACAGCCTGGCAAAGTAGAGGGATCAGAATTACCCTTGGCTATTCACTCAATCTTGTGAACTGTTGCATCACCACTGCAGGATATTACAAGCTTTTAAGGGACAGCTCTTTACTTTAGTCTTAGTATTGTTTTCAATAATTTCCACATACCTAAGACTGGGAAAATATATTCACTTTTCAAGTCTACTGCACTTTGAAAATGCAAAACTTCTCTGTTCAATAACCTTTGTCTGTCTTAGCTGAGGAAACTGGGGAAAAACCCCCAACCAACATGAAATCCCAGGAAGCAACAAATGAAGACCCACACAGAAATATTGGATGGCAATTGTTATTCCTTCATGCCTCGTCAAACAAATAAAACAGCTTTACCTTAATTTCCTCCCCACACCTCCACCCTTTTCTAAGGTTAACAGAAAGGATTCCTTTAGTACACAAGTTATTTTAAGATCTTGAACAACTTAGAGATGTAACATCTTTTTCCACGTGTATAAATAACCCCACCTGTTGCAGTATCATATATATATGATCGTTAAAATAGATACAAGTAAAAAATAGTAGCATACATTTCAATCTAAAAGTGATTCTAGGAACAAAGCAGACATGACTAGCAGGCTTTTTCTCTTTGAAAAAGACAAAGGGGATTCTCCAGTCTGATGTGGATTTTCCAGAGTCAAAAACTTATCTCATGCCCATCAACACTGTAAAATTTACTGGAAATTGAAAAAAAAAAAAAAAAACAAACCAAAAAAAAGAAAGAAATTTTCCTTGACCAAGCTGTTGAAGTTCACAGACACTGTTGTATCACTGCACCTAGTAAGGGTTGTCAAACTGGTGCCAGGGATGTATCAAATTTGTTTCAGCTTCAAAAATTCACGTGTCCCCTTTTTACTGTTGCATCAGAGACAATCACAGTTCTCCAGGAGTTAACAAAGTGCTTCTCCTTCATTTTCCAGTAGAGATCGCAGACACAATCTGAGAAAGCTCCAAGTTATTTTGTGATAAAGTCAGCACAAAACATGAGAAGACACGGCATCTGTGTCAAACTTTGCAGGCTGTTTCTAACTACAGATGAACAGCCATGCTGCAGATAAGAAAGAGATCTGAGACTAAGCTTCATGCAAATTGTTCTCAGTGCACTACAAATCCATGATGCAAAGGTGGTTATTTTTAAAGTTTTATTTTGGCTTCTTTGTTTGGCGATCAGATGACATTTTCAGCACCTAGAAATCCTTCGCTTATGAAAGTGAATGAAATGTTGTTACTGACGTAACAATTATCTCCTCATCCCATAGCTTTCAAGTTATGACTTAATGTTGAGAAAACTGTGGGCTAAGTGAGTGAAATAGCTTCAGTACCTTCAAAGGATGTGGTTAGAATAGTCTGCAGAGGTGGGAAGAGAGTTTTCCTTTGCAGTTGGTAGAGCAGCAACAACAGAGTGTCTTTCAATTCCTTCTGTATTGCAGCTCAGGGCTTTTAGCCCCTGTCTGCTGCACCCACACACGATCTGGTACAGACATTTAAAAAGCATATAGCAACCTCTCAGCTCAAGGAGTCCTTTCAAAGCAAGCTTCAGTCACCCAGGGGGCCAGCAATCTGTAGAGGCTGCTTTTTCTGTCCCTGAGATGGAGTATCACATTGGCTCTGCTGCATTGGGACCACCCTATGCCCATGGTGGAGAAATAGGATTTGCTTTTCATTAATTCTGTTACTATAAAAAATTCCTGTAGGATATTCTGTAGTTAGAGCACTGAATCATTTCTGAAACTTCCTATTCAAATATTTGTTTTATATGGCAATGGTATTAGTAATGTGCAAGTTTTATGCACTGCTATTTCCTCCCACACCCATTGAAAACTAACAAGAGCCAGCCTGTCAAAATAAGCATGTGAATTATAGATCAGCTATAACATGCTTCAAATAGCCAGTATTCCAGCCTAGGTGATACTACATAACTCTACTTTCCCTCTGTTTGCAAAATTGCACAGACTACAATTCACCAAAAAAATCCTACAAACTGAAGTCTGGAATTATCCCATCTCATTGGAGATACTCAGAACGGGTGGTTAATAACAGAGAATTTTCTCCTATTGTTGATGCAGAGACAGAAAACTTCCTTTTAGTTCACTTAGTGTTTAAGATATCCTTAAATAGGGCCATTGCTGGCTACTGATGGAGCCCAAGGTGACTTTGATTTCCACTTAGGTTCTTCAGTACATAGTTCATTTTCAGGAAGAAAATGAGACAAGGCTACCTCTGATCCTCAAAAAAGTTTGCAAGAATGTTGAGCTCACTCTTTCTGGTCTTTTTTTTTTTTCGTATACTGCAACCTTTTGGAGGTGAGCTCTGTGGTGCCAGCTGCTCCCGATACTGAACACCTAAGACATACATTGTCCTGTAAGCAGCATTCAAAGTGATCAGGAAATGGGACTACATAATGTGCCTGCAATGTTTGCTCATGTGGGGTAATAAAAAGGAAAACTGACTGAGGAGCTACACAGGGGCCTTATGCTACAGAATGACTGGGTAATAAAACAGCAGTGGAAATCCAACATTGATAAATGCAAAACTGTTCACAAGAAGGAAAATAACCTGAACTACCTGACCCAACAATGGGCTCTGATCATGGAGGGGATACAGAAACACTGGAGCCATTAATGCAGCCATAGGCACAGACTATTACATTCAGCATAGCAATTAGTAGTGATCAGAAATGCAAGTCAGTGTCAACAACTATCATACAGAAGTACAGAACAAACAGCGTGTCACTGTAAATTCATACAGTTGTATCCTGAATATTGAGTAGGTTTCCAGTTTCCCATCCCAAAGGGTATAGCAGAAGCAGAAAAGGAACAGTAAAATGAGATCTTTTATAAAAGGAATTATTAAAGAGAATGTGATTTTTCAGTTGGGAAAAGCATGGGATATAATACAGAGCCTATAAAATTATGAACAACAGAGAGAAAGTAAGTACAAAATTACTGTTTGCTGCTTCTTCTAACACAGTAACAAGGGGGTTTCAATTGAAATTAGGATGTTTGAATGACACAAGTTTAAACAAAAAGTTACTTCATATATACAATTAAGTTATGGAATGCCTGGCCACAGGATGCTGCAGTTGCTATGAGCACATGAAGGCTCAAAAGAAAATCAGAAGGATTTGCTGTAGAGAAATCCACGGATGGCTATCAAACAGAAGGGAACTGCTACTGGTTCAGGAAGCAAATGGGCTGCCAGTCACTGGGACAGGGGTTGGAGAGATGACTCTGAGGCTGTGCCATTATGTGCTTGCACTGTTCTTGTCCTCTGCCATGCTCATCCACTGTTGCCCTGTGTGTGAGAGAAGATGAACCGCTGTTCTGACTTTGTAAGGTCATTTTATGGTTTTAGTGTACCTACAAAACTCCCATGCTTGAGAGAAGAAAAGCTCATTTTAAGTAAGATCATATATCTTTTTGTCTGGTCAATGTCATCACTTAAGTAAATGGAGGGTAAAAAAATGCTCATGGAAATCCAAACAGGAAGCACTTTGCAAACAAAGAGGCACAGGCTGGTGCCTGCAGAGCTGCTACTCTTCATGCTCCGTGGGACCTGAAAGAGACCTCTGCTACATTCAGCCAGGAAGACAATGACACAATTTTTTTTTTTTTTCCTGTCCAGATGGGAGCAGTTCTGATGCTTATCATTTGAAGACTGACACACCTGGGCAGCAGCAGCACAGAACAGCCAGAATCATGATCAGAACTCCCTCTGGCTAAAGTTCTGATGATACCCAGGCCAGCAGTCAAAAAAACCCTCTCTTATTTTAGTGCTCTCATGCACTCAGCCTTCAGTGCCAGCAGCATGGTTACATTGAAAGTGTAGCATGAAGCAAGGCTTTGTTCCAAACAGCACAGAAGTGGCTCATCTAACCAGCCTTACCTCTGGCTGTAGGGTGACCTTCACCATTAGCCTTTTAAAAGCCTTTCACTATATATGGCACTTTCAGTCTTGGCAAGATAAATATGAAGGGGGAGCAAAGGGATGTCTCATGATGCAAGTACTAAGGCATTCTTGGATTTTCAAGAAAAAATACACAAAACAACTTCCTGACTCAATGAGAGCTGTATCTGGCATGGGAAACTTCTACATTAGACCTCATCCTGACAGGGAAGTATTAATCACAAAATTTAGAGTTTGTTTAGGTGGAAGTCATAATGACTTTGTTGCAATGACTTTGCTTTCTGTGTTTTTAAAATGCATTTTTTGTTTTACACACAAACAGGATAAGTTCCTAACCAGTAAAATTTATATCATTGCCCTGAAAAATATTGTTCTACAAAGCCTAAAAAATCAAGAGATGTATCAGCTACTCTGGAGGAGAAAATTTAAACCAACAAAAATGTGAATAATAATATACAACAACTCAGGAAAATCTAATTAGATCTCCAAAAAGCCACAAGTGAGAAAGATGCACACACTGGCTAAAACCAGTTGTCTGAGGAAGGACTGGAAGAAAGTTAATATTTTGCCAATAATTCTGTAGACAAAATAGGGCAACCAGGTAATTATAGGCTGTCAGTTTGACGTCTATTCCAAGCAGAGTGATGCAGTTGCTGATAGGAAAGTCAATTAATAAAGTATTAAAACAGTGCAATTTAATTAATGGCAATCAACACAGATTAATGGAAGAAAGATCTTATCAAATTAATGTGCTATTTTTATATTACTGCAAATTTGGTGGATAAAAAGAATTGTGGTAATATTTTATACTTTGACTTTGGATGCATTTGCCATACAGTGCTATGAGCAATTCTGATGGAAACCAGAACTAACATGATGAACTCTCCAAGACAACCAACCTGTTTTAGAGCTGGCTAGCAAGGGATCCAACAGCCTAACCTAAAGTGGTGCTCAGAAAGTGGGATCTGCAGGCACTGCTTATCAGCCCTGTGTTAATTAATGATGATTCCAGCAATATAGAAGGAAGCAGAGTCTTTGCTAATACTACTTTTCAAGGAACTAAAATCTGGAAGTGGACAGAAGTGGGCAATGTCTTTTTGAAATTGCTGAGGAGCAGGTGCAAAAGAAATACCAGGTGTGTAGATCCAGAACTAGAGAGAAAGATCACTGTAAAGTACCTCAGGCCTTACTTCACATAAAAATTCTTCTCTGGGAAGCTGAAACTAAAGCTGAGACTGAGGAATGTGTTAGGGTCCTGACAGAGCCCCAGCTGAGCCCCAGAACCCTCTGAAATCATGTTGCATCAAAGGACAGTGCAATAGTTCTCAGTGTGTAGAGATGCTACTCATCAAAGGGCTTCTGCTACTTCTGCATTTGACATTGCAGCAGGTTGACCCTGGCATCAATAAAAGTGTTGGAATATTCTCGATCCTGATATCAGAGCTCAGGAGGGATGTTGGCAAACTGGAGGCAGTTCAGAGAAGGACCACAAGAATACAAATTAAAAAAAAAAATTGGCAGTAAAATTGAATGACTCCACAGGGTAAGTCTATTTAGATTTAGTATATCAAAGCAAAGGCTAAGGAATAACTTGATTATGGTTTGTAAGTGCTTTCATGTGGAACAGACACTGCCTAATAGGGAAGTTTTTGCTCTGGTATAAAAATATACAAGGAAGTCCCATCGAATGTTGAAGACATATTATTTCTGTTACATTAAGGATAGGCAACTACTGCAAACATTTACCATTTTCTGTGCTAAAGCTGGATGTCTTTTCTATCTAGTCCTTTTCAAGTCCTTCTCTTGTTCAACTGGAATCAATTCCAGGTAAGCTAATGACTCATGCTGAAGAGTCAGAAATGGTCTTAAGGTGGTTTATACCTTTTACATCTGTGAATGCAGCTGTAACATGCATTTTTAAGTAAATAAAAAAAAATGTTTCTGAGTGAAGAATGGGATCCAAATTTAGCTGATGGGAGCTTCCTGTGCACATCAAGAAGGGCTTTGAGAATGATGGGGGTGATGTTTCTTTCTAGTTCTGCTTTGGGAGCCTGCTTATTTTTCAGTGCTACCCAAAAAGCTGGCAACACAAAGGATTACAGTGAGGTTTTGGAGAACAGCTCTGAGAAGCACATCCAGTTGTCATGTTTCCATCTCACATTCGCCTCCACCAGCATCATGCTGATGGGTGCAAGTGAGGAAGCAGAACCTGCTTCAGAGGGATTTGGTTCAGGTCATGCATTTGTCTGTAAAACAACTCTCCAAGTGAAAAATGAGTATTATACATCCCTAAAAGAAAAGAAACTTTAATGGAAACTGGTTGGAGTGTGCTCAATCCTAAAAGGTTAGGAATAAGTAGTCATAGCATTTCATATTTTTTCTTATACATAAGGGTTTTCCTGGGATGTGCAAACAGCACTTTTCTTCCTGATCTTACACACATGGCTTTGCTCTACTCACCTGGCCCATTACAAAAGAAATAAAAATAAATATTCACCACCCCTCTTTTTCTTCTCTTAGCAATACCAGTATAACTTAAAATGTGGGAAATATAAAAGAAATGGTTACTTATATCTGAGCAATGAGGGAGGGCTTTTCCTCAGGTTATTTCATAAAACTAAAAGAGAGGGATGTTCAGAAGAGAATTCCACTATGTAAGATTGATTTCAATTAGCAAGGGATAACATTGATATGGATATACATAACACAACCACTTTTAATTTCTGGGAATGGTGCCATCTGTGAATAATGAGAGTTAGTGGTAACAGAGAAATGTAAGGTCTAACTGTGGGAGCCAACAGCCCACAGCCTTGACAGTCAGATTTGGAGGGAAGTGTTATGATTTAGAAGGTCAGTTTGCTTTTGGTAATGCTGCAACCCATCAGCAACACATTCAACATACAGATGGAGACTTGTAAACTACCAGGAATGATTAGGCTGGGAACATACTGTGGTCGTAGCCATAGCTAGGACCTGGGGATGTAATACTATTGCTTGGAAATACCTAACATTTAACTGAGATCCAGAACCAGAGAGAAAGATCACTGACTCTTAAGCTGAGAACTGCTTTGCTTCCTAGGCAGAACATTATTTCATACACAGAATTGTTTCTGAGAACAACAAAGACACATTTTGTGTCCCAGGTTAGCAAACATATAACGGCAAACCTGAAAGCACTTTGGTTAATTGCTTTTTTTTCTTTGCAATTAATGTACAATATAACAAGAAGGCAGTTCACAGAAATGTTGGACTTGCTTCTCTCTACCTCACTTAATTGGCTTCTGTATATAAATTATATTTTAGAGTGGTTTTTTTAAAATTTTTATTGCACTGTAGTCAGTTGTAAATCTTGCAGTGAGTTATTCAACAACATCTTTTCTTTTAGTTGTCTGAGTGAAGAATGAAGCCTAAGGCTTGATTCTGATTGCAGATATGGCACATAGGTATTTATCCTTACATACTTTATTGTATCCTTATTTCACACACACTTAAGCCCCACACATGCAGTTCATGCAAATGGGCACAATTCTTGTCAAGTTACCTCTTGACAGCAGCTCATTAAAAAAAACCAAAAAAAAAAAATCAAAATCATGAGTTTTTTAAAGAAGAGATGCTTGTCTCCATGTCTTGGAATTGCCTTCTTTACTGTCCCATGATTTATCACTTACTTTAGCCTCCCTTCCTAACATACTAGAGTTATAGCATAAACTATAAGTAAAAAAAAATTACAAAAAACAGGAAAACATATTCAAATTGGCATGGGGATCCAGCCTTGACAACTGATGGGGAGGTACTTTCAAGCATATTTTGAGCTAGCTGCTTGGATTAATTTTGCTGAAATAAGACTGTCTTCTAACTATGACAGTTCTCGGCACTTAATAGCACTTTTATGTTCCCAGTAGGCTCAGCTCTGCACTTTGTAAATCAGCAAAAAAAATAAAATTAAGGTCTTTCTTTTACTACTTCAAAAATTATTATCCTTTTTGTTCTAGCTTGTGTTTGTACATTGATAATATATTTTCTGTAAAGGGACAGGGAGCAGACTGACCTGGAAAAGGAAGTCTTTTAAATGTAGGACTGTCTTTGATCACTCACAAGACTTGTGCTCTAATCTAAACTCATTGACATCAATGGAAGAAAGACTACTATTGGCTTGGAGGGGAGGGTTGGCTCCTGTCCACAAAGAGTCCATATTTACAAAAGCAGATGTTAAAAGATAAAACAGATTGAAAATCAGAGTCACAGAAAAATATACTTTTCTTTTCATGAGGTCAGATTTATAACACACTTTTCATTTAATGATTTTTTCTCAGACCCTGAAACAGGAAACTCCCAATTTCTCCACCTGTTTTTACTGTCTACCTGCAGATAAACTTTGGATACAGAATAGGGGACAGTTTGGTGAATTATTTCCATAGCATGAAAATATAAGGCCTCCTCCATAGACCATTCTGGGATACTTAAGAACAGGAAAAGTGCTCCAGGGAGAGCATCACACACACCCACACACCCTTGCCTTCCCCTCCCACCCCTTCCCCTCCTGCAGCTGCATTTCCTGCAGAAAGAGCAATTCCAGAGAAGGAACTCAGAACTATACTACTGGACAACATCATCAAAGACATAGATAATTGTAAGATCTGTTTAAAAGATAAAGAATTTTCTAATCAGGTTGTCTCTTTTGGTGACAGTTTCCAGACAAGGTAGATCAGCACGATGGAGTGCAAAGAGCAAAAGTCAGTGAGTAAGCAGTCCTAAAAGGAATCCTTCCTAACTTCATTCTGATGTGTCTTCAAAAAGATCACGGGGAGATATGCTAGTTTTGTCATATGCCAATCTGCTGGCTACTTTTTTGGCAGTTACCATTGATTCACTAACTCTTTTTGCATACATACTCAAAAATTACTCTCATTCAAATGATTGAGAAAATACAATGAAACAATATTTGCCACTACCAACACAGTTTGCTTCAAACAGGAGTTTCGAAGTGTTATGAACATGACATTTAAACTTGGGCCAGCCAATGGCATCCCTTTAGCCCTGACATTCTGGCTGATGGGTTTCAAGTCACATCTCTCTCATTTGGTTAAGCAACACAGCTATGGGAGACTGGATGCAGTTAGGCAATGCTTCAATGCTGAGTTAGTCTTCAGACTTCCATCTGACTTTTATGGTATCATTCATTTTCACATCTCTTGATCTTCCTCTACAACTGCAGCTGAATGACACAGAGTAAAACAATGGGTACAGAATTAATGTATCTATGAGGTAGATAACGGGGTTTGATCGTTCAGAACTTATTACTTTAACATTGGACTGAAATAGCAGTATCTTCATTAAATGAGAGCAAAAGCAAAGTTCACAAAGCATTAGGTTTAGGGAGGGATTCCATAGCAAAGGGAGGGAAATAATTACAACATTCTGAAAAGTAAAACTCATCAAAAAACTCAAAACACTCAATGTATAGGTAATTGCATCATTACATGTTGAATATATCCTTCTATGCCTTACAGTGCAAGAACACAAAATTTGTAATCTCTTTATTCCAAACTCGAATATTGGATCTCTTCTTCAGATTTAGATCCCAATTCTGATAAAAATCAGGAGTTTCCCACCAGAGGATCAGGATGAATTAGACTTTTCACCCCTTTCTCCATTCACTCTTTTCTCCTGTTGGGCTTGGAGGCTCTGGGTAGCCTTTCCAGAGTTGCTAAGGACTGTGGCTCCAGCTGATGCTGGGTAACTAAGAAAGTTAAACAGAAAACATTTATTTACAGAACAAAGGTTGATGCAAGAGTCTAGGTCTTTGTCATATTCAGAAGGAGCATGCAGGGGGAGAGGAAGGGAGAAATTGTGTAAAAAGCCATCTACTAAGAAAAGAATGTTTGATTTGGATCACAGGATGTGATACTGGAGAATGTATTGCATAATTTTATGGCTTGTCCTTATTTGCAATGATTCAGTATCCGGCACTGCTCATCGCATTTCTAAAAATGGTATTGAAAAGTTACAAAGTATTCAGAGGTGATGGGAATAAGCGAGGGAAGGCAGGAAAAGCACCTTTTCATTTTACAGCAAACACTGAGTCTGCAGGTTGACCTACGGGTTGCTGCAGATCACTGCGTCTGTGTCCTTTCTCACCACCCAAGTGACATTCACCAGGTCAGATCTCTGTTGCCAGAAGCTAGTCTTCTTGCCAATTTTAAAATCATGATAACCCTTTCATCCTGGTATTTATCTTGTAAAACAGGGCACTTACAGCTCCTAGTGTGGAGGACAAGACATGAGGCAGGTGCAATGCTGTGGAGAGCCATTTCCAAAGCCTGCCCTGTCAAGACTAGACCCTGACTGCAGCATCCCCAGCCTCTTGGGAGCCCCGGTCGGAGGTTATTTCTCTTTGCCTCAAAGCAGGCATCTCCTCCATCGGTTATTTCATTATTGCCATACTCACTTCTTTCCACCTCTTGAAAACAAGCATCACCGAAACCAGCAGCTGTTCACCCCAAAACAACCTTTCTCCCATTTCTGCTCCTCCCCTGATGTGGGGAAAGGATGCTCAAGACACAGACAGTCCCTTGGCATTGCCCTGCAAACGCAGCAACTCTGGGACAGAGCTGTGCTCTCCTCACAGACCTGTTCTCATCTTGCTGTCGGCTCGTATACTCCCTTTCCCCATTTTTGGGGTGTGGGAGGGGAATGGGGGAAGAGGTGCGAGTATTTAGTTTGGTTTGGGCTTTTTTCAGTCGTTGTTTTGAAAAAAATCACCATCAACAGACAAAAACTAGGGAGTACATGTCAGGCTCATTAGGAGTTCAGGGAACCGCTAATCAATCTTCAATATATATCTAAACTCCTGTTATTTAAACAAATGGAGACCGAGTTAAAAAAAAAAAAAAATAAAAATAAAAAAAAAAAAGCAAACAAAAAACCCAACACCAAATCGGCATCCCGCAGTGACGCTGGGCGGAGACAGACCGACCTCATTCATGGCTTTCTCTGTGAAAAGGTTTACGTTTTCCCCGTCTTCCCTTTCCCTGCACTCCCTCCTCCTCCCCCCGTTTTAATTTTGGGACGGATTAAGACAAGTCTGGAGTCGGGAGAACTCCTCCCACCCGACAGCATCAGGGTGCAGCCGCCTGTGCTCCCCTAAGAATGCGGGGCCCGCGCTGCCCGGAAAAAGCCCGATTGCTTCATTGAGAAAAACACCGGCCAGCACATGCGGTACCGCATCACCCCCGGCAGCGGGCCGGACTCTGCTCCTAGGGGCGCCTGAGCCTCTATCATCATTACTGCTATTATTTGATTTGATTTGGTACTAGAATTTATACGAACATCTCGCCCCCAGCCGCAAGGGCAATCCCCCGGGGCGGCTGGACCTGCCGGAGCTCTGTCAGCGGGGAGCGCGGTCAGCATCCCCGCGCTGCAGAGCGCTGCTCTCACTGCTGGACACACCGGCACAGCCCCGGGGCCCCCAGCCCGCGGGCCGCCCCCGAACCCCGGCTCGGCAGGGCTGCGGAAGGACGGCTCACCTTGTTTACCCCGAGCCGGCGGGCGCAGGGGGAGCGGCGGGGCGGGCCGGGGCGGGGCGGCCGGGGCGGGGCGCGGCGGGGCCGGGCCGGGCCGGGCCGGGGCGGGCGGCGGCGGCGGGGCAGTCGGGCTGCGCGCTGGGCACCGTGCGGGCGTGCGGCGGCCGGCAGCGAGCACGGAGGCAGCCAGCGTCCCCGCCACGTAAGTAGCTACCGACCCGCCGCGGGGAGACGGTGCCGCGGTGCAGGGGAGCGGCGCGGCTGCCCCTCTTCTGCCCGTGTCCTGGCCCCGAGAGAAAAAAAAAATATAATGAAACAAAATTTGCTCTCTGCATTTATTTTTTAAAGAGATTCCAGCTGATTGCCCCTGACGGCCTTGCGCTTATCGCCCTCCCAGCCCCTGCAGTAAGAACTCGGCCCCTTGTCGCCGCGCCGGTTTTTCTTTTCTTTGTGCGTGAACTCCATTAAACGCGGCGAAGGCAGCGAGCCCCCGCTCACAATCCGCTGTGCAGGGGGAGCGTGGGAGCGCTCTCTGTTCTCCGGTTGCACTTTTTGTTCTGTCGCGACAACGACAGCGCGTTCCTTTCCGCCGGCGCGGAGCGGTGCGCGCTGCCCCGCGGTGCCGGTGCGGCTCCCCCGAGCCTCCCGCCGCGGTCCCGCTCCTTTGTCGGCCCAAGTTAAATGCTCCCTCGCTGTTTCGCGGGGCATTCTCGGAGCGCCCCGGGCGCTAGCGGCGAGGCTCCCGCGCCATCTACAGCCGAGCGGCGGCAGCGCGGCGCTGCCGGGCCGTAGGGGAGCGAGCGGAAGGACGGTCCCGCTGCGCGCACCGCGCTACCCAGCTTTTGTTGCCGCCCGCGCTGCGCGCCCCGCGGGAGCGGCGGCCGCCCAGCCCCGGCCGCGCCGCCCCCGCCGCTCGGCCGCCCGGCCCCGGGCGCCGCTGCCCCGCCGCCGCGCTGCTCCGCGCCGCTGCGCGCCCGGCCGGCGGCGGGAACAAAGGGCCGCGGGCTGAGCGCTCTCTCCTGTGCCCAGGACGCGGCGCTGAGGCTGGTCGCCCGCCGCCGCCGCGCTCCCGCTCCCGCCCCCCCCGCCACACAAAGGCAGCCGCAGCTGGACGGGCGAGGGACCGCGCTCCACGCCAGGGCTCCGGTGCAGCGACTCGGCTGGTCTTCTCCATACTCATGAACATACAAAGGTCAACCCCTATCACGATAGCACGATATGGGAGACCGCGGAATAAAACCCAGGATTTTGAAGAGCTCTCGTCCATACGGTCCATCGAGCCAAGCCAGAGTTTTAGCCCGAATCTAGGCTCGCCGAGCCCGCCGGAGACCCCGAACTTGTCGCATTGCGTTTCTTGCATCGGGAAATACTTATTGTTGGAGCCTCTCGAGGGAGACCACGTTTTCCGAGCCGTACATCTGCACAGCGGCGAGGAGCTGGTTTGCAAGGTAATGCCTCTCCTTGTTCTCCCCCCGCCCGGGTTCTCCCTGTCGCGCCTGGCTTTCCCGTGCCTTGCGGGAGGGCGAGCGCGGCCGTGTACCTCCTTTACCCAACAGTGCGGAGACAAAAGGCAGGGAGACAGCATTATAGGCGAATCCTCTAACTTTTCCCTCTCTCCAGACAATGGCCACGTTATAGCGGTGGCCCGGAGCCAGCTCTGCCTTCTATTGGCAGGGCGATATTGTTCTGGAAAGAGCCGTTCCTGAAGTAGGTTTTAACGTGAGTTCAGACCAGGAGAAAGCCTCATCTTCCCCACGCTCACTTTTCAAAATGGAGTAGGGAATCCCCAGCTAATTTTAAGGTGTTGGGACCTGCTGACTTCCTCGATTTTTGCTGCCCCCAATTCTGTGCGTTGGGGTACGGAAGAGGATGAAGAAGCGGGGGGTGGGTGCAGGTCGCCATCAGCTTTGTCTTAAAAGTGATTTTACAAAAAAAAAGAACCACATCTAATTAATCAGCTTGAGCTCCCTCACGGTGGAGGTTGTTTGCAAACAGCATCCTCCCCCATTGCCCAAATGAGCAAGAATAAAACCTGCACACCTACGGTTTTTAGAAGTGCAGACAAAATAGCTAACCCACTCTTTGTAGCCTGCCGGCTTTTCTCTGCCTTCTCCCAATTTGTTCATACTATTAAAAGGTGAGCTATGGGAAAAAGAAATCCACATGCGTGCACATCTGTGAGGGGTGTTTTTCTCTTTTTGAGCTGAGGGAATATTATCCTTTGTTTCCAAATTGCGATTCTTATTGTCGTGAGACAGGCTTATGTCCAGCAAACTGAAGCAGTACCCAGTAGTAGTTTTTATAACTACGTAGCATTGCAACCTTGCAGCACATGCTGCAGCATTTGTATTATTCCCAAAACACGGAATTAATGCCATTTGGCAAATTTCTAGATGGAAAAGTAGATGTATTATAGCTTAC
The DNA here is from genome assembly GCF_903797595.1 of Erithacus rubecula. Lineage (NCBI taxonomy): Eukaryota > Metazoa > Chordata > Aves > Passeriformes > Muscicapidae > Erithacus > Erithacus rubecula. The sequence continues at coordinate 13,008,394 of NC_136685.1, read as the reverse complement.
TAGTATTCCAGGGATTAATAATAGTGTTGCTGACTGTTTCATACTTTCTCATGCTTGATTCATAAAAAGTTGTGGACTAGGCTGTAGCAGAGAAGTGAAAAGAATTGCTCCTTCTTGCTATTTGTGGAGATTGGAGTTCAGAGGGCAATTTAAATATGCTTACCGATTGAGTTATAAAACCTGGCGTTAAGGCAGCCTCAGACTTCATGTGATTATTTAGGGGAAAAAAGGCCCATGGCTTTGCAAAGAACTCATATTGCATGCTGAACTGGGTGCTTTGTTACTGAACTGTAACAGAACATGAGAATTTCGAGAATGAAAGCCCAGCTCGATGCAGTAGTATAGTGCTGCACTCTAGGACGTTGGCATCTTTTCATGAAATAAACAGATCTCACAAAACTGCTGCTCTGCATGAAATTCTAGGTGAACTTGCATAGCAAGTGGTAAAGCGGGGGCTATGCGCTTCTTTGTTTCCTGTTTGGTTTGCAGGATTAAGGCACTGTTTTGATAACAGTATGAACAGTGTAACTGCAGCTCACAAAGACCGGGCTGTTATTTTTTTTTTCCCCTTCCATTTAAGCTGTATGTTTTTGAGCTGATCCTGACATTTAAATAGTATCAGTTTTTCCATATGTGCGAGGCACTACTAGCTGTGCTCCAAAAATACGATCTTAGCCTGGCTTGCTAGTTTCTGAGTATGCAGCTGACAGTCCTGAACTGGGCTTAATTTAATGTGTGCTTTAAAATGCCTGCAGTATCATGACAACTATTTGTCAAGGAGCCTTCCGGCACAGAGAGGTGCTCTCTGGTATCTCACTGAAGATGCTCTTGGAGATTGCTTGCAGGAGTGCTGGGCTGGATAACAGACACATACTGATGATTCTCAGGATTCATCTGGCTGCACCCACTGACTGTACAGATGCCGTTATTTGCTTCAAGGCTCTGTGGCATCCAGACAATGGTAACTTCTCACTTCCAATTCCCAGCGAGACCTAAATCAAACTGCAGCTTATTGGACATTTGCTGAATTGAGGCCAGGGATCTTAAAAGCTGGGATACAAAGGAGCCCTTTATAGAAGGTATTTGACACCGTAGCAGTATGATAGTGCTTCCTATCTACCCTCTTTCAAACACAGTACTGGTACATATCCAGAGCTACTTCGTTAACATAGTCTGGGAGCCACAAAATTTAACTAATTTACATTATGATAATCTGGTTTAGGAGAGAGTTCTGGAAAGATTTTTTTTTTTGAGCTACATGAATATTCCTGCTTAAATTTTATTTTATAGCAGCTTCTTTGTAGAAGAGCCATTCACTTATAATGTAGTAGTTACGAGTTTTGAGATTCAAATGTCAATGAATTCTCCTCTGGCATGAATTGCACACCAGGGATTTTAGCAGCACCCCCTCCCTGCCCTGGTTCTGCTTCCCTGGTGCACCATGTCACCAGAATGCCTCGGTGCTAATCCTCCCCCTGTAAAATGTGCTGGCTCTGGTTGGCAGCCTGCCTTTAAGGTTGTTTTTCCCTCTGCCGGGGTAAGGCAGTGCAGGTATGGGGTGAGGGGAGAAGGAAGTCCTTGAGGAGGGGGTGTCTCAGTTTCTTGGGATTTGGATCCTCCTCTATGGAAGGAGTTTATTAGGATTGTGTTCTGAAGCATTAAATGATGCAGATGTTGAAGCCTCAGGTAAATTTTGATTGAACTGTATCTTTTTCACTCAATTTTTAAAGGTTTCTAAAGCTTTAAAGAAAGCAGGGAGATATTTGCTTCTCAGAAAAGGTACAAATACCCACTATGAACACAAATGGTAAAAGACAGAAGGGGGAAAGACCAGTTGCAGTTTAAAACAGTGCTTAGAGAACTAAACCAGTTCTTCATTTTTGTATTTTGTTCAAAGGATACATGACTACCTTAAATTCTTTTTACCAAAGTAACAAGACGCTCATGAGTGAGTTACATATTAATCGAATTTTTATGCTGGTGGAAATGCTAATACTTGCTTTGCAGTCCTCTGCAGCAGGTATAATTAAAAAAGAAAGATCACTTCTATCAATACTTTGCTCATAGTCTGTCTTAGCATACTGACTTCTTTTATTCTCAATGAAGTCTTTCATTTTCTTGTAATGTGGTCTTTTCTCAATTGACTCAAATACTGATTCATTCGTCATCACTAGATTATAGTAACTTTTTATATTTGGGTTTCCCAGCAGCTTTTTTAGCTCTTACAGCTCATTCATAAGATCAGTGATAACATACTTAGTAGTAAAGGGACACTTGGCTTTTAATGGAGCACTTGATTGAAATGCAGAGAGTTCAGGGTGGTTTTGTCTTTGCCTTTTGAAGGGTGTTTGTCTGTGCTCCAACAGGCAGAGCTATTTCCCGGGTTGTCCTTCTGATCTTATAAACAGCCATTGTGGAACTGAGACTTGGAAAGTGAAAGTGACTTTGCTGTTTTTCAGAGATGAAAGAAAGGCAGGAAGTAAATAGGAATAGCAATAGATGATACTTTAAACCTGAAAATCTTTAAGGCTTTAATGGGTTAATAAAATCAAAAGAGGCAGGCATGTGTATCAGGGTGGATTTAATGTGACAGCTTCTCTCAATGCAAAGCTACTGGCTGTATTTTTTTATGAGTTTATTTGGATGGAAAATAGAAAAGAAACATGCTTCTTTCTGCGTACTGCCCTTGTACATCACTGGTCTTCACAGCTTAATTTAGATTGCATTCTAGATTTTATCAGGTGTTAGCTAATGTAACTGTGTGTGCTACCAGTTTTGAAGACTAGCCTTTCCTGTCAAGGTTAGTGTGTTTTCTGTGTGGGGTTGTACAGTCTGCTTTGTCTTGTCCTCAGTGCCGTGAGTTTGTGACATCCTGTTTACATTGGTGCAGCTTTCAGCAGCAGCAAAAATTGTACTTAGAGGTGGTTTTGTTAGCAGAATCAGATGTACCATGACTTCCCTGTCCTTCATGTCACTAACCCTGGCTTTACTGTCATTGTTCCTGCAGGTGTTTGATATTGGCTGCTACCAGGAATTATTAGCACCATGTTTTTGTCTGCCTGCGCATAAAAATATCAACCAAATTACTGAAATAATTCTTGGGGAGACAAAAGCCTATGTGTTCTTTGAAAGGAGCTATGGGGACATGCATTCGTTTGTTCGTACCTGCAAGAAGCTTAAAGAAGAGGAGGCAGCCAAACTCTTCTATCAAATAGCTTCAGCTGTTGCACACTGCCACGACGGTGGACTGGTACTGCGAGATCTCAAGCTGCGAAAGTTCATTTTCAAGGATGAAGAAAGGTAAGAGTCTCCCTCAGTTTTCAGCCTGAGTCAGATAGCTGGACTTGCAGGACGTTGTACCCTTTGTTGTCACTGTACCATTTGTTTGTAGTGCACCTTATTTTCCTCTGCATCCTGATCCTGGGATGGATGTGCCATTTTACCTTCTGACTTGGTTGAAGTAAATGTGGTATAGAGCTCTGTTTGCATTGGTGCATCTGCACCTAGAGGAGTTTCCTCATTCCTAATGGGGAGGTATCTTCTGCAGGAAAGCTCTGAAAGGGTGTCTGCTGTAAGAGCTACACTGTCACAAAAGTTGCTGGTGTTAAAAGAGGATCCAGTATGTTAAAGAGGACTGGGGACTGAAATGGCTTGTTTCAGTGAGGAGGTGTAAAGAGGAAGAACAATCAGGTGTTTTCTGTAGGACTGTTCTGAGGACATCTTGTTTTCCATGATGGGAGTGTCTGGAGGCTGCTTGTAAGAGTATTATGGGGTCACTAATTGCACCAAGACTAAAACTGCCTTGCACCAGGGGTGCTTGTTTGTAGTATCACTTGTTGTAGTACTTGAGGAACTATGTTTGGGTTTTTTTAATAATATCTCCTCCCTATACACCCTCCTGTGTAAATGATTTGGGGAAGGAGTGTGGGAAGACAGGGAAAGAAACAGCACTGGATGCTCTGGGTATATAGAAGGGCTCTTTCTGATGTGCAGAAATAAGTACTGTCAGAATAATGTCAGGCTTTCACAGAGTGATTAAATTGAAAGATGACCATTAAAAAAAAACCTAAATATCTAAATGGGAGTAGACCCTGCCTTTGTGCTTCTTCATGTCTTAATAGAGGATGGGGAGATGTTTTGCCCTTCTAATTAAGTGCTAAAAATTGTCTGAAAGCTTGTTCAAACTGCTGCAGAGTGAAATGGAGAGCTTTGTTAAAAATAACCATTGTGTATCAATTCTGTTTGGGGGAATTACAAGCAACAGCCAAAGTCTCAAAGTTATACACAGGCTCAGGAAGTTGGTGATCTAAAAATTAGAAAAAACTAATGCACAATTCATTCAGGAAAGAAAAGTTCCTGCTCTTAAAATAAAAATGACATTATAAAGGTGACCATCTATCCTGTTTAAATATTCTTTGCTTAAATTTTATTGCAAGCTGAGTTTTGCAAAATAGGCCTCTCCTTTAATATATTTACAGACTGAAAAATAATGCATATTTTCACTTCTTAATTCAGTTCAGATTATTGTCAGCAAAGCATTTTTCTACTGCAGCTCCAAGGTCTGATTGCCTCATCTTTTTCAAATAAAAAAGCCTAAAATTAAACGAGCTTCATGTCCATCCATAGAGAAATGCAGAGCAGGTAGATATGAACTGCATTTCCACAACTTTACTCCCAGTTTAATAATTAAGCACCACTGTAGAACCTTTGATGCAGATAAGAAGGAGCTTGTGCAAAATAGTTGAGAGAGGGTTTGTTCTCTGTTGTAGCTGATAACGTCCTGATGTTAAAGTGTTTTTTTTTTCCTGGGGATATATGTAAACGTGTGTGGTTTTGCATGAAGAACAGAACTTGGAAGGCAGCATGAGCTCAGAGCAGTGCAGTGGGAGCAGACAGGCCTGTGCTGAATGCAGCTGAACTCCTACCCTGCTGCTTACTAGGAACTGAATTCAACACAGGAGGCACAGGGCCAAATCCTTCAGCCACCCAAGAAAAGTGGTGTGTACTGTAATAGCAGTGGTGGCTTTTATGAATGTTTTTAACTTAGCTGTTGTCTGCAAAATGACACTGTTACTCAGTTTCGAGCATTGTCTTCTAATTATACAATAATTCACTTTAAAGGTCAAATAGGACTCGCTGGTTATTTTTAAGATAATAATAATGTGGTTTTCTTCTGGATGTAATGTTGGTTTGTAAGTAGGAAGGTATTGTAATCCTTTCTCTGCTAAATAAACAGAGATGAAATAATGTGAGATAGAAATAGAACAGCAGTGACTGCCTTTTTTCACATCCTCTGATCATCATACTGTAATCAGTCATCACTTTCAATCTGCTGCTATATTTAGAAATGAAAAATCTTCCAGGTCCTCCCGAGTTCACGGAGGTGCTGGTGTGTTGCTTGCAGCCCTCTGAGCTCCCCGTGTGTTGGGGCTGCTGCAGAGGATGCCTGTGTGCTGAGCAGTCCTTGAGCTGCTGGCAGCAGCAGTGCCTGGCAGATGTGTGCTGCACCTACCCTTGCTCTTGGGTGCTCATAATGAACCAGAGAGGGAGGGAAGAGAAAAAAAATGATGTTTTGAGAAATGTGTGTGAACTCTGCTGCTGTACGTCACTGGCTTTTCAGTGGAGCTCTTTCTTAGTTCTTTTCCTATTTTTTCAAAGCTGTTTTTCTGCAGTTCATTTTAAGTAGCTACTGCTTTGGAACTTCCTCTTCTTGAAGACTCTCATGGCTTTTATTTTGGTAGAGGAAAAGATGGGAAATCCATCATGTAGGCAACACATGAATGGAAAACTTGGTGTTTTTATTTATTTTTTTTTTTAGTAAGATGCTTGTCTGCTGTTAGCTGAGAGCTGCCAGACTGGAGGAGCCAGAGGGAATATGAAGGTTATATGGAAGTATTTCCATTTGTTTAAAAAAGAAAATCAATTTTAAAACATTTCTTAATGCATCTTCTTTCATTGATCCTAATGATACCCTGGTAGTTCAATAGAAAAACAGAGCTGCTGAAGTTTTGCAAGTGGGTGTTGAAACTATTTTCTACCCCATTCCCGTTATCTAAATTACAGCTAGAATTTGCAAAGATTTATGCTCCTGATCTAGCAGCACCATGAAGGCTCTTTGTTTCAACTTGATGTCCCCACTAGAAATGTGTGTTATTTGGATGTTGCAAATCACAGTGCCTTGGGATGTTTCTAGTGAACTGGGAGGTAAGAAGGTGGAATAAAGTATTGTTATAGGCTTGTAGCACTGAGCATTTTGTAAGGATCCTAATGTGCTAGAGGTTCTCCCTTAACGTGCTAAATCCGTGACAGACTCCAATCATGTCTTGCACTATTGCGTGTGTGTAGTAAGTACATTAACACTTAAAATGGAACTCAGAATTCCACTGTGCAAACAAACAGAAACAGTATGTCTGTGTTCTGAGGTAATTTATAGTTTCTTTAAATCCTGGACTGTAGGAAGTTTGAGGATAGGGTAAATTGCATTCCATAAAAAATTATGTGTGCTGTTGCTATGTAGGTTTTTTGTTTTGTATAAAAGATAGTGCAGTTGTGGTTTTTAGGGGGATCTGTATCTGTGGATCCCTTTGTAAGCTATAGGTGAAATATCCAGTCTTGTAGTATTGAAATTTCAGAGTTAAACTCCATAAATCTGCAGCTGATTTTGATGAAGCAGAAGTTCTAAGACATTACAGCATGGCTGGAAATGTTTTGTAAGGCTGGGTTAGCAAGCAGCAGCACATCTATTAAATGAGTGCAGTGGCTTCCAGGACACTGAAAATATGGAAAACAGCACTGTCTTGCCATGCTGAGTGTCAACAGACTTTCTAAAGTACCTTTAAGATACTTGAACACTTCAAAAACTGTGTCCTTACACTTCAGAATGAAATGGGAATCCAAAACAGTGGATGACCTACAATAAAATGTGTTCTTGTTTGTTTTCTGCTTCCATCCATGTTGTTAAATATATTTTGTCCTGGGTATTAAGCCAGGTTATTGTGGAAGTTCTGAGGCTCTTTCATGCTTTTGAGTATTTTATGTGTTCATGAACACATGATATTTACCATTTTCCATGTGCAGCCTGTCCTCATAGTAGGCCCTTGGGCAGAACAACTGTGCCCTTCTCCTAGCTGGTGTCCCATAATGTTGCAGAACAGGCAGGTTTTTTTGGGTTGTGCTAAAAATAGTGTTATACACAGTATATAGCTAATAAAGCAGTTCATCAGTCTGATACATAGCAGATGCTTTGAGAAAGAGCCATCTGAAAAATCTCAGAATTAAATGAAGCATTTCTGTGTTGGTTGTTTCAATGGTTTGCTTTATACGAGAACATTTCTGCTGTCAGGGAATTATTAATTTCTTTAGTGCGTTTTTAAGCCTTTAATTATATTAAAATATTAGCTGTCGTAATATTTGAAGCTTAAAGACCTTGTACATTCATCATACTTGTTGAAAGGAAAATTAAAATAATTTTAGTATTTAGATATTATAATTTTCCTCTATTCTTTGAGTAAATATGAGGCAGGTGGGATTCAATAAAAATAAACAGGATTTGACACTTTTTGCTCTATGCCAGGGGAATGCAGCCAGTACAATACACTAATTTAGAAAGCCTGTTGTAGCATATTTACTTGGTGCTCTGAGAATATTTTTTCCTCTTTAATTTCTCAGCTTTGAGTGTATGATGCTTTAACATGACCTAGTTGTTTGCAATCCTCATGATACAAACCTGGTCCCACAAAAAAATACAAATACATATACCAACCTTCTTGATGTAGACCTTTCATTTTCTTATAGTTAGTAAGCTTTTCTCCCCAGCATTTGTGTAGGGAGATTATGATGTTGTCAGCAGCTTTTTCATCAGTGTGTTAGAATTTGCTGTTGCCCTTACAATTCCATAGAGAACATGTAAGTTAATGCTTTCCCCAAGTCCTAGAAAGGGAGTCTTAAAGTGGGAGAAAAATCAAACAAAATGGGAGTTCTCTTAAAATACCCAAAGATTTGGAAACAAAAACAGTCTTCATCTGTTTTGTCATTTAAGCACTTTGCACTACCCTGAATGGGGCCACAGGATGAAAGGGCACAAGTTCTTCAATAGTGGAGAATTGCAGGTCAGATTTCAAACCAGAAATTATTATTCTTAGAATGTGGGAGGAAGGCGAATTTCTCAATGGACAGCAAAACTGCTGTGAGGGTTAGGGTAGAAGATGAAGTGGTTGCACAACTGTTTCTCACAGAAGGATTTGTGCCCCCTTTGCCTTTATGTGGTTTGGTTACTAAGCCTCTGCTCTCTCACCATGTTCCTTAGAGCAACACTGAATTTGTTTTGTGTTTGGTGCCCTCCCAGTGGAAGGGAAGAGGGAGGCTGTGTGCAGGTGGTGAACATCACACCTGCCCTGTGAGGTGCATAAATCTCCCCCTGAGGGCATAGATAATCATACAGGTTAATTATTGTGCCAGAGGTTTTAAATTAAGGAAAAACCAGGGGAGATTTGGCTGCTGTATGGCCCTGGGCTGATGGTGGGAGCTCAAATGTACCTTGAGTCAGCTCAAGGCCTTTCAGGGGTGTCAAGAAGCTTTGCTGTTGTACCCAGTGCTGAAGGTTTTACCCCTGGGCTGTCTGTGGTTCATAGCAGGGCCTTGTGCTCTTCTTTCTCCCTGTTCAGGCAGGATGCTGTGGTGTGTGCTGGCTGTCCTGCCAGCCATGGCTGGTGCCTCTCCTGACATGCCCATCATGGGATTGGTCTCTCTGACTTTGTAGTCCCTGGGAGCAGATGTGTCTTAGGATATCTCCAATTCAGTTCAACAGCTGATCCTTTCAAAGACTTGAAAACCTCCATCCTTGCTGCAGATCCATGTTGAATTATGGATGGTGGTTGAGGGTATCTGTGGATGTCTGTGCTGGGAGTGAGAAAGGGAGGCAGGAGCCCAACTAGCCACAGCTGCAGTGGAATGTCAGAGGGAAATTCTTCTGCTGCCTTCTCTTCTGATTGTCCTTATTATCACCCTGAGAGGTTACTTCAGGCTTGGGACGGAGAGGAAAGGTGGTAATTGTAAACAGGACCCAACCTGGGTCTTCAGCATATGCCTTTTTGGTAGATGTGTATTGCTTGGAGACAGGATTGCAGACATCTAAGCAAAAGGCTTTCAGTAACGTTGTGCAATAATGGCATGGCTCAGCCTTAGAGATGTTGAGTACCCATCAGAGGCTCAGAAAGTGCAGGGCTGTTTCCAGAGCATGCAATTATGTTAAAAAAATAATATTGTGGTCTTCTTTCCCTGTGCAGCTTCATCATGCATTGTATCAAAAGACCCAGAAAAGATGGGAAACACAGCATATGGTTGACAGCACAGCCTTTTAGAACTCTGATCTTCAATGTGATCTAACAAGATAAATGAGGTGGTGAAGTAGCTGCCCTGAGCCAGATTCTTTTCAAAAAATGGATTGCTCAGGGTATTGTAACCAAGCTCTTCTGTGGAAGGGTCTTCACTGGATTTCACAGCCTGCACCCCAACTCATACATCACTACCTACCAGCTCTCTAGGGAACACGTTTTGTCCTTAGGCAATAAGGGCATGGAAGAAAAGCAGTATATGGCATACAGGACAGGCAGTTCCAAGCAATCCTATTTGAGTGTTGTAAAGCTGAGGTCTTTGGGGTGCCAGCCCTTCCTGGAGGTGAGCCAGAGCATTTTTAGGTGGGATTCTGTAGGAAAAAAACCTCTAGACCAGCTTAAAACAAGTCAAAAGCCCTAAGTTGCTGGGTACTGCATGTCAGGAGGTTGCAGGCAGGACTGACTGTGCTGTTAGCATCCCTGCAGAGGAAGGGTGGGGGAGATGTAATTTTTAGAGGCTTCCTTATTGTGCGGAAGTAGCAGAGAAGGAATCTTCCCTTAGGAGCAAGGTTCATCCTGTAAACCCGTGCTGCCTGCAAGTCCCAGTTGTCTTTTGCAACATATCTTTGAGCCTGTTTCATTATGCAAGAGACTGTCTAACAGCCTTCTCAAAGAGTTTGCTTTTTTCTTCCCTGAAGTTGTGTAGGATGTTGTGTGGTGAGCACCCATGCTCTGTGCTGTTACAAACTGGAAAGGGATCTGTTGGTGAAAGGAGCAGGATTTAAATTGATGGCATAACATTTCCCCCTGCTCGTGTGCCTCTGCCCCCAAGGAGATTGGGTAGTTGTGAGTTCAGAATGAGTCTCTGCACCAAAGCTGCAAATCATCTGCCCGGGGTTTCGTTACCGCCTTCCCTGTCTCACTGGCTCCCTGATGGCAGCCTGCTTCTGCATTATTTAGGAGAGATTCCCTTAGTTAAAAAAAAAAAAAAAATCGATTAGCAAAAGATAACTGCTTCTAATGTTGAGCTTCCCTTTTTTTTCTTTTTTTTTTTTTTTTTTTTTGCCTTTTTTCCCTCCTTGACTCTAATTGCATGCATGTTTTTCTTGTCTTTATGATCAGGTGTGAGCAGCTGACCTCGATTAAATGACCTGTAAATTATTGGCCACCTAGGAGCAATCCCTGGTCCACTGGGCAGTCAATGGCTTGAGTGCCTCTACCTAGGGAAAGGCTCTCCTTGCCTCAGTCAGAGCAATATTGAAATGCGGGACAACATTGCTTGTGTGCTTTTAGTTTTTACTCTTGGAGCAATATTGTGAAGCACCTTTAGAAATTGCCATTTTTTATTTACCTGCAATTGTATTTAAAAAATGGCAATTCAGATGGCAATGATGTTTGTTTCCTGATCTCCAGAGTCTGCTGCATAGAATCTGTAAAGCTGGATCTTCTAATTTGGCACAGCCTAACAAACAATTGGATTGTGTATCTGGAGTGTCCATAGCAGCTGATTTGGCTGGCATGTGGGGAGTGTTGTTGTGCAAAAATTGTGGGTCTGGTTTGCAGTTAGTGTTCCCAAAAAGCTGTTGTTCAGGTATTATTTCTCATACAGATCATTTGGGGACAGACTAGAGGCAACTGCTTTCATTGATGCAGCTCCTTTACTAGTGTCTGCTTATTGCAGTGAAAATATTTTCTTCTATCAGTTGTTATCTCTGCTTTTTCTTGTTTTTTTTTCTCCTGCCTTATGAGTTTAGAGCCCTCTGAATAATTCCACTGATTTTGGTATAGGAAGTGTTTGCTTTTGGAGAGCAAGTGTGAATATTGGATTCTTACAGCCTGATTTCAGTGTCAGAAAGCAGGGTAGCAATTTGCTGGTAGTCCCAAAGCTCTGCAGGGAAGAATAATGTGAATCTGTTGGAAATAAATGTGGGATGTGCAACAAAGGCAGAGGTGAGTGCGAACTCAGAAGGCTGCATTGGAGAATCTTCTGGAAGACGTTGAATTGATTATGTTTTGTTACATTACTGAAGAGCAAAGTCTGAATGCAGTCAAGTAATGAATGGCATATTGATAAGAAACTCAGAGTGGTATTGTTTTTCATGGGTTTCCCTGACGGTTTCTATGGGGACAAAGACGCATTTCCCGTCCGAGTGCTGCTGCTGCCCTCTGATTGCACTTCTGTGGTTTCATTCACCAGTAATGGGAAAGCATTCATAGGCAGAATAGCTTCCCCTTTTTAAATAGCCATGATTCAGGGTTGGATTTTTTTTTTTAATGCATTAAACTAATGCAGTGTTTTATCAATGATCTGATAGATGCATAATGCACTTTTTCCAAGTGCTTATTTGGGGTCTGCATTAAAACTTGAAATTATGTATTGTAATTACGTAAGCCTTAGTGAAAGTCTTTGTTGCTCTGCAGTATGTGTACAAAGTGATTCTCATCTGGCTGTGGCAGTAGCTTACATCTGAACTTTAGGGATTAATTTTGTTCAGCTGTTTGTCAAGCTCAAATGCTAGTGCTTTTGGAAAACTTTTTTCTCTTGTGAGGATCCTTCAGGTGACTGATGTGAGTTAATTATTTAGAGAATGAGAGGTTTTTAGGGAACTATTTTTGTTTGCCCTTTTTCTTCTCTGTGATGGGAAGCACTTCGAAGTTGATTGTCATTTCACACCTTCATGTTCAGTTTTTTCTGCCCTTTGCCTTAACAAATGTCAAATTTTGGGTTGTCCAGTTAATCTGTAGTTAGATGTGCTCCTCACCATTTTCTGTGGAGGTTCTGTATTCTCAGAATCGACCTGTAGTTTGCAGGGTCTGTTTGTTGTTGTTGGCTTTTATTTCTTTCCCTGAGTATTTGATTTCAGTGCTTTTTGAGAGAGATGCGTGGAAGAGAGAGAGATATTGCTTCTCATTCAGCATGTGTCTGCATTTCTCTGTATTTAGGCTTTGACTCCCCTTTTACCCATTCCCCTCCCTGCCTGCTGTCCCTTCCCAAAAAAACCCAAAAAACCTCACTGGATTACAGAGCTCTTTTAGCTTGAAATGCAGAGTGAAGGAAGACCAGCAGAGCTGGAAGCCATTTCTCACAGAGATGGGGTCCTGTGCACTGGGAAATTGCAGCTTGAGCCAGGCTGCTCCTGATTGCCTGGAAAGACGTGAAATGACTGTGGAAAGGGAGTGAGCGTTGCTGTACACCTGCACAGTACCCAGTGCACAGACTGCCTGCCCTCTGTGGGGCTGGGCTGGGTGAAATCCTGTCACTGGGAACGGGCTGGGTGAAATCCTGTCACTGGGAATGGGGCTGGGTGAAATCCTGTCACTGGGAATGGGCTGGGTGAAATCCTGTCACTGGGAATGGGCTGGGTGAAATCCTGTCACTGGGAATGGGCTGGGTGAAATCCTCCACTGAGAATGGGCTGCAGTGGGTCTCCCAGCCCCAGTCCTGCTGGTGGGGAGGGTGCTTGCAGAAGCAGCCTGTGAGCTCTCTGTGTTGGCAGCTGGGTACAGTCAGACAGCCCTTCATCCCTTGTGTGCTCTCCTCGCTGTGCGGATGGAAACCCTGGGCTGTCACCTGCTGCAAAGGCACCCGGCTTCACAAATGGAACCAGGAGCACCCGGGCTGTGTACTGGGAGAGGAGCAGTGGGGCTGCTGGGCTGGCACTGTGTGCTCAGGGGTGCAGGTCCTGCGGTCTGCCAGGGAAATACGAGCCTGCCTGCGGGAGCAGAGCCATTCACCACCTGCACCTTGCACACAGGGAGTTTGGGAGGGTTTGGGGCTGACCAGGAGGAGCAGGACTGGAGGTTGTGTTTTTGTTTAATTTGGGACCTTTTGTTTCCTCAAAGTCTGTGAGCTCAGCAGGATGAAAAACCTGGTTGAGTGTTTTCATTTGCCCACATCTTACAGAGAAGCAAGCAGATAAGGGCCAGCTGTTGTTCCATTTGCTTGCTTAAACAAAACCCGCTGTTTCGTGTGATGGCTGCAGCACCTTGTGAGGAAAGCAAGATGAGGATATGGGCTTTTGTGTGCTGCTTCTGTTTTATTACCAAGAAATTATTTCTCCTCTTGGAAAAAAATGTGAATTTTTGACACACCTTGCAGTCTGCTCCCTGTGGTTTTGTACTGTGTCCGTTGTAGGAAATGAGAGATTAGGGGATTCCAGTAATTTTATGTAATATAAAAGCTTCTTATTGAACTGTTTTTCTAAAGTCTTTGGCAACTCCCAGAAATGTAAAATAGGATCGGAAAGTAAACAACATTTCCCTGTGTTGTTGACACTGGGATGGCAGGCAAGTGCGTGTGTGTGGGGGTGCATTCCCTCCTGGAAGCTGTTTATAAATAGCCTGCTCTGCCCCACTCCCTGTGTGTGTATTCTGCTTCTGTTAGTTAGCAGGAGTGAGTCGATGCTTTCCTGTCTGGCAGTTCAGTGACTTAATGCATGTTTGAGTATCTGGCCCCACTGTTTTATTGCTACACATGCTTTTCTGCGGAAAATCTGAGGTGGGCAATGCAAATGGAACCACAACTCATGTCCCTGCCTTCCCTTTCATTTCCTCTTCTCTGTTCTCTGCCCTCTTTGGCATGTGTTTTTCCTCTGGGCGTTTCTCCTTGCTTCTCTTCCTATGCTGTGCAGGTGTGGGAATGTGCCAAAGCTGAGCACTTGTGAAAGGACTGCTCAAGTCACTCTCCTGTTGTGGACCCTCTGCTTTGTGCACAGAGGGAAATTTCTGTGGTCTTGGTAATTGTAGTTAAGTTTTTCCTTGCAGCCTGCTTCCTGTGCAGTGCTTGCTGCTGTAAGGTATTGTTTGGGTGCTACTGAGGGGCTTGTCCATGGGCAGAGTACTGTTAGGATGGCAGGGGTAATTAGTGAGGAAGCAGGTGTGTTGTGCAAAGCCCATCAGCATCGAGCTGAGGCAGCTAACACTGGCCTGTTTCAGGAGAGAAGGAGCTGCCCTGACACACTGTGCTTGGGAGCCAGGTATTTGGAATTCTGTATTTATGACTTCCTCATCTGGGGCGTGTTGCCAGAGGGGCTTTCACCTCTGCTAGTAAACGTATTTAGCTGTTGAAAAGGTCCAAGTGTCATGAAAGTTTATGGCACAGTTGCCTCTGGAGTACTCCATGGAGTGAAATGCTCTCCTGTTGGTTCAAAAACGATAGGGCTGAGCTGCCCTGGAACTAAGTCTAAGCCAGAGCTGGCCCAGATGTCTTTTGCAGCTCAACCTCAATCAGTGTTGTCTTCAGTAAACATTTAAGAAACAAGGCTCTCCTTGTCTGTTTTAATGCCTGTTAAATTACGTGCTTTAGTCAAGAGGCAAAAGTTCTGCCTTCTGGATGAAGCCCAGTCCCTGCCTGTGAATGTCTGTGGTATGGCAGCAGGGCCATGACACAGGGCTAGGAGTGATTGTAGGGTTGAGGGATGAGGGCAGTAATACCCAAAGTTGAGTTGTGACCCCAAATTGTTGGAAAGAGAATCTGTGCTATTGCTATGTCACTCTGCCATCCCAAGGCACTGGACAAGCCCTGTTGCCTTGTAGTGACTCTGTTCTCAAAACTGTCTTTTGCTGGGAAGTAGTCTAAAGGGTACTTGGTAATCCTTTGGATGCCTCCAACAGGGACAGATTTTTAAATATAGATACAAAGCCTAGCAATGAGAAAGGAAAAAAAGGTTATGCTCATACAGTGTTAGGACAAGCAACTCTGCATCATTTTTTTCTGCTTCTGTGTGATATCCATAAGGGAAGAAAATTCTCTTACAGAGGTAATTACTGCAGCACAATGACAAGTTCACAGTGCTTTGCAGGCAGCAGTTTGCAATCTAGATAAGGCATCCCTGTCATTTCTGCAACTCCATTGCCAGCTTCTCTGTTCATTCCAGTGCAAGGAGCTCCTCTGGCTCAGCTGGGTAGATAAGCTTGCTGTTAATCTTGGCCTTCAGCTCACCTGATCTGCCTTTGCTCAAAAGTCTATTTGGAAAGACTAAAATCTGTTAAAAGTGGTGTTTCTTAATTTCTCTTTAAATTGTAGGGTAAAGGAACATGTTGGTTAATCAGAGGCAACGTTTAAGGTCAGAGTGACCATTTTATTACTGTTAAACCTTGTGGAATTACAGGTGTACAGAGTGGCTTTGCCAGCATGAAGGTGTCGAAATAACCTTGTGTAGTTAGTGCTGGGTTTGTATTTGGGCATGATTCCCACATGGGTAGGTTAGAGTGCATCCAGTTCAGAAAAGTCTTGAGGTTTATGTCCCCTTTTGGAAATCATGTCTATGTAAAATTAACCAAAAGTATGAATATGGCAGTTTGTTTTCTCTTTTTAAGGGATAAATTTATTAATGAGTTTACTGGACATGATTGTATTTGAAATCTTTAGCTGTATGTGTGGCAGTATTCCCTATATTCCCTAATATCTCTAACCAGTATGGAAGGGACAATATCAATTTGTCTGTAACAACTGATGTGAGTGGGATTTTAAACTGTGCACTTCTTCAGTTGTCAAATTTTGTAGAGTATGGCTATTATAACCACGTAATTGCAACAGCCAGAATTTGTGTTTGATGTTTCCTTACCTTGATAGTGTTTTGTCTTTTTTCCCGCCCCCCGCAGGACTAGAGTGAAATTGGAAAGCCTAGAAGACGCTTATATTTTAAGAGGAAATGATGACTCTCTTTCTGATAAGCATGGATGCCCAGCCTATGTGAGTCCAGAGATCTTGAACACAAATGGCAGCTACTCTGGCAAAGCAGCGGACGTATGGAGTCTAGGTGTCATGCTTTATACCATGCTAGTTGGACGCTATCCTTTCCATGACATTGAGCCTAGTTCCCTCTTCAGCAAGATCCGCCGCGGGCAGTTTAACATTCCAGAAACTCTTTCCCCCAAGGCAAAATGCCTGATACGTAGCATACTGCGTCGAGAGCCATCAGAAAGGCTGACTTCACAGGAAATTCTGGACCATCCGTGGTTTTCTACAGATTTTAATGTATCGAATTCAGGATATGGTGCTAAGGAAGTATCAGATCAGCTGGTGCCTGATGTCAACATGGAAGAAGACTTGGACCCATTCTTTAACTGAGCACAAAGACTGGTGTTTGGAAGGTACACAACCTGGAGATGGACACATGAAGGAGCCCTTCCTGACCGCGTTCAGTCACATCCTGCATCAGCCTAGCTTGGTAGCAAAAGACACTCAGAGGTCCTTGGGTTGAGAAGGAACCTCCACAAGGAGCTAATATAACAAATGTAGCATGGGGACAGATTGGGGGGGCGGGGGGAGCTTGCTATCAGGTTAGATTGATTTGGAGGAGAAAAGGCAGCATGGAGCAATTGTAGCTTCTCACCTTTTTGGAGCCAAGGAGACTGCACATGCCAATTCTGGTGCAGCTGTATCACTCCTGTTTCTGTTCCATTAAAAACAGTGGTAACTCACAACAAATAGAAACTTTTTTGCCTCAGCTCACATCTTGGCATCGCACTGTTAGATATTGAAACTTTCAGCCATTATTCAGGGAAAATACAATTGGCTTACTTTTTTAATCAGATGTCTAATAATTAATGGGATTAATACAAGAAAAAAATTAGGTGCACAAAGATGGACATGAAAAGTGGGTGCTAAAAAAAAGCAAAATTTCAGTTCATGTCTCTTGATAGCTATTTTCAAGTCATTTCTTCTAAATAAACTACTTAATATTCTTGTCAGGAAATGACATTTTAATGCTTTGTTCCCTTAAGGGGAAGTAACTGTCATTTAACAGGCTGTTCTGTTTTGTGTCAAATGGTTTGTTGCAGGAAGCTATTATAACTCGGAACTTTCAGATGCATTACTGCTATAGTAGGGGAGGAAAAAAAAGAAAAGAAGAAAACTGTATAATTTTTTTTTTTAAAGATATGAGATACTGGCTTCCATATCTGCCATGCTGCACGTATATGACTAGAGAGGGCAGAAAGCCCTTAATGGTGTCTTCATCTGAGAACCAATCTCTTCTTTACTGACTAGCCCATGTGTAAATAGAGGGCTCTTTATTATGGAGGAAGAGTATTGTGGGTTTTTTCTTTGAATTCCTTTAAACTTGGGATAAAGAATTGTTTGATTTTCATTTTTGTTTATGTCCAGACTAAGAAATAAGAGGGTATTAATAAGCTGAACATTTATATTACAGATATTCCTCTTGAAACATACACAGTAATATGCACC
This sequence comes from Erithacus rubecula, assembly GCF_903797595.1. Lineage (NCBI taxonomy): Eukaryota > Metazoa > Chordata > Aves > Passeriformes > Muscicapidae > Erithacus > Erithacus rubecula. The sequence goes on along the minus strand of NC_136685.1, from coordinate 12,990,871 downwards.
TTTTGTATTGTCAAGACTTATTCTATTTATTGAAGAAAATGTCACAGTAGTGATGTATTAAGCCAGTACTTCAATTACGGGTTGACTTGGGATGACATGTTACATGCTGTAGTTAACACACTTCTTTTCTGTTCAGGTATTTCTGTCCCTAAATAACTTTTTATTTAGCTTCTTTTTTTTCCTAGATAGCTTTATTTGATTTAGACTGGCAAATGTTTTTATTACTGCTTTTATATTGCTGTATGATATTGAAATCTCTTGGCATAAATATTTGTGTTTCCAGTACCTCAGTTGTTCTGATATTACTGCCTGTATACGTTTTGTGAAGTGGTCATGTTTTTTGGGTAGGTACATGTGGACTCTGTAGTATGTAAATGTTACTTGAATTTGTGCTTAATTATAGTATGTGGCATGTGCGTACAGCTACTTGGCATTTGACGTATGGATGCTATTTGCCTGCCTTGCAGGAAAGTTTTGGTCCCACTCTCAAGAGGATGTTTCACAGTTCTTTATCAAGAGACAAAGCTAGCTGCAGCTGACCTGCCTTGGTTCTATTTTGGTAACTAAGAATATAAAGGAGTAATGTTTTTACACTCTGAAGATGGTGCTGTGTCAAGAAGGACTTTTTTTTATTTTATAAGTACCTTATAGGAGGAAAGATTGGTGATGTGCATGGTGGGGTTTTACTGCCTCTGGTGCTTTGTCATGTATTTGGTTTAATGTTTTTGTCCTAATCTCTTCAATAAATAAAATTGTGCATATTTAACTAAACTTCTGTGGTGAACAGTGTTCTTACTGAATGTCTGATGTGCTGCAGGAGTTTAATCTGTTGGGATCATTCAGCTGGTATTTTCTGTGTTACTGGCAAGCTCTTGCTTACTCCCTAGAGAGCTGAAAAAACTTGGCACTTTTATTTATTTATAAGGTAACACTGTAAGCCTTTTCATCAAAAATTTTACCACTTGGTAGGAATAAAACTGGCTTTTATTTTCTTTTGTTTTGGCTTGTCCCTGTGTCGTACCAAGCCCATTTACCTTTTTCAAGAAGGGTACTGAAATGTGGTGAGAACTGTGGTGGTGGGAGGCTCTTTGGCTGATAAGGAGAAATACCAAAATGGAGTGAGCTGATATTTGGATTTTTGCAAAATCCTGGGAGAATGTGCATCTTGCATTTGCACCTCAATTCCAAAAAGGATGCATCTGAATTAGCACCTCCTAATTTAATGTCTTTTATTTCATAAGGCCAGATTCTGTTCCTGTCATTCACCTTAATAATTAACAGATGCAGGTAGTGACATATATGAGAGCATGTAGGGTAATAAGATGCTTTGAGAATGTGAGGGAGGACATGTGAATCCTGGTCTATTAAGAAAAGGCAGTTTGAATTGGGCTTTGATTTGAGCCATAATGCAGGCTGTTTTCAGCACCTCTGTAGTTTCAAAAGGATACAGTGGTTGATAGTAACCCCTAAAGAAGCCCCCCAGCTTCAAAACTCCCCATTTTAAAATAAAGATTATTGCACTAAAACTGCTAGTACAGGGTTTACTGTCAGCCTGGCTAACTTTGAACTACATGATTTCTTTCTAGGTAATTCTTGGCATGTTTCAGTTGCTAGATTGAGAATTAAAACTTGGTTTTAGCACTAACCAGAAATGTTATTAACATGTAGAAACACTTGAAGATCAGTTTTTAAATTATCTGTATGCCTGCAGCCAAAGTTTAAATTACTTGAAATTCTTTCAAATCAAACTCCCACAATAAATGTGCTTTATGGAAAAAAAGCAGATTGTAATCAGTCATAGAGAGAAGGGGAGCACTGAGGATTTCCCTCTTCCCCCACTAAAACTTATGTGAACAGCTTCTGTTCTGTTTGGGTGGAAGTAGCTAGACCTTATTTCCCAGCAACCTGCATGCTTGCTTTTTCACTGCCAGTAATTATACAAAAAATGCAGCTGACTAATGATTGCTCGTTTGCAGTGAATTTTTTATTTGAGGATAAAGCTGCAGAGGAATCCTTTGGCAGCTGAAGTCAGTTTTATAAAATGCTGAAGGGGTGTCTTGTTTTTGGAGCTTCCTTGTTCCTAAAGCTAAACCCAAGAGGGGGATTAGTGATTCTGATTTCCGACTTTTTTTTGTTATTTCTGGTTCATGTGTGCTGCTAGTTGAGTGCACAGGTATAGCACTGCTTGATGCAGAAATGCTTGAGACAGCTTTCTTAGTGCTGCTCCACCCTCAGTTTGGGTAGCAACTGCAGTGGGATTTGGGATTTTGCTGAGCAGAGTGTCAGATAGTCTTAGCTGCCTCTCAGTCCTGGGGAAAAGGGTGATCATCTCACAACTGTGCAGGGTGAAAACCATGTCTACAAACAAAACAGTTTCACAGAATATAACTCCATGGCAGACTTTGGAAATCCTCCATCCCCTCCTTCTCCTTTACCCCTCCCAACTGAAAGGAAGAAAAAATAAAAAAAAAAGTACTTTTTTTTTTTTTTTTTACTACATAATATGTCCTGTCATTGCAGCACTGTGTGTGATTTCAAGCTACAGGCTTTTCTTCAGGACTGCACAAACAAGAGACAATTATTCCTTTGGCACCATGATGTCATATAACCTGATCCCTTAGTCTTGCTGAGGTGAGCGTGTGTTATGGAGATAAACAAGTCAATTAAAAATGCATTCTCTTGTAGATGAAATAACCTTGGTAAACTTGTGTTTCTGGAAAAAAAAAATAGACTAAAAAAGCCCAGCCCAAGACTCTTGAATCCCCAACTCTGCTTTCCTCACAATTGGAGAGGAAGAGCATGAAATTTGATGCCAAGGAAAAATTATTAAGAAGGGAAAAAAGTAATACTCTTCATCCTGAAATGATTGTGTTGAAATTTGGAAATGTATGAGTGAGCACTGTGACTAATTGCATAATGAATACCAAAAGAATTAGTAATAATCAGTTCTTTATTCTTTTAGTTTTGGCTAAGATTTCTATGAAAAACTTGCTAATTTAATAAGTGACAGTCCAGCTAACCACTAGCTTGTAACTGTCCTATTCTTTCAGTAGAAGCAAATGTTGAAAATTGGTAACATGATGAAACAAATTGAAATGAAAATGTAAGTAAAGTGGGGTATAAATGACCTGTAATATGGTGTAATTCTTCTGGAATGGGAGAAACTGCTGGGGAAAATTTCTTAAGAAAACCCAAACAAGAAACCAAAAAGCCCCCTTAAATCAGGCCAGTTCTGCCACTGACTTTTGCTTTTCCCACTGTTTTTGACACTTATGCTCTCACCGGTTTCTGTGCCTCCATTTTGGCTTTTTTGACATCTGAATTAAGCAAATGTAGGCTATTAGCTTGAAATTTTGATCCTAGAAATGCCTTGCTGGAGGCCTCTATACAAGTTTGAAACTCTAGGCCATATTTGACTTGTAAATTTTTATGTATATTGGTGGGTGTATGCAAATGTGCAAAGAAATACATTTTCGGTGATGGTAGTGTAAATTCTGAGAAATTAATTTGATACTATTTGCACTGATGTAAATGAGTGGAATCCATTTTTTAAGGGCCTGATTTCTGTGATGAGAGGCACAATTTATTCCTTATGTTACTCAATTTTAGACTTCTTTTAAAAACTGGCTCGGTACAGGAGTGGATCCCATTGTTCTGATTCCCCTGCCTCCTTCACCCAGCATCTGTAGCCAGCAGGGCAAAAAGGAAATATTCTTGGCAGCTTGTGCAGAGTGGTAGGTGAGTACTGCTGTGCTTATTTTTGCTCAGGAGGTTAAAACATTTTTAGAGCTGGTGCTGACATCATCCCAAGCACACAAAAAGCTGACGTCAGTGGCACAGCCTATTGCAAGGTGTTTATCTCCATCTGATTAGGCTGGCAAAGGTGCACTGAGGAAGCAGGGCACAAAGGAAACTCTCTTTGTCCATGCTTCCCACTCGCCCTGGCATCAGAGTCAGTGCTGGAAAGACTGAAACATGTTGATAAGGCTTCTCTGAAAATCTGTGGTGCTACTTTTTCCCATCTAAATCGCTAAGAATCAGTGTTGAGCACACAGTTTGTGCAGGTGGGAGTTGGGCAGCCCCTCCTTGCAGGGGAGTCCAGGTCTGAACTTGTGGCCTTCTCAAAGTGGCAGAATAAGAAGGGATGCTATGACAATGTTGTGCTTGCTCATTAACTGGGTCATTGGTCAGCAGAGGGTTGCTGCTGGCACTGTCCATGGCCCTGCCCCTTCCCTGCAGAGCATGGATTCAGCACCAGCTGCTGCCATGGGACACCCAGCCACATGGCCTCTGTTTCCCCCCTCTGCAGAATGTGCTGGAGATGTGGAGAAAAGCAGCAGAAAGCAAATATCTTCCTTCATCTGTGACCGAATGTGCCCTTATAAACAGAGACTTCCACCTGTAATTGTGAATCACAGAATAAGCTGAGTTGGAAGGGACTCACAAGGATCATTGAGTCCAACCCCTGGCTCTGCACAGCAGCATCCCCGAGAGTCACACCCTGTGTGAGAGCACTGTCCAAACACTTCTTGAGCTCTGTCAGGCTGGTCCTGTGACCACTTTCCTGGTGAGCTGTTCAGTGCCCAAACACCCTCTGGGTGAAGAACCTTTTCCTAATATCCAACCTAAACCTCCCCTGACACAGCTTCAGGCCATTCCCTCAGGTGCTGTCCCTGTCCCCACAGAGCAGAGATCAGTGCCTGTCCCTCCTCTTCCCCTCCCAATGGAGCTGTAGCTGCAGTGGGGTCTCCCCTCTGTCTCCTCCAGGCTGAACAGACCCAGTGAGACACTTAGAAATAGCGTGGTCTATGGACCAAGCCAGATTCTTCAAAGTGGGGCAGAGCAGGCTAAGTGTCTGGTTTCTACTCATGCTGAAACCTGACTTTGCTGAGACTGTTTTAAATTCCACATGGATTCATTGTTTCTCTCATAACAGGGTATAGCTAAAATTTGGTCTAATTCAGTCCCTGGAAATAAGTAAAAAAAAAAAAATGGACCAAATTAGAATTAGCCAGAATTAGAATATCATAGCTAGAAAAAGGTGTCGAATTCCATGCACTTGTGGTTTAATTTTAGAAGCTCAGTGTCAGCCTGTAGAGGAGAGTTCTGGCTTACTGGTCATCAGTGGGTGTTTTATTGCTCCATATTGAGTTGATTTCTACTTCCTCCTATGTGTGATCACTACAACAGCAGATTATTGGTAATTTCTAAATGTTTTTAATTGCTAGTTTTAGTTTTCACATTAGCAAGAAACATGTCTGATCCATGCAAACAGCCTTTAGAGCTGCTGTAAGTATATCTGTGGGAAAAAAATTGAAGCTCTTCTGGGTACTGAGTTTCTGACAGGGCTCCAGCTGCATTAGGGTAAAAGGATTTTACTACATAAAAACTTTTATTAGAATAAACATTCCTTAAAAAATTACATAAGATGCCTACTCTCCTTGGTAGCTCAAATCAAGGCCAATCAAATCAAGATGCTCAAGATGAGTAAGTACATGCATATTTTACCAGTTGTTACTTTTAAAAAACTCTCTCATTCAGTCAAAGGAACATATCTTGGAAGAGCAATAGCTTGATTGCAACAGAAAATTTATGGCAGAGAACAAAAAAGAAACTTTTTTCCTTTTTTTTTCTATTCAACTTGACGAGAAATGTTGACAAATCCATTTTCTTGGTACTGTGTGGATTATTGAGTCTTTGCGCGGTCTGAGGAGCTGCTAACATGAATAACCAGTGATCTCATGTAACCTCAGGACAGCAGTGAGATTTGTCAGAAAGTTCCCAATGTGCTGTCTTTAATTTAAAAAAGGAACATCAGCAACATGAAATGCATGATTCAGAGAAATCCAGTGACATTTTGCGATTGTCTGCGGCTGGGAAAACTGGAGTAGTCAACGTTGCCTGATTTCATCCCTGTTGGTTGATCAGGCCATGAGGATAACCCACATTTTACTGCAGGATGAAATTTTTCTTGGATAAATTTAGCTTTGTGTAGAAAACAAGGACAAGGTCAAGGTTGCATTTATACCCTCAGAGCACAGGAGATGCAGGATGATTGTGCCCTTCCTCCTTTTTTTTTTTTTTTTCCCTTATGAGTGGTCTTTCTGCATAGATAAAGGTAGGGAAGATAATACCCTTTGCCCTTTTTGTAGTAGAAGCATTGCTGATCTATTCCACGATAATACTCACACCAACCTGTCAAGGGCCAAGTGGTATTTTGACCTCTACTTATTTGCTGTTTGAGCAGGGGGGTCTTGTACCTGATTTTTTCCATCAAGCAAATTATTTTGTAATTTTTGTAATATTTTGTATTTGTAATATTTGTACAATTTTGTAATTTCGTATTTTGTAATATTTGTACAAATTATTTTGAAAAATGCCATGATTTAACAAGTTCTGCTCCTTCTTCCACAGTACTTTTTCAACAATATCATCACCGTTTTCTTAGTTAGTAAATTTTGGGGAAGTTAAGTTTTTAGGTTTCAGATAGTCTTGTCTATACATAGGTCTCAAAGACAAAAACTATAGCAAATAGAGGGTATTTTATGCTAGCAATGTAAGACTTTTGGTAATCTGTTTTTAAAAATGAAAATCCTCTGATTATTCTGTTTAAACAGTTTTATCTTCTGACTTTTTCCACCCTGCCAATACACTTAGCTTTTATTTAGGACAGCTGCAAATGTAAGTGACACTTGCTACCATGGGGTTTGTGTTGCCAGGTCACTCAGAGTGCATTTGGAGGCCACTATGGTGAGCACACCATAAAAGTAAGAGAGAAATATATGTGTTGTGTGCTATATCCAAAGGCTATGTATCTCAGAAACACCAGACCCTTCTAAAGGGTAGAAGGCTACTCATTTTATTTCTAATAGTAGATGGGATTAAGAGACTGAATGTTGCTGCTCCCATCCATAAATAATGTTTCCAACATTGTAGCTGTTGGATGTCGATTGTTCAGAGAAGTGGAAAGAAGTATCTAAACTGCATTTTTCTGTACTTCTTTGCAACTTTTTGACACCATCAATTTACTGTGAGTTCCAGTCAGCTGAATCAATAACAGATATAGTCTCCAGAGCCCTGGGAAAGACCTGCTTTCAGGAGGTTAGTAGATAGGCTATAGGCTTTATTGTCTGGAGTGGAATCATCATGCTCTTGCTGCAGCAATAGACCAAAAACTCTGATATTTAGGGCAGTTTTGAAGCTTGTTCCAAGATTGTTTTCACAAGAAAAGGTTACCCTGTCAGAGCACAGCAGGGGAGATTGACCACACTTCTGAAGTCAGTCTAGTCAAGCCCAAGCTTTGTTCTGCCTCAGCTCTTCAGTTCCTCGCAGATGGGCAGAGAAACCCACTGCCAGCTTTACATGTAACAGGGAGGACAAAGAGAAGATTCAGACCATCTAATGCTATTGAAGCTGGAAGTAATGGGCTTACACAAGTGGAATTTAGGGGTAGGCTTTGTCCAGCTAGATGTTGACAACTATATTTCTCTCTGCTGACTATAAAAGGAGCTCAGCGTGACTAGCTCAGGCATAGATGTCTCAAGTTAAATGGGAGTAATCCTCCCTGCTTGCCAGAGCCCGGGTTGTTTGCATACACAGAAAAGTCTTGTTTGCTTTGAGATATACCAGGTATCCAAGACATCTACCAAGACTTGCAGGTGAGAGACAGAGGCTGTGGAAGACAGACCGCTTGTGAAGAGAGAGATGGAGATGTGCTGGGGTGCCCTCAAGCATCTCAAATGGCACTGAGTGGACACAACTATATGGCCATCTCTGTAGGGTGGTCCAGACTTTAACTTTTATAAACCTGTCTCAGAAAAGGAGTCTCTTGATAGCTTGAGAGTTTCCTAGGTGTCAGCCATTTGGTATTTTAAAAAATGTAAATACATGTATAATTTGTGTGGGGAAAATGCTCCTCTACCCTTTTTGGAAATGGCCTCTTGTGAAAACAAGCTTGCAAATGTTGTTGGCCCAGAAGGGTTTCAGTTCAAAGGAGCCTCACCCTTATATAACACATGAGAAAATGTTCAGCCATGGATATACGTGGCTGCTTTAAGCCTTATACAGCTAGCAGTCACTGGGCAAAATACAGAAATAAACCTGAATGCAGAGAGACCATAAATCAGCATCATAAAAAATACTAATGATGAATGTTGATGAATCAAGATATACTAGAAGACTGAATAAAAGACCAAGAGTAAATGAATTTATTTTGTTTTTATAGCATGTCACTATTTTATTTTCTTCTTGTTACCTCTCCATGTAGGATGTGCTACATAGACCAGGCTTAACCACCTGTTCAGTAGAGAAATTAAGTGCTTTAGAAAAGCATTTTCCATTTCTTCCCTTTAGTGTCCACCAGTGGATGTTGTCTCTGGCCCCAGAAGCAGCTGGTGTAACTCAGACAGCTCATTAAAAGTGCCTTGTGATCCTTTCTGTTGCATACATGGCACTTTAACCTGTTTGCTCTTCGACCTTCTCCTCTACCAACTTCCCTCAAAAACAAGTTGCTTTTTATTTGGGAGAGATATTTGCATGTTGTCAGACAGGAGGATTCAAATCGAGTACAGCATCATAAACACAACACTTGCAAATCTCTCTGGTTTTAGGCAGTAGGAAAACGAGTTCCTAGCATTTGCTAGTACTTCTCTGGGTGTTCATTAAACAATGTTAATGTTTTTCTTCTCTTAAAAGCCAGGCTATGGTATGAGGCAGCCTTGTGTTTAGCAGTTGCTCACTGACTAAAAATCCTATGGCAACCAATAAATGGAAGCCAAAAAATGTTGCAATATTATTTTAGAGGACTCGTCTGCTTATTTTTACAGTTAGCCTTGCATAACCTTCTACATTTTTGGACTCTGCCTTATGTAGAATATTTCTTAAAGTTTCCATTTATTTCAATTGTGCACTGCACATTAGGAAAACTCCTAAAAGAATTAGAAAAAATGAGTCACAAATACTTTCCCTTTATGATGTTATCCTGCCCTTCTATAACCCATTTATGTACTGCCCTTACATAATATTTATTTGGTGTTACAGTTTTGCTAAGCATCTAACTCTAATTTCTTTAATATGCAAAGCAAAGATGAAAACAGTGTCATGATGGTAGCTTGAAATGTGTTTGCTTCCTGGGATTTAAACATGTGGACACAACAAATTATATCTGGTTTCCAGCTGAAGACCAAACTGGGTTTCCAGCTTGAGCCATCACATACCTATCTCAAGCGTGTTTAGGGCTTGAGATGGTAATTTTATTTTTATATTTTTCAGGATGGTTGTGGAGATTCATCTTTATAAGCAATGAAAAGCAGTGTAATGTTAGGTTTAAGATTATGTGTGGAAAAAAAATCCATTCAGTATCAGTGCAGCTTAAGTGTTTCTTGTATGCCCATCTCTGTGTGACACTGGCACAGCTAATCATCACCAGCAGAATATCAAAGGCTACATCTGTAAGATTCAGCCTTGGTATATATAATGCCCCAGAAATTATATATTTCACTCTCTCCTTTCACAAAAATAGCCTCAAAATCCTTGCAGCTTGTTCCTCTGTGACCAGTGGTGTAGCAGTAGGTGAATTCCTTCAAGCTGGCTCTCTATGGGTTCATGCCTGATGTTGCAACCCCATCACCCATGGCGAATTACACATGCAACTCTTGCAAAATTGTGTTCTGAATAAATAAAGGCTTGGAACTTTATCCCTGTCTTTCTTCAGCAAACAGGATCTTAGGTAGGATGGAGAGGAACAGGTTTGTGTGCTGGCATGTGAGCATGAGGCTGTGTGTGCTCCTGCATAAATGAGCAGTCCCAAATGTGAGAGAGGGTGGGCATGCATCATTCTGCTTCTGTGCACCAAGCTGGGTAAGAAGCTGGAACAGGAAACTATGGCATGTTCCTCATCTGCTTCAGAGCAATGTAGCTTATTTCTCCAGCAAGAAGAGCTGGGAAGGGTTTGGTGCTTCTGTAGGCTGGAGATTTCCAACAAGCAGCGCTGGCAGCTGATGGGAGGTGGCAGCATCCTGGTCCTCACCTTTTTGGGAAACCCTTGCCCATGCAAATATACAGGTTTTGTACTTGAAAATTTGTGTTACCTTGTGCATATATAGAAAAATAACAGGGAAGGCAACCAGCTCAGTTCTTAGATTCTTTAAATATCTTCAGGTGGGTTTTGGTACACAGATTTCTGCAGGAAGGATGCCTCAGCTCCTGACGGTTCATGGAGACCAAATCTGCCCATCCTGTGGAACTCAGAGAGTGATTTATGTCATCCCAAAGCAGACACTGATGTTTGATGAGATTTGTGGTGCCCTACACCCATTGCCTGAGAACTATTTTGTTTCTAAAACAAAACATGTTCAAAACGTGTAGCTCAAATATAGAAGGCAAAGTTGTAGTCACCAGGAATCAAGAGAGCTGTATCCTACTTTAAGCCTGACACAAAGGCTAAGAAAATAAATATAATAATTTACATTCCCATTGGTTTCCATGAGCCTTGAACAAGGACATTAAACATAAGAAATGAAATAAGCATATATGCAAACAGATATTTATACATTCAAAAATATGCATTTAAACATAATTAGGTAGAATATATCTATTCATATGCTAATCCTATTAAAATGTAAACTTGGGTTGCAAATTCTTTTGGATGAGAACAGGAGGTTTTCTCTCCATATTTGTATATAGCAGCATAATAAAGTCTGGATATGCCTAGGACTGGGGGACCTTCTGATTACTGAAGTAAAATTAATATATTAGAACGTTTGAATAGTTTTAGGATCAAGTACAATATGTCCTATCTTATGAGATCAGCAGCCTCCTGCTATTCTTCAGACAAGGCCTCTGCTCTTTTCTAATTGAATTCTTTGTGGATTTTTTTGGTACAAATTTTATCTATGAACTTTGGCTGCAACTGACCCAATATTGCAAAACCCATTTCTCACAGAACCTAAGCAGGTTTTAACCCAGCTTTTGAAAGGAAAGCAAAATATAATAATCTATTTCAGTGACGGGACTCAGAAAACAATCTATTAAGGGTAAATGAAAACAAATAATTTTTCTTCTATTGTCTTTCTCTGATGAAAGGTCACATAAAATCTCATAAACTGAGGTATTGCTTATTGCTTGTCATTTTAGATGTTCCCTGTATACCTTGGAAATCAGTTCAAGAAAAATCATACAGTATATTTTTGGAAGGATTTCTTTAAAGCAATAATATTTTTAGTTACATCAAACACTGCATTACGTTACACACTGTATAACTATGCTTCAGAGTAAGCAATCATATCAGATTTATAAGATAAAGAAGAGATTGAAGTTTTTTTAAAGTTTAAAATTACAGGCTTGATAAGCATGGTTTACTGGTTTATAAAACCAAACTGAACGAGACAGTATCAACAGTGATCCTTTCTGATATACACTGATGTTTTGTACAGTCCTTTTTGGTTTACTGCTGTTGTTCATTTTGTGAATTTATTTATTTATTTATTTACTTGTTTGTTTGATTGTTTGTTTGTTTGTTCATGCTCAGTCCTGACAAGTAGTGGATATATTGCCAGGAGCAGGGCTTTTGTGTTGATAGTCATAGCCTTGAGCTTCTGATAGGGAGGTGCCTGTGAGCTGCCTCCATTGATCCATCTCCAATGTTTGGACCTGATTTCAAGTACTCCAGAGTAAGAAATCTCTCTCCAAGGGTCCTCAGGCTGCAGTCAGTTTGCAAAGTCTCTTTGGGGTTTCAAAGCATCTGAATCCAGCACTGGCAGACCCAGGTGGGCAGCCCTGTGTGAAGGGCTGTGGAGTTTAGGAGAGTCCCAGCAGGAGATGCTGCAGCTTGGTTTCGCTACACACCCCCAACCCATCCTTTAGATGGTTTCACACAAAAAAAAAAGTGTTGCAAGGGCCAACTCATGAGGTGGAGGTATGATGTCCTCTTGTTTATAATCCAGTGTGGTGTTTCTTGCAACAGGAAATGTTGTAAAGGAATATTGTTTCAAATTATGTGTACTTAGTGTTTGGTAGAGGTTATTGCAACACACATTTGCTGATTTATTAATTATGGTGGGTTAATTATAACAAATCCCCCTTCCTTACTCAGGATGAACAGCCTTCATGAGGGTGAGGCTGTGAAATAGGGTAAGAGAAGATTAATTTATTTTTAAAAAAGAGTGAAATTAGACAAAGAGGAATGAAGAGCACTGTCTCATCCCTTCTCACAGCTTGATACATTCCTTTCTTTATGGTTCCTTTCTTTATTGCTACTCTCACTTGTCCCACTTCCCATTGCAATGCATAATTCCCAGTCAACTCATTCAAGTATTTCATATATTCACACATGACAACTTTCCAGCTTGTACTGTAGTGTTTTCTCCTCTCATATTTTAGCAAAAGTTTGTAGTTTTAGGGTTTTTTTTTAAAGACCTTATCTTCTGGAGTGTTTGCTTCTGCCCCTGATTTAAACTCTGTATTTATGTCTCATATGATTATTCACTGAAACTGACAGAAATGCAAAAGAATATTTTCTTTTTTTTTTTTCTTTTTTTTTTTTTTAAAGTTCCGAGTTTTTAAAAAACCTGTGTGTGTTTTGGAGGCCTGACTTGTTTGTTATTTTTGGTGCTGAAGTTGAACTGAACTACAAAAGCCAAGATATGTTGTAAGCACATCTCTAACTACTGTGTTGTAATCTTATTTCATTCAGCTGCTGAGGGCTTATATGGCCACTGAAAGGAATGCGGTCCTGGCTGAGTACTTTTCCAGTGAAAAATGTTAATTTGTTCCATGCCATCACCATGAGGTTTTTTTTTTTTTTGTGTACCTATGTTCAAAGTCAACTTTCACTGATTATCTCAGGTAAGACACAGAAGGAGAGAGAAGGAAACTAAACTTCTATGCAATTTCTAAACTTCTCAGAAATTCTTTAAGAGCAGTGAATTTTAAAAGTTTTGTGGTTTATTAGTTTTTATAATATACATCATTGTTTTGCAACTCAGTATTCCTCTGCAAAATATCTCAAATGTCAGAAATAAAAGATAATTCCCTTCCCTTCCCTTCCCTTCCCTTCCCTTCCCTTCCCTTCCCTTCCCTTCCCTTCCCTTCCCTTCCCTTCCCTTCCCTTCCCTTCCCTTCCCTTCCCTTCCCTTCCCTTCCCTTCCCTTCCCTTCCCTTCCCTTCCCTTCCCTTCCCTTCCCTTCCCTTCCCTTCCCTTCCCTTCCCTTCCCTTCCCTTCCCTTCCCTTCCCTTCCCTTCCCTTCCCTTCCCTTCCCTTCCCTTCCCTTCCCTTCCCTTCCCCCTGTCCTGTGAATGGTGCTGAGGCTCCTGAACCATGAATTGAGGAGTGCAGTGAAATAAATTATTGTTAGAGAAAAAACTCTATTTTACAGATTTTCCCCTTCAAAATCCACAGTCTGAAAGGGAAATATCCCCTCTTCCATTCCCCATATGTCTGGAGAGTCATACAGAAAAAAGAGTGGGCAACTTTTGATATTCTTAATTGCCACAAGAGAGTTAAAGCTTTAAGCTGTAACTTAACCACTACCCCCAACTCTTATTACATTCAATCATACTTGAATGCACTGTAGCAGAATTTAATTTAGATTTTGTAAGATTTGGCCTTTTGAAATCAGCATAAATTATAATGTTCCAGTCAATAGTTTGTCCAACAGACAGCAAGTCACTTGATTTTGCTTTAGAATGTCTCAATCTGTTAAACAATAGAGCTTTTCTTTGCTGAAGTGGGATTGGTGTGCATTCAGTAAGAATAAGCTCATTCTAACAGCTTTTCTTTGCTTTTCTGTTTTAAAGAGAGAGAATTTGTAAATACTCTGTATTAAATTTGGTAGCAATCTCTGAACCATGCTGATAAAAGCAAAAATTGACCCAAACTACTCAACCTCAATCTAATAAGATCAAAAGACATCAGGTAATTTTAGCTTATTTATTTGGGGTGTTTTTTTGTAACTTGTTTTTTTCACAGTTATTTAATTGTTTGTTCTGCGATTTTTTCCCCCCAGGAACATCTGAAAACAACACTGTGAAATGCTGCAGGACAGAGAATTCTTACACCATTTTTCTAGCTAAGAATGAACCAGAAAGCCCACAAGAAGGATTCTTTTTATCTTTTCTGGACAATATAATTATGTGCTAACTTCTCTGTGTGGTTAACTGAATAGGATGTTGCTAATTACTAATTACCATCAGGAAAGGGAGTAAATATGAAACCATACATATCCAAGATACTTTCCAGATGGAGGAATAGGTTTGCTGACTTTAACCTTTTGTATATTGATTTTCCCAGTCCTGTTTCTCTTCACTCTATTGCAGACCAAACACTGTAAGGAGCTAAAGGAGAAACTGTATTTGATACAAAGCTCCTTCTTAGATCAGCACCAAGATATCCCAGCTATTCCAGATTAAAGTAAGGCTGATTCCTCTATTTTTAGGACTATTGTCCATGGCTTACCATGTTGGGGTTCACATGCAGTACTACTGCAATCAGAAAATTACTTTGCTAACATGAACTAGAGATATATGTTCTGATTCTTACTCTTTGTCAATTCTAATCAGTCAGTTATTTTCTGAGAACTGTTTTGGTTGAATATCACAAGCAAATTATTCAAACATTAATCAATAATGAGAAAAACTAAGCCAAGGTTCTACATGGATTTTTTTAAAAGCTCTGTGGTAGAAATTTTGAATTTGCTAAAGAGAATCAAAGTTCAGGCATTGACCTCACTGGGACCAGATTTTCATTTTAGATGTTCTACAGGGCCACTGAATTATTTTGATTTCTAATTCCTAAATGACAAAGATTTTAAAAATGGTTACATAGAGCTATACATCAGTAATGTACACAGCAATGTACACAATAAGTTAAAAAGTAATGACCATCTGCTCTCCTGGGATTTGGCTCCTTATTGAGCAAGAAACTTTTAGGTATTTTTTCAGGGGAAAAAAAAAAGGCTGATTTTTTTCCTTTTGTTTCCTAGCTGTCTTTCTGCCTGGATGTTGCATCCAATTTCCTTTGAATCCTGGGATATGCATGTAGATTGGGGCAGTGGGTGGGTATTCAGCTTCAGTTTTGCTTTCATTTGGAGTCATCCCACACTGTTAATTATGCCCATTTTGTAAAAGCTGAATCTCTGTAAGCCAGAAGCTTGGATCTGGAGTTTCTATGGTCTGTAACAGTGGCAGGGTTTTTTTGTTTTGGTGAGGTTTTCTTTTTCTTTTTTGTTTGTTTGTTTGTTTTGTTGTTGTTATTGTTGTTTGTTTGCTTGTGGGTTTTTTATTGTTGTTGTTTTGGTTTTCTTTCTTTTCAGAGAAGAAGAATGGATGTCTTGTTTTTTCCTCTCATTTCTTAGGGGAAATTAAAAAGCAGCCATGGCTCTGCATTATGGCCTTCCTTTTTGCTTAGCTTTAATTTTAGTCATCTTTTGCTGGTTCCTGTTATACCCAGTTCTTGAACTCTCAGTACAATAAATGTTATTGTTCCTGGGGAGAATGAGTTGCATGGATGTCAAGTCATCAACAATCAGCTGGCCAGCTGCCTGAAGCCTTTTTTGTTTTCTTCATGGGACATAACTACAAGTATTTATTCATACAAAAGAGTCTTACACACCTAAGTAGACCTATTGACAGTGGTGGTGAATTGAAAGTGGGAAAAAAACAAGGTTGGGCCATGTCTTTTAAATCTAGGACTGAAGTTCTAGTTCTAGCTGTCACAATTCTTTAGCTGATGGCATAAATTTAATTGCTTTTGGCAACATATACACCCCTATACTATTTTAATTTTTTTAAAGGGCAGATAAAAGAAATCAAATTCAGAAGAAGCAAATTGTTTTGCAAGTAATTTCAAAAGCAAGGGATGATGTGTTTAGGGCAAAGATAGAGGCTCTTGATATGTTTAGTAAAAATATTAAATTGAGTCTGTCTCATACTATTAGAATCTCATTTAGTACTCATTTCTCTGAAAAAACATTCTAGTACAGAGAGATTGTTGTCTTCCTTGATATACCAAACTCTTAAATTCAAGACTGTGGAAGACAGACGTGACAAATTTGACAATAACACCATCTAAAGATGAGGAAGGAAGCTGAAAAGTAAAAACTAGTTATTAGAGAGTTATATAATGAAAGGGAACATTATGCTTCTTGCAGTAGCAGGAATTAATATTAGTTTGTTCAATAATAAAAGATGAAACCCATAGAAATTTGCAATACCTTTTAAGCAAACATTCAGAGAATGTCAAAATTAAGCTAAAAAGGGAGAAACCTACTTTGAACTTGCTTAAACTGGAAGTTTCAGGCAATAATTACTTATTAACATTCAATAAGATCACAACAGCTTGAAATGACTGGTATCTGAGGAAGTCTCATGCAGATTTCTGAATTTACTATCATGAAGGTCTCTGCCACTCCCATAGCTGTCATTACATAGGATGCTCCCCCACCTTGTTTCATATGCAGCATGTTTCCTTTCTCCTCACCTGATAGGATTTCTTCTCAGCTGCAGGGTCCCTTTCTGGGGCCACCAAGCATCACCTGTGCTCCTCACACACAAGGAGGGAGGGATAGAGTGGGATTCAGTCACTAAGCACAGGTGTCTGGCACTGCTTGAGACACCTTGGGCTGGCCTGCCCAGCCCAGCTGCTGGTTGAGACAATGCAGGTGTTCTCTAAGATCAGTGTCAGCTCTGTCACACCAGCAAGTCTTGTGCATCTCAGATACTTGCTTAGGTCTCTGACAGTGTTTTACATGTGAGCTTGGTATCTGGGCTACATGTGAAGTTCAAAGAGCTGCTCATTTTGTTCTAGTCCCCTCCATGTGGCCCCTGACAAGCCTCACAGAGCCTGATGACATCTTCAGCTTTACTTCTCAGCAGTTTATAGCCCCTCACCTCAGCCCCACAGCCTGCTGCCTGTCCCCCCAGGTTACCTGCTCAGCTCAGCACCCACCCATCAGCCCCACAGTCCCCTGCAGGGTCTATCTGTTCCAGCCCAGTGCAGCTGAGTGCTTGGCAAGTGTCAGTGACAGTCCTCTAGCTCACTGGAGAAGGATGAGAATCCTCTGCTGAAAGGAAGCTGATTGTTCTTTCTGTTGGAGTCCACCAAAATCTGTACAGAGGGCACCACAGCAGATGGATGCAAAAGTAACTCGAATGCAGGAATTCTGAAATGCCGTGGGCTTCCCTTTCCCTTCCCTTCCCTTCCCTTCCCTTCCCTTCCCTTCCCTTCCCTTCCCTTCCCTTCCCTTCCCTTCCCTTCCCTTCCCTTCCCTTCCCTTCCCTTCCCTTCCCTTCCCTTCCCTTCCCTTCCCTTCCCTTCCCTTCCCTTCCCTTCCCTTCCCTTCCCTTCCCTTCCCTTCCCTTCCCTTCCCTTCCCTTCCCTTCCCTTCCCTTCCCTTCCCTTCCCTTCCCTTCCCTTCCCTTCCCTTCCCTTCCCTTCCCTTCCCTTCCCTTCCCTTCCCCCTGTTCAGTAATTCTGCCTTTCTGTTGTAAAGTCAGAATCCCTCATCTTCATTTTGGGCATCAATTATACTGGTGACAACATGAAGTGTCTGTGCAGTGACTGGAACTATGTGAACTTTGAACAGAGGATTTGTTTCCCAAAAGTTAATTTGACATTTCCTCTTCTTCTCTGGTTGTCTGGTTGCTTTGGTGTCTTACAAAAATATATTTCTTCTTTTTTCTTCTCCTAGCAGCTGGAGCTGGTAGCTACTTCTCATAGAGTGGATTCTTTTCTCTTTTACATCCTCTTTCAAGGTGAATTTTAATAATATCTCATGTGGTACAAACAATCTTAGTAATTTTAGTATTTTGTAAAATGTCGTTTTCTTTTAACATTAAAAAACCCTCACAACAACCTATCAGGAAACCCATATTCAGTTTTTTTTCCACAGTGGAAACTGTGAATTATTTATAACAGTAGTTTGATTATATTAAAAAGCACAATCCCAAGTCTGCAGTACATTACTGGCTCCATTCCTTGCCTAAAACAGGCGTGTTTATATTTTTCCTCAGTAAATATGTGATAATTAAATGCAAATAGACCATATTTTTCAAATGAATTCCCAACCCTGGAAACTTGGATGATGATAATCTTGCCTAATAAATGCACAACTGCAAGTGAAATCAAAGTTTACTGAAGCAGAACATTCTTAGCAGTCAGTAGCAGCCATCATTTAGTGAAAAAAAACCATACAGGATTAATATAGACACATCATTGAAAAATGGATAGCCCAAAGGTATTTTATAATTACGGAGTATACCTAAGCATTAATTGAAAACACTGTGCACTCTTTATGGGATGTTCTCAGCTAATCCATTCCTTTAAATTATTAGGCTATATTGAAGCCATGCCTAAGGCTGTCATCAGTTCTCGTGCATGTTCCCCATTGTGTGTGTTATCCCCTGTTTCTAGGTCAGCTTTTCAGCCTTTTCCTTTCCCCTTGTGGAGGAAAGCAATTTCTCTCCCATGCATTTCATTTATGAAGAGGCATGTGCATGTTTCCTGGTCTTCTCCCTCTCCCTTGCAGCCTGAGGTCCTGCATCTCCCTTGGAGCTACTGGGAGGATTTTTGTATTGCTCTGATAGTTCTCTCATCCCATGAGCAGCTCTATTTCCCCCTCTTTTTGATGAACAGTGTCTCTCTGATGTCTTTCCAGATCTGGGCTAAGGACAGAGGAATGCAGAATCCCAGAGAAGAGATCCTCAAAGAAAGGACTTTGCCTGTCCAGCCTGCAAGGAGAAACTGACACATCCTCTGCAGCCATCCTTGTTCCCTCCTCCTTGTCTCGTTCTTCCCAGAATGCTCCACTTTTACACAGCTGTTTTCTAACATCTGGAAATATATCATCCTATGCCCTTAAGAAGAGCCTCTAAGCATGGGATTTTGTCTCAGTGGCAGGATGCTGGCAAGAAGCCAAGCATTGTCTTTGTTCTACCTGGCTGATTGTTCTCCTTGCCCAAATAACTCAGTTTTCCTTTCTGGGATTCCTGTAGCTGCACTCCCAAGACCACATTCATAAGGTATTTGGAGAGACTCCTATGAGTATATCCCCTTCTTTCCTTACAACTTCCTCACATGAAAACTATTTTCCCCCTTTAACTAATTCTCCATAACAGTTAAAGACAAAAGCTCCATTTTGTTCACTCTTTATGACCTTATGAATGGGGAAGAATATTACACAGCCCATAGGAAGCATGAATTTAGTCTGATGGCTATTCCTTCTGTAGCTCTCACTTTCATGCAGTACTGTTTTCTGGCCTGAACCTGGACCAAGAGAGCAGTTGCAGGGGAGGGAAAGGCAGGTTCCTGGAAGAAGGAGTAGCTGACAGGATGTTGCTTTTGTTGGAAAAGATCCGTCCTGTTGACAACAGGGAGGACCCAGTAAGGCTGAGTGTTAGCTACCAACCAGGCAGCATGCTGCCAATCAGATTGCAGAGACCAAACTTTCCTTCTTCCTGCCAAGAAAAGGCACTTAAATAAAGACTGAAGTATGATTTCAATTTCACTCTGTTAATGCAGACAGCAGAAAAACACAGTGACTCACTGAATGCATTCTTGCCTGTTCAATAAATAAAATTTTCTCCCAGAAGCCTGCAATTTTGCATTGGTAGAGAGGCATAGTGAGCACTTGGTCCTAGGATGTGCACAGCACAGCAACTGAGATTTCATGCTCAGAAAGGCCAAGAAGTGAACATGTTGGAAAGTTCTCAAAAAAGGCCACAACTTACATTAATTTTCTGTTTCCTTCACAGATATAGAAATAGCTGCTTTAAAAAATATGAAGGGACAATAGCTAATGCTATTCCCACAGCTTTAAATCTTAAAAAACCCAACCTGCCTCAAAGCAGTCACCCTTTTACTCTTGCGTCCTGTAGCTCTCTCCATGATGTGTGGTGAGGGGAGTGAGCCAAAGGGGATGGCTGAAGGATGTAATGCCACAGACAAGGCTGTAAAATTACTGTGTAAGCTACAAATTTGCTTCATAGCACTGCTACATTAAACAGTGATGAGTCGGGGAGATTTTTTTTTCTCTAAGTCCTCCCCTGCTTGTTGTCCTAATGCCTGAGCAGTTTCTCAGTCACATAGCAGGATGACCCCCAAAAGTTGGCAAATGTATTGGCCAGTGGCATTGTTTGTTCTTTATCTGAAGGTGACCAGGAGATATGAATAACAGTTTAATTTTGGATTTTAGATGCAAGCCTGAGGTTTTCACTTTATGTAATGCTTTCTGAAATGTCCTGAAAAGAACTGAAGAGTTAGGCTGTAGTCCAGGAAAGGAAATGAATGGTAGAAATGATACATAATCTCCCCTGACATCCTGTTAACATAGCCTCGTGCTTAGCCCAGGAACTCTGCCTTGCAGAGCTGGCAGGGTGAACAGACCCTGCCCACAAATGTGTTTTTGCAGCCCTGTCCTGGTTTGCTGTGTACCACAGCCCTTAGTGCATGCCAGGATCTCTGTGTTTGCTGCTGTGACTCCCCCTGCTCTGGGGTGGGGGGCCCAGACTGGCACTGCTCAGGTCATACAGCTCATGGCTCTTCTCAGGCACACACAGCCTGGCTCCAAGCCTGGGAATGCAAGGAAAAGATTTTAACTGACTTCAGGAAGTTGTGTTCAAGTCCTTTGGGAGGAGCTGGGATGAAGGACAGGAAGTGCAATGTAATGTGAGGTGGGATTTTTCCCCAAATAATTATTTATTTATGAATGTATTTATTGACTTCTTTGATGTTTTAATCACTGTGGAAGCACAGCAACCTGATGGATCTCTATTAACATACATTTAAATACAAAAGGGGCAGTTTACTTTTCTGCAGTTTGAGCACCTGCAATTCACATCAGCTCCAGCTGGAATTCTGAGTGTTCAGCATATTAAACATCCAGTAAACAATGCTATAACAGCATTGACTTTAGGATGAAATCATAAATGCATGAAAACAGGACAAAGTCTATAGCTCTTTGTAGCTATATTCAAGCTGTTATGCCTCTTGGTCCTGGAATAGAAGGCTGGAAAAGATCTCAGTGGCTGTGGATTAGCTCAGCTTTGTAATTATAGCACCTGAGATGAGAGCTGCTATTTTGCTTATATTAGATAACCAACCCAAAATTGTCATATGAAAGGAGGATTAATTTTTTATTCCAATACTAAAACCAAATTAATCTTTGAGCTGAATTAGTCTGATTTGCTAAGTCCTGCAGGCCACCACTTTTCTTGTTTAATGTGATGAAACTACTAATTCTCCATTTCTGGTGGGAAAAATTGAGAGGGTGTAACTTTGTGCAACTTTGTTTTGCTTTTGCAATATGCCCTTCCCCACAGAATCTCATTTGTGCTGTTTGCCATCTAATATCCATACACCTCTGGCAAAATCATGGTGCAAAATTGAGTATCTTATTAAACATACTGAATCCAAGTATTTGTGCATAGTGAGTAACTTGACCTACTAAATGTGATCCATTAAGACTTAAAGGACCACTCAGGCCCTGTTTTCAGGTCAGTCCCAAAGTGTATTAACCTGTTTTGAAATGCCTGGAAGCTGTGGGAAATGCCCACTGAATACACTAACAAAGGGAAACTAGAGGGCTTAAATGCAGCCAGAAAAGAAACAAAACAAATTTTCTATCTGCTTTGGTAAGATATTACTGACTCAAGAGATTATACACACCAGAAATGAGATTTTGAGTCCTGCTCTTGGAAATTACCCCAACAGGAAAAGGCTACATCCTTCCTTGGATTTAAAAAATATTGTGAGAAAATCCAGTCATTGTGCTTGCCTTCCCCACCTCGTTCAGAGAGTACCAGGGAGTCATCAGAAATTCTTCAGTGTACTGACAGAGTCTCTGACCCTTTGGAGGATTATGGAAGTGTATAATAAGAGGACTGCTTTCTTACACAGATACACCAGAGTTTTTCTCTATTCTGATGTCACTTCACACAGCAGTGGACTTTGAGGGAAAAAAAAAGCTTAAAATACTCAAAAATGACCCTTTATTTCAGAGGAGTAAGAAAGCTAGAAGATGGAGAGCATAGGAAGCCCCTGTGTGAAAAAAAAAAACAAACAAGAAAAGCACACAGTAAAGATGAATAAGGCCCCAAATTGCCACCCTGGAAGTCTGAGGAAATTAACAACATAGATATTGCTTAGAAATGGGGACCAGAGCAGGTAGAACATTGATTAGGTTGTTACAGAATGTCCTGTCTAAAGTGGTCAGGTCCAGGGGAATCCCTTCCCTCTCAGCTGGGACCAAGGATTCATCATGCCTCTCACTGAACAAAGGGCAGCCCCTCCTTTGGAGCAGTCAGATTATTTTACCCAGTGCCAGGAGCACCTTTTATTGCATCTCTTTCAAAGGGATTTTTTCTGATTCATGAAAATTAGGGAAGTGCTAAGATGAAATGCTGCTATTTATTATGAAAGCCTCCCTCAGATCCCTGTTCTTCAGGGCCTGTGTTATGAGCCTGTTTCTCTTTTGCAATCCATTTCTAATACTTCTTTCAGTAAACAGCAGCTGACCCTTGTAAGTATGTGGAACTGAGTGGCCCCAGGCTCTCATCTCTAAGAGTGAGCTGTGCTGTTGCCTGTTCTTCAGCATGGGTGGAGGGCAGGAGGGGAGGGGTGGGTGTTTTTGGTAGGGTGAGATGTGTGGCTGTTCAGTTAATTTGGGATGGAGGGGACCATCATAAGGCTTGGGCAGGTCCTGGTGTTGTGCAGCTGATAATTCTGCTGCTGCTGCTCACAAATGAAGCAGTCCTGATGGGATTATGGGGGAGCTAGGGGAGGCAGGGAGGTTGCAGTTTTATGAAACTGCATGAAACAGAAAACAGGAGAGAGGAAATCTCTAAAGTGATATCTGCTTGTGGTTTTGCCTTTGCTGTATATGAGAGACAGCATTCCTGAGACCTGAGGCTCTTTAGCCTGGTTTTCTGCTCTAGAAAACTTGGTGTGATTATTTACTTGGGACAGGGAAACGGAGATGTGGCAGAGTCTGATTGATCTTCCTCCAAAAAAGAGGAAGATGATGACCACACATGCTGCTGGATAAATAAGATCCCAGCATGCCATTAGATATCTAACTGGCTCTGGGACTACCAAGATGTGTTTATTGTTTGCAAGTTTTGCTATTTGCATAGTGCTTGCCCAAGGCCTTTGTGGCCAGGTTCAAATCCTTTTTTATTCCTCCCACTGAGTATTGGTTTTATTTTGCTATAAATCATTTCCACACCTCATGTGAGACAGATGCCATTGTTTGCTTCTTTTCCATTTGAGATTTGGATGGGGATCATAAGGGATTCTTGTACAAATCTTACAGAGCAGATCCTATCACACAAATTGGGGACATTCTGTCAGAACCTTGGCAGTTCCTCACTGACTTCCATGTGCTTTCAAGGAAATTTCCTGGTATGGTGGTCAGCACTGGTGGGCCTCCCACTTGACGGAGGTTCTCAACTAAAAGTAATTTTCTTCAGCATGGTGTTTAAATCTGTAGCAATTCTATCTTTGATACTAGAAATTCAAATGTCATCAGTTTCATGCATGATAAATTAGAAGATATAAATAAGGTACAAGATGAACATAGTTTATATATACATATCTGTTTCCAATATATAGCTCTAATGTTCTCAATGTTGTTTTAAATACACTCCTAAATGAACCTTTTCCTTTATTTTATAGTCAAGAACTAAACCCCTCTTTCCCTGCTTTTAGTTTCTGATTGTTTTCTAGTCACTCAACTCTCCTATATTAGTTGGTGATAAGGACTAGGGAGAAATGAATACATTATCAAAATAAATCAAATATGTAAAGATGTGGGTGATGCCAAGTCTTCTAAGTCTGTATGAAAAAAAAGTGTGAATATGGAGAGCAATTATATCTTTAATGTTCCTGGACATGAGAATGCATTTTTAAATAAATGTTTTATCTGTCAGCCTGAGTAATAAAGGAATTTACACAGTCTGGTCTTTGAGGGATAGAGCTACTATACAAACATGCACATGACAGAGGTTAGGCATTTTGGCCTTGACTTTTAGTAGCCACTAAATCAGTCCAAGAAGATTCTATTAACTTAGAGGCCAGCAAGTGTCCTACCAGTGGCCAAGGACTGCCTCTGCCTGAATTAAAATCTCTAGATCTCTAACATTTATGCAGAACTTTGTTCTGATTATTGACATCTGCAATTGCTATAGCATAAAAAAAGATGTCATCTAGGAGTGATGCTTTATTCAAGAGAATAAACTGGATCACTTGAAAGACAGTTCAGCCATGACATTTTATCTCAACTTGAAATCAAGATCAGAAATATAGTTAGCTATTTTTTTTGTACAATCCTAATGGAGATCACCAATGTACTATTTTATAAATCAGAAATGTCTTAATCTGTAATTTATGTGAAGATTATTGTCTTCTGAAGAAATTATTTTGAGGAGCTATTCAAAACAAATTGAAGGTGCTCAAGAAACTTAGAAACAGACCACTCATACCAGGAGATTAATGTGAAAAAAATGTGCAAAGCAATGACCGAGATAGAGATAGGAGGAAATGCTTTTTCAGCCAACCTGTAATTAGCTCGTGGAAGTCACAGCTACAGAGAACCAAGGGTAAGAATATAATTAGATTCCAAAAGGGACTGGAAATATATATTGATGTAATTAATTATAGCTCTGAATATATTTCCTAAAGTGTTGTTTTTTTTTTTTTTTTTCCCCAGCAATATTAAACCTCACTCTTCTCCCTGGAGGGACTGTGTTTTTGCAGAAGGCCAAAGAACACATGGGCAGGAAACAGCTCTTAGGTAGTCTGCAGAGCACAAATGACACTCCTGAGGGAGAAACAAAGGTGCTGTTATGGCATGAGCAGAAGGACCAGTAAGGTGCTGGGTGGTCTGTATGTGTGTGAGACTGACACAATAATGACTTAGGCTAATGCTCAAACATACAGTCCTGGATGCCAGATGGTCACCAGCTGGGAGACAAGTCTCATTTTTGAAACTGTACATCCCTTGTAAAATATCTCTGTTGCTATCAGTCTCTGTAAACTTTAACAGTCTGCTCAGTTGGCTGAATTTAACAGTACACTAAGTATGGTAATTATAGATACTGAGGTAAATATAAGTTACAATTGGAAAGTTTTTCAAAGGCAACTATTATCATTAGTTTACATAAATTAAGAGGCTACTGTCATGTGCAAAGACCACATGGAGCTTTCCAATATTGCACATTCATTTTTCAGGGATATGATACAATGTTAGGCAGCACCCTGGAGATGGCAATGTTTTTACTTGGGGCTTATTTTGCCCTTTCTTATCACAGAGGATAGGAGCTAATATTTTCCTCAGGACTTAAACACATAGCAGCTAAAGAATTAGGAAAAACAAAGTAATCAGAAATGGGGTGGTGCAATCCCAAAAGTAAAATAAAACCTACACTGGAATATTAATAAACCATGTGATAAAAATACTGAAGGTTAGAAGTTTTTTTTGCAAATGAGGAATAACAACTTTCTGCAACTTCCATTCTTGGCAGAAGACACTTGTGTTTGAGTTTGCCATGGGAGGCCAGGAACAATCAGGTGACACCATCTGACCAGGTTATTGATGCTCAAACCAAACAGGCTCAGCTCCCTTGGGATCTGCTCTGCTTGGTTCCAAGGGTGGTTTTGACCCAGAGGACCATATGCAGAGTTACAAAAAGTATTTATGAAAAGAAGGAGATTGTGTAACTGAGGTAACAGACATGGACATATATCATATGACCCCTTGATGTGCTCACTGAAATTTAGGGGTGCTTCAGGGCATTTGCATAGTTATTTTGGATGGGATTTCTTTTTGGTCAAGATAACAATATTTTTTTTTGTTTTGTTTTTTTTTTGGTGGGGGGGTTGGAATACACTGTTAAGATATTTATAGGTGATCTCTCACTATTTCTGTTTCTTTCTTTGGATTTTCTATGTATGATGAAGCAATTCAAACTGAAAGAAAAATAATCAAAGTAGAAGTCTTGCACTGGCTTGATATGGTCATGTCTGGATTAAACTGTGAATGAAACAAATCTTGTTTGTCCAAGTTGCAGAACAGTCCTGTTTCATAAAAAGACTGCTAGAAGCATGGAAAGGATATTGTAATGCACTACAGAAATACACTGATAAAATGGTGTGAGAAGCCTAGTGTCTGATTTCAGTAGCAAAGTAACCTTGAACCTTAATAGGTAACAGAAAGCTGGAAAGCTTTGCCTGTGTCTCAAAAGTAAACTGTTCTTCCTAACAAAGCACAGGCAGATAACTGTTTCTGTTACACACCTCTCTGAAAGAACTGCATTCCATCCATGACCAATGCATGGATGCCAGATCTGGGCTACAACCTCCTCCTTCCTTTGAGGAACAGCTGAAGCCACACCTTAAAATGGACTTTTACAGATCTGAATCTAAATGTGAAAAACTAAACTGCAATATTCTTCTAGAAAAGAAGACAACTTATTAAAAAAAATAAGTGTTTCAAAGGGGCTGTTTACTGAATGTCCTTTTCCAGGTTCTTCCTGTATCCATAGAGAATTTTATATGCATTTTCCACCTCATTGTTTACAATAAAATATTGTTCTTGACAGAAAATTGCCTGTTTTAAGGAAATCAAGCTGGAATGTTTTCTTCAGCAATGGCCTGAGCCTTTTGGTACTGATGCCTGACTAATGCCAGGTTAAGTTGCTGGTAATGAGTGACCCACTGCCCTGAACCCTCATTTACTCTAAACTCACTTGGAGAGGGATCTGCTTCTTCCTCTCATTCTTTCAGACTCCAACTGGAAATTTAGTCAATTTGACCCTACAGAAAACAAATTTAGAAATGCTGAATCTACCTTTTGCCCACCCACTTTCCCCCTTCTTAGTCTTGTACCTTGTTAGGGACATGTAGACTTGAAGGAAATATAAAATGTTGGAGTTGACTGTCACTGACCAAAGTATGAAATTCCATTAGCAGGACAAGCATAATTTTGGGCACATACAGTTCTAGAGAAATACAGCCAGTGCTTAAATACTCACTGAGCAATCATGTGCCTTCCTCTGTTCCATGCTGCTTTCAGAGGTGCATTCATATTTCATGTATTTTAACTAGTGCTTATGCAAGGGATGACAGTGAAGCTCATTGCTTTCCTGGCTGCCCACTCTCAAGACTACCATGCTTTAAATGAAATCTATTAAT
Organism: Erithacus rubecula; assembly: GCF_903797595.1. NCBI lineage: Eukaryota > Metazoa > Chordata > Aves > Passeriformes > Muscicapidae > Erithacus > Erithacus rubecula. Next base: position 12,963,690 of record NC_136685.1, on the reverse strand, counting down.
TCTTTCGTAAAGTTAGAGGCCAGAGCACCTGGCATACAGGAATTATCTCTGAGAAGAGCAACTGCCCAAAATGACATTCTGGTGAGAACATCACACCCTCAGAGAGCCACAAGCCACTCATGAAACCAGTAAAACCAGACATCTTAAAATCTCTTAAACTTTCTGTCACAACCTTGACTCAGAATGCAAAAGCATAGCTAGAATAGTTTTGCAGCTTGTGCTTCCAAGCTGATTCTTTACAGATCCAAAAGCATGTGCTAGACAGATGTTGTGCTCAGTCTGATAAGTTTGCATATGGCACTGATGAGTTGGAGATATAAAAAAATTCTTGGATTTATGTAAGCAGATATGTCCAAGTAAAATCTGTGAATATTAAGGGGTTTTTATTCAGGATTGATGTAGCTTGTGACTAGAATATTAGTATTTTGCTTTAGGCTTCAAATATGTAGGATATCAACATGAAATAATTATTTTATCTTCATTTTTTTAGATATCTCATTAAAATGCAGCAATTAAGCCCTAATTTCACCAATAATTTTTACAACAAAGTCAGTAGCTTTAAGAATCTGTAAGTTCTTCTTTTTTTTTTTATTTATTTTTTTTTTTTAATTAGTGCTATAGACATTTTCATTACCTAGGATTGTACTTTATGGGATTTTGGGCAGGATGAATGGAATCTTCAATGGAAAATTGTGTTTTCCTTTCAGAAGTATATCAGCTCTGTGTTAAAAAGGCATCTATTATAAATATTCTTATGATCTTCCCGAGGAAAATAACATTTCAATTTGTAAAAATAATGAAGAAGAAATCTGTGGGAAGATTTTTTCATCCTTATCAGAAACCTTTCATGTCATGCTGTCTTGTAGCCTGAACAACGTGAAAATCCAATGTGGGAGTTTAGGAATTAGTTCATATAAGGACTTGATTAATATCTAGCAGTTTCCATAAGTTCCACTTTAATGATTCCTTAATTTTTAGCTATTACAAAAAATAGAATTAACAAATTTTGGTTTTCAAAAAAAAAAACCTTTTGGTTACTCTAAAGCTGAAAGTCTTGCTCATTCCAAATATGATGTGTTCCCTTCCAAGAGATCAGGGCAGTGGTGAGCAAAACATGCACAGGCCACGTGCATTGTCTTTAAACAGGACTTGCCATTTCAATGAGCTGCTTCTGAGACAGGGAACTTCAACCCTTGTCAAATAAATTCTTGTGGGCACAGGAGTGTTGCAGAGTTCAGGGAGTGGCATTGTTCTGATTCTCATGGGCTGCTGTTGGATTATTACTCTCATTTTACCAGTGGGTATGGGTTGCCTATCGAGCACTTCCAGCCCATGTGCGTTTGAGGAGCTCAACCCAAGCAATTCACTCAGGGTCTGCCAGCAGAATACACTTGTAAATTAGCCAATTAGTCCAGAGAGGAAGTCTTAAAGTTAACACAGGGCTAAAATTCCAGCTGAATCCAGAGAGTGAGGTGCTGTAGCTGCAGATCTCTGGAGTTCATCACTCCTTAAGGACATGGAGCAGCTCTGTAATGCACATCAGCTGGTCATGCTGAGTGAGGACTGCCAGCCAGGACTGCAGGAATGTGCTGTGTTCCAGCAGTGGCTGGAGCCCTGATACCTTTCCTAGTTCCTGACTTGCCTGTCCAGGCTTTTTGCCATGTAATAGCTGCCAGTGCTCACAGAGCAGCCCTGCATGTGTGGGTGAAGCACTCTCTTCAGCTCAGCAAAGACAGAATACATTGATACTGAAAACATTCATGTCACTACTCCTTAAGGCATTTTCCTTCAGTTGGACTCATATAGAGAAATTTGCCAGGCAACTTTCATTTTATCATTGTGGTTTCACACCTCTGCCCAACAATGAAATTTAAAATAATTAAAGTAAAGAGGTTAAGAGAGCGGTGAATAATTCACTGTGAAAGATGGACCTGCCAAAACTAATGTGCTTCTCTGTTCATGGAAAGTCTGCAGGTTGGTTGTAATTTCCAGACATTTATTTATGACTTTAGTTTGCCTGGTGTTCTCCTGAAAATTTATTCCTATGCTTAGGAGGTATCACAGAATTTGCTTCAGGTACTTGAAGTGAAAATCTGAGCTGTGTTAGGTAATTGTTGTTGCTCATGGGTAGTTTCATGAGATGGCAGAAGTACAACAGAAGTGAAAGCAATTGGGAACAAGAAAAGCTTGCCTTGGGATGAAGTCTGTCTGGGATGGGCTGATGAACTGCTTACATGGATTTACTTTGGTTTCTAAAAAGTCTTTGGTGTGTAGGAATAATAAAACCAGAGAATGGTTTGGGGTGGAAGGGGGTCTTTACAGATCATCTGAAAGATGTGGGTTTAACTAGTGTAAAATGAAGACAGGACCAGACTTTTGGTTACAGGCAAAGGGTAAATGTATTTTTTATGTGCGTGTGTTTTCATAAAATATTTTTTGTGTGTGGGGGAGTCTAATTCTCCCTAATGGACACTATTTTAGGGCATTATCTTATCATTTGAGTTTATCTGCCCTTAAGGTTGGATTTTAAGGACTTTTCCCTGTTGTCTAAGGTGTAGGTGCATCTAACACAAACTCATTTTTACATTTGTACAAATCCCTGTCAAATGTGTTTGGGAGTATTTGCTTAGCTTCTCTGTTTTTCTTACAGAAGGAACATTTGCTTCATATGTTACTGCCATTGATTCCTATTTGAGGCCAAATTATTTTTAGTGGGGATAAATATTTTATAGAACTAAATTTTTTATTACTCTAAATACAAAATATTTATATTTCATTACATATTTACAATCCTATTCATGAAAAAATAACAGTCATCCTAAAGAAATATTTCCTTGGGAAATATTAAAAAGAAGAAGAAAAAAAGGAGGGAAAAGACAATTTCACTGCAAATTTCCCCCTACATTAAATGAAACAGTTGAAGGCAAGAGTTACAGGAGGCAGTTAGCAAGCACTAGATCTATGCTTGCCACTTTTAAGTTCAGCTTTGAAATTCCCATTTTGTCAGACATGATTATAGTGATGGACTGTAACACTTTGGGTAGAAACCTTTTCCTAGCCTTCTTCAATGAAAAAAATGTAAGATGAATAATTGCTATTTTCTGTCTATTGTTGCAGTGAAATTGGTATTAAATTTTGTTCAAACATCTTCAAATTTCTGCAGTATTTCATTAAAAATTGAGCTAAATTCATTTTTTGGAGCAATACTATTGAAATTCTGGTCAATGACCAAAGCACAAAAGCAAGTGTGTAAGCAGTGGGAGTAATCCTGGGAGTTCAGTGGAACTGTTATCATGGAGCAAGTTAAATATGTGCAAACTTAGCTGCACAGGGTATCTCAATGCACAGCACTGGGGCCTGAAAGCCAGCTGAAGTTAATAGGAGGGCAGCTCTGAGAGATTTTGAACCAGCCCATGAATAATCTAGTGTTCATTCATGGTGTATAGTAGATCAATTGACTTAATTGGATGATGGATCAAATGTATCTCCTTATCTGCAGAGTGCTCACTCTTCTGTAATTCTTTGTTTTCTTCTCTTCCTTTTTTTTTTTTCATTAAAGGATATTGCTCATTGCCTATGACTACTCCAAGATCACCCCATTCAGCCTGAAGAATTGACCTGGCTGAGAATATGAGATTAGAAAGCTCAGTTTTGTTTTCCATGCAGTACATAACATGATTTTCCTTCTGGACAGAAGGAAGTTTCTAGCCGTGATAATTTTTCTCTTCCGAGTAAGAATGTTTGGGGTAAATATTTTCTTTCCTATTGCCCTCTTTTCAATAAGACAGTTACTGAAAGGAACATTTTCCTGACTAGAATTTGTAATAGTAGTCTTCATAACGCACCAAGAAATCCTTTGTCAAGCAATTGTTTCCTGTTTCAAAATTGCAAATACAAAGCAAAAAAAAAAAAAAAAAAAAAAAAAAAAAAAAAAAAGGCAAAAGAAAAGAGACATTTGCTTAGACGGTTGGAGGGGAGAGTAAAGAGAGGTTGAAGTGAATGTGTTCTATGGCAAATTTCCCAAATAACTTTTGCATCAGATTTGCTGAACCTTTATTCTAATGTGATATGTTAGGTCAAAAATTCTCTTTTTTCTTTGTGTGCCATTAAGACACACTATCCAAGCACAGTGGCTTTATATTTTTTGAGGACAAAGTGAGTGCACATATCAGAGTGTGTTCAGAGCTTTCTGGCATCATGAGCTCAGAGCATTTGCTTCCTCTTCACTGGCACTTGGAGCTCTCAGATTCCTGAGAATACACATGATCACATCAGACCCGGAGCCATGTACACTGCATTCACCTTGGAGACTTGCAGTGAACATATAATCATTTCTCTCTAACTTCAGAAACATGACTCCAAGATAGTTTTGTTCTGACTCTCCTTCAAGTACAGGAAGTTGAGTCATGGCTGTTTGCAACTGCAGGACTGCAGGTCATGTCCTTGTGTTCTCAGTGGATCCATATGATTCTGATTTTTTTGTCATAGTGTCAGAATGAGAGCAAGGAAGGGGTCAGTCCCTTTGCGACTGAGCTGTTTTTTCCTGCTGGGATACATACAAATAACATTTATATCTAATTTAAGTAGTGAAATGTTCCTCACCTTTTGGGTTTCCTAAAATACCCTGCTTCCCATCTGTCTGTGCTTTTTCTAGGGATACAACCATGTGTTTACATCCTCATGTGAGAGGTGAATTTGCTTTCATAAAGAGATAATATGGGCAAGAGCCCTGTTTGAAGGAATAATGAACAGAATTAAGGAGGAGGTGCTGTCAGGTGATAAGGACAGAATGACAAAACAGCTCCCAAAACCTACTTTCAAGAATATGTAGAAAATCTGTTTTGACTTTTTAGGTACACTTGCTAATTTGCAAACCTGTATACATGCAGTTATAGGGAGCAGGTGGCAGTTAGAGAGGTTTTATAAAGGCTTTCAACACGAAGTCTCATGTAGGGCACAGAGAAATGTGGTGTGATGGGCTCATGTGGTCCCCAGCACTCAGTGATGGAACCCTCTGGAGTGTTCCAGCTGCTGGAAGAGCCCTGAGCAGAGGAGCATGCAGGTCTGCATTCAGGAATCACTGAGAGCAGGAAATCTGGCTGAGTTCAGCTTCTTTGAGCAGTTGGGACATTGCCTCTAACAGCATTGTTGCAATAGCTCTGAAAAGCCTGTGAAGACATTGTCCCTGGTTCTCACCAGCCAGACCTGTCAACTCTTTTTCAGCCTTGTGCTCCCGCAGTTTTCTCCCTTCTCATGTTCCCCTCCCACCCAGCAAGCCTTCAGTGGCCAAGACTTCTCTGCTGGTCTCTGATCCTCTGTGGTGGCCCAGCTGGTCTCCCTGATCTGTAATGTGATGAAACCACTTCAGCCTGTCTGCAGTCACAGGGTGTGAAACTGTGATTAAAATCTTCTCATGGAAAGACACCCATTGCCTTCCCTCACCAAACAGCTCAGATCTGCCACTCTGCTGCTGTATTACTCACCATGCTCAATGCATCTTCCTCTTGGCTGGTCTGAGTCAGCACCTTTCTGCTTACCAGGAAAGAGGCTTCCTGAGAAAGGTCTCTGAGGCAGGAGTGTGAGGGGGGTCATACTGCTCTGGGGAAAGCATATAGTTTTGGAAAGAATGTTCCCATGGAGATTCCCTGCTAAATTTTCCTTCAGGTTCTCTCAGTACTGAAATGAACCTCAAATTATTTCTTGCAGAGTGCAGTTTCCTGAGATTTGAGCTTATTAAAATGTTGCCTGAGATACCAGTAACTGCCTCAGTCTTTGCTGCAGGGGCTTTTCCCTCGCCCCTGCCAAGGCTTTCAAACAGTATAATTTTCTTTCTTTAACTTGAGGCTCTCTATCCCCGAGCTATTCTCTTCACCCCCAGCCTCCTCTGCAGCAAATCCCAGGGCTGTCTACCTGAAGTCAGCTAATAGCCTGGTGTTCTCATCAGGAAGCAGCAGTGTGATTAATTCTCCAGTGTCTCTTCTGTTCCTCTGAGCTGTTTCCTTTTGGGGAATCTGTAATTCAGCAGGGTGGGAGCCAGCAAGGGACTCTCTTTTGCCTAAAATAGGTGCATCACCTGCTCCACCTTCACCTTATGGAATAAGCCACAATGACAGCAAAATAAGCAATGCTGTCTCATCATTGCCTTGCAGTCTGCCTTTTGTCATCTTGCAAAAAACAAAGATAGTCTGTAACAAAGAAGATATGACTCAAGAGGGATGTGGGCAAAATACTACAATTAGGCATTAAAAATCAGCCACATAGATATGCCTTCTAAGGAGCACGCCCTGAAAAGATTTTGATTTACAGTGTGTCTAAAAGTAAGTGCAAATCAGAAGGATTTTGAGATGGATGCCTCTTAGTGCAGAAAGGAAGGTCATTCAAATGTGCACCTCATCCAATACTTGTAGAGGTTATTTTACCCAGTAATGCCTTGATACACCTGAATATCCTTTTAGAAGGGAGGAAGGGGCTTAGGAGCTGAGAGGTTTTGAATTGACTTGGGAAGCTCCCTATTTTTGTTTGTTGACTCCAGAGGAAAACTGAACCAAGATATCTCCTTGCTTTAATCAAGTGTCTGAAGTAATTGAAACTGATCCAGGTGAAGAGACACCATCAGAACATGGTCTCTTCCTGCAGCTACTCACAAACCCTGATTTGTGCCAGGAATTTAGTCCTACATTACCCCCACTGTCTGTTAACATGATTTGTGGCCTGGAAACAACCATTACAGCAGAAGGTTAGAGACACTCAGGGCCATTTAGTTCTTTCTTCAGGGAGAACAAGTTTTTGTTCCTTCAGAGTTTGTCCTTCAGACCCAAAAGTTCATGTCACATAGACAAGCTGATAATGTTGAAATGGAAGTACATTTTATACCCCTTAAGGGGAATGATCTGTGAAAGAAACAATTTTCTCCACCCGGTAAAAAAAGTTAAGAGGTTTGGTTTTTGGTCCAGAGCAAATGATGGGCAAGCTCTGGCAATGCAAGCTGTATGGCATGAGCTTACTTCATGCCTTGGGTTCTTTAAAAAGCAGGTTGTACATTTTATTAGTTAACTTCAGAGGGAAACTGTTGAGCCATCCTAGCATTTCCTCTGACAATAATTCCATCTGTGCTTTCTTTGAGCACTGGAAATCATTCTTCTTGGTAGGCCATGACAATGCAAAGGTAGAAATTTGAGACTCATTGATAACTTTAAACTGAAGTAACTGTAGTGAGTGAAGGCAGCAGTTAGTTCAGAACAATCTTATAGCAATTAACAGTGCTGCTGTATATTGCCCCAGTTCTCAGTGTGGGTTGTGGATGCCAATTGTTGTCCACCTTTTTTTGCATCTTTTTTCCCCCACTCAAGATAGCCCAAGTGTCTATTGTATCCAGCAAAGTCAAGCTTTTCCCACTTTTGATCTCGTGGAGTTTTCTGCTGTGAATGCTTATGCACATTGACATCCTCCATTACTACCAGTACTGGAGCAACACATCATATGTGGGCTTTTCTTAGTCTGAAATTTCAGACAACAGCTCTGTGCATTTCTTCAGAGACTGAGTGGTTCCAGAGGGATCATTAGGTCTGTATGATAGACAAAAATACAACCTTTCCAAAGCTGGGATGACACCACCAGTCAGTGTGAGTGTTTAGACCGTGATATGTGTAGGTTAAAAATATTTTTCCTCCAGAATTCTGTCCTTGAAGATTCAGGACTGCATCAAATAAAGAATTCCAGTTAAAACAATTGCAGAGATTATGAAGGCTCTTCATTGTACTTTAAGTAAACAGTCAAAGAAGAGTTCCTGGTGGTTATAAAGATAAATACTTATAAATATTCTATACACGTGCTCTACTTGTAAATTTACTTTGAATCTTATGCATAAGAATGATTTTAAAATGGCTGTTCAGTTTTATACAAGGAGCCTGCCTTTGAGGAAATGAGTGTATCATTTGGTTTAAAATTGCACTGGGGAGGAAAGAGGCCTTAAACTACTTCCCAGAGAACAGGACTGCAGCAATCATGCTATAATAGCTTATTGTTTCTTATAATACAGCAAGTGATAAAAAGGCTTAATATATAACCTAAATGGATGTTTACTTGAATAGTTATATACTAAGATTCTTGTGCCAGAGATTTAATCTAGTCAGGGCTGCTTTTATATAAAAGTGACTTGTTTGTGTTCTGTAGGACATTTCTACTCTTTTATGTGAAGTCTTACATGTCTGGAGGATTAAAATTGCTGCAGTGTTTTTAGAAAATAATGACTACTAAAGACTCTAAAGTAGCTGGGCCACTAGAGGGAAAAATGTGTTACAAAGGGATTTGTGCTATGAAAATGAATAGATATAGACAAGCAGGAAGGATAGTCTCATTATTTTCTGGCTCCTAATAAGGTAACTTTAGCATGCAAAGCATCTTTGAGCTCTTAATTTTAATTTAAACTATATGCTTTTATATGCTTTTCATTGTTTTTTTATAGAGATTTCAAATAGTGCTAATACTTTTACTTCCCTTAACTGAAAAACTTTTATTCTCATCTTAGATGAATGAACTACCAGTGCAAATTTTTTTAAATTATAATGTATACAGCATGCTGACTATATTTAACAGCAAAAGTGAAGTTTTGTCTGGACAGGTGATGGCAGATTTCTCACTGACTTCAAATGGCAGGATTTCTTTGTTGGAATTTAGCTCCAGCTTATGGTGCAAAAAATTCCTTTAATATCTTTACTCTGTAGGATGGGCCACTGTGTCTTCCCTATTTTTGAAAGTATGACACTGATGGTTTCTATTCATACCAGGCTGAACACAGTCCAATATAGCACATAAGCCCATATGTAGGAGGGGTTTTTTTTTCATTGTAGCATATTCATTTTACTCAAATTACTAGCTTTCTCCACTTCCTGGATTCAGGCAGTTATGCAAAAATGCTGATTTGTTTTTTTCCAAAGAGGAATAGACCCCTTTTAGTTAAAAAATGTAAAGGAAAAGCTTAATTGTTCTAAAGGGTAGGAGGTTAAGGAGATAACAACCCTATTGTTGAAAAATTTGTGTGTATATATATGTGTGTGTGTGCATTTGTATGTATTTACACCATTTGAGGCAGAATCATTCCTTTAAGGGGAAGAGATTAGGGGGAAAAGGGGCTGACTCATGATCTCAGTGATGTGTTGAAGGAAGCATATCACCATGTCAGTGGGAATGCCTATGCTGTGACTTTAGCTCCTTTGTGTCTCCACAGCCTGTGTGTTGCCTTCCACCCTGGCTGAGCCCTGGGGAGAGGTGACTGATTCTTCAGACATAGATTGGGTAAGCTTTTGGTGTAAAATCCAACTCTGTCCTTACAGACAATATGGGTGCAACTGGGGTTATGAACTGTTCAATCCCAAACTCTTACCCTGGAAGCAGGAACTAGACCAGAACAAGAGGGAAATCTGTTCATTTGGGATAGTAATGCAACCAGAACTAGTTTATCCAAGCAAAGTGTTATAATAATTTGCAAAATTACCAAAGGGATTGAACAAGACTAAAAATATTAAAAGCAATGTTGCTTGGCTGAAAACACAAGCTAATCAAATATTTTTTTGATAAGACAGATAAATCCCAGTAATTTAGCTCTCATATTTGGTACATAATTATTGGCATCAGGCAACAGCACAATTAGATTAGGACTTTGCTTCCTGTCTTTTCCACAATATTTGGTAATGAGGCTGAAGACAATTTGTCTGTGACTGCCTCCCCTTACAATGAATCCATACAAATCAACCATTTAGTTTTGTGATTAAGTGGTTAGCTGTAAAATGGATGAAGATAACTGAAATTATAGACATTCTCTCATTTCTTTTATCTGGGTTTGCATTTTATTTAGCACAGGGCTATTTGGAATGCCCTGATTTTCCATATGGTGTTTCATAGCCTCTAACCAAGCAGTGTTTGCCATTGTTCTGGGCAGTGGGAGTATCAGCTGTGCTTTACACCTATCCTGAGTATGTCCCCCTCCCCTATAAAGTGCTGGCTCTGCCCAGGGCTCAGTCTGTCCTGGCCTGAGGAGTGGCTGAGGGGGAGGAAGCAACACCAAACCCTTCCTCCCTTGGGCCTGTGGTCCCAGCACACCAAGTCACCCTGGCTGGCTCAGAGGGCACAGCTGCTGCCTAGCTAGAGCAAACTCTGTATTCCAAAGAGCCAATATTTCCTTCTTTACCCTCTTTATAGCTATGTATTAGAACTTTGGGGAATTCAGCACCACTGATAATAAAAGCATGGTAGGGATGCCTTTAGGCTTAGCTTTAAATTTGACAGTTTTACCTCTTTGTTGCTACTGCCTTGTCACCATCTGCTGTGTTTGCACTCAGTTGTCTACTGGGACTTGTGCACGTGTGCCCTGCAATCCTCTTTCCTTCACATAGCAGTTTGCATGTTAAGATAGGTGGAAAAACATTGCAATTTATACATCCCTTGATCAGCATCCCTGTATGCAGCACCACATTGTTTGAAATTTAATTGACGTAAAATCATGATGTGGAACAAATAGCTGCTCATTCAGATGTGTAGCTGTAGGCTGCATGCATGCCTTGTTGTAAAGGCAAACTGAAAGTGAAATAGGACCCTAAGACACCTCACTTGTGGTCAGTAAGACCCCAAGAATCTCTTTGTTCCTGTTCACTGGAAGACTTTTTTAGAACCTAAATTTTTCCCTCTATAAAATAGAAACAGTGAAACCTGCCATCCTTTCCACCCCTAATGGAGTAAAAAGTTTTATGGAGGAGCTTGGTGCTGTTTACTGCTACAAATTATGGCTTGGGAATATGCACTTGAAGGTAGGGCTGACTCCTTGTCATTTTAGGCTATAGGTGAGCGGTGAAAAGGATAAAGCAACATAGCTTCTTGTGCAATGGAGAAGCAAAAGAGAAGAGCTTTATTTAAAGAAACACTACACATATATATAGGGTGATACGTGCAAAACAAAATAGAAAACACTCATTGGTCCAAGAAGGCAACACCTCTCTGAAAACATGCTTTCTGCAAAATATCATGAGACACACGGCTCTCACGAACCCTGCAGGTGCATAATTATTGTTACAACTTCTTGTCCTTGTAAAGCCTGAGAAAGGCAAAGCTTCAAGGCTGCTTTTTTCCCTGGTTCCCAGCAGTATCCCACAACAACTCCTTATTCCCAAATGAAAGAAGGCTTAGGGAGCCCAGGTCTGAAAGCAAGTTTGATGCTAAAGGCTTGGGGAAGTGAGGTGCAATCTCTCAGAAAACGGAGGCAAAAAAGAATTAGCTGCATCCTCTGCTGAAATTAATGGGACAGCTTTTACTGATTCTGACTTACTCTTGGGCACAGGAGCTCTCACCTCCTTCTCTTTCCCCTCCTGTCCTTTGTCTCTTCTCAGGCTTGCCCATGGAGGCTGTGGTAGCTTAAAATTGAAAAGGGAAAACCAGCTGTAGGGATCTGATGTGGGAGCAACAAGTACCTTGAAGAGTGATATTTGCAGGGTGCCAGCAGGCAGCTGTGCTAGCTGCTGGTGAAGATGAGAATGGAGTAAAAACCCATTCCTTTCTGTGTTGTGTGTGACAGTCAGCAGCCTGGAAAAGGGTTGCCATTAGCAAAGGACCCTGTAAGACTCAGAGATGATTGGAACACATTTTAATCCTTATATATAGCTCTCTTTCTGCAATGGAGGATACGATTTGTGATCCCCATAGTAAGGAATGGTGCCTTTAAATTCTATTAAATGTTTCTTGATAACAGCACTGTTGACCCAAATTCTCATTTAACGAGCCTGAAAAAATCATAATCCAAAGACATTTGGATCCAGAATTTGAGCTTGAACTTTTCTCTATTTATTAATTTATAGAAGTACTGACATTAAGATTTTACTTTCAGAAAGATGCAGAAATAGAAATCATTGAAACAGGTTTTTGGCACTATGGGGTCCCTGACTTTCTTTTGCAGCAATTCAGAGCTTGCTCCATATCTTCAGGACTTGCTTACTGGTGGCACATGCTGGTTAATTCAGTGGGCAGTTTACTAATGTTGGGACATAGAACTACTATTGCCTACAAGTTCTTTACTAATATTTCCACTTATGTTCTTAATTGCATACACTGGGTTCAAAGTTTATAATGCAGTGGCTGCAAAACACCATGGTCTGATACAGTTATTGCTTCAACATCCATATGTTTTGCCATAGATGTTTACTAATAGCTCAAGCATTGAAGCCAAAGAGTAGCAATTAAAATAATCCATCCTTGTAATTTAAAGCTTCCTGCTCTAGGAAGTGGAGGAGCATTATTGTCTCCGGATTTAAGCCTGCTGAAGACTTTCAGATTGTGAATTCAGGAACCTGAGGGAGGGCAGAAAATTTGAGTCAGCACATTACCACTTCCTCTGGAGGAGTTGGTTGCTGTTCCAGTGGTATTGTAACCACTAAATGTCACCATGATCTCTCTGGTCCAGCTCAGCACTGCTCCACAAACTCATCTTTTTACAGTCACTGACTCAGCTTTATGAGTAGCTTCTGTACCTTTTTTTGAGTTCAGTAGGAAACTCAACTATATATTTAGGGTATCTTATAAATAACTCTGCCCTCTACACAGCTGACACAAAAGAAGGTTTTAATTTCTCGCTTTGGTAATGATTTACAGCTGTTGTTCCATTTGGCTTATGAAACATTATATATATGCTTCAATGAATGTTTCATATGTATATTTTTATATATAAACAGTGAAAAATTACTTCTGAGAGTCACGTGCAAAGCCACCATATTTTACACAAAAAACATGTCTTGCAGATATACTAAACAGTTCTTGCTGCTATCACAATTAAGCAGAGAAATCCTCATGCTTCCCTTTCTCTTTCTACACATATATCTCAGTAATGAGGATAGAGCTATGATTCAATATGACAATTTTTGGACAGGAGAGCTATTTTTCAGTTGTTGATTTAGGGCAAATGAAGAGCTGTTTATTCTGGAAAAATCTTTGCTATATTTCCTTTTAGAAAAAAAAAAAAAAGTAAGATTACACAAAGTTAGTAGTTTTTTTCTAATTTAAATTCAGTTCTAATCTTGGCAATATGTCTGCCCTGTTCTTACGCTTTTGAGGGATTTTTGTGTTGTTTTGGGTTTTATATCTTCTTTATCATGAAATGACACAGATTTTTTCTTTGTCTCGGCACTTGAATTGGAAAATTCAAAAAATGGTGGGTGAAAAGTCAAGAAACAAAGGGAAGTTTTACCCTGCTGGAATCTGGGCTGTGACCTCAGATCTGAGCATGAGATGAGCAAGTCACTTGCCCTGTGTCTTGGCTTCCCAGTCTGTAAAGAGGGCCTATAACTGCTTTTCACTGAGATGCTTCACAATTCACATCTGAAAAGCACTAAGCGTGATTAATCCAAGCATGTGATGTCTGACATGCAAAAATACCATGCTGTTTAATCACTGGTGCCTTATGGATGTTCTTTGACATAAAGACAGCAGCTGGGTCTCTTCAAAACAATCAAAAAAAATCTAATCACTAATGATTTACTTGCTATTCACAAGAGGTGTTTTACGCAAGTAATTACACAGGGACTAGGAATTGAACAGTGATTTGATCAAGATTCATCTGCATGATTGCAAACATTTAAAAATTATTTTTCAAATATTTATTTTTAAAGAAAATTAAATTAAATTTTTTTAAAGCCTGGTATTTAAGATTGTGGTTTTTTTCAAGTGTCTAGTGGGAGTTAAAGGAAGCCTAGAAATGTGGAAGGCATAATACTGAAAAAGAGAAAAAATGGCTTGTCATTTTATTGCTTGCTTTCAGCCTCCCACTTAAGAGGGACAGAGGAGGTCATGGAGGATCCTGAAATGATCAGTCACTTGCTGCATTACTGGCACTCCTGTGTCTTCCTGCCCATCTCCCACTTCTGGCTCCCACAAGTGCTAATCATAATTAAATGGAACAGCCAGTGCGAATAACACTGAGAAACAAAGACAAATCAGTTCAGTGGGAGCAGTTTGCTTAGTTCTTTTCCTGATTAAGAACTTCTCCTTGACTGTACACCTCTTTATATTTAAAGGATTCCCTCTCTCCCAGTGACATTTTCTTTCTCTCTACCTTTCTTGCTCACCCAATTTCTGGTTTTAGTTTTCCTATGTATTTTTGTGTGTCAGGGAGGAAGAAAGACACTGGAGCAAGTTGGGGAAAATTATAGACTTTTTAATGCCTTTGTCCTATTTTATAATTAATGAAAAAGCTGATGTCCCTGGAAGTCAGACTACATGGTTGTTGTAGGTCCCTTCCATTCTTTCTGTTTTGTTCTGTTCTGTTCTAGAGATGGCAGGAAAGTTGAGTGCGTTAATGCAATAATTTTGCTCAGGAAGGGGTTCAAGCATAGACATATATATTTTAAACCATGTGTACAGCCTTGTTGATGGCAGTGAGAGTCTGAAGTTCCTCTTTAGCCTTCAGTGGAGCTTGCTACTTCCACACATCCTGAAGTGCCTTTTAGGATACTGATACCCCAAGTGATAAGATTAGAGTATGTGATTGATTTTTTTTTTTAATTTTTAATTGCTATCTTCTTCGGGTTTTTTTCTAAAACATTAGCATTCCCTACATTTTTTCATCTTTCACTTCCTACTCTTCCCCAGTGCTGTGCTGCCTGCCTGAGCGAGGAGCACCTCCTTTCAACCTGACTTCCATTTCAACTCAGCAGGCACCACAATCTTTTTCTGGGCTCCTGGTATCTCATCTAATCACACCATGCTTTTATGCTGGCTCCCTGCATCTGTACTAGGTATTTTGTTAGACTATCAGGCAGAACTGAAAGCTTCCAGCTTGCCTACCTCTTGTCTTCCACACTGGAGAGAGGGGAGGAGAGAAGGGAAGGGGGTAGAGAGACAGTGAGAGCTCTTTAGTGTGAGTCAACTTCAGTCCTTTCCCTACTCCTGTGAAAGTACTGCTTGGTATCTCTACTGTGCATGAAGATTCAGCATTTTGCCCTGAACAGAGAGAATTCCCAGATCCTTTGATAATTTCCTATTAAAAAGTGGATATATCTTAATGGTGAATTGCAGGAAGTTTAAAATAAAATGAAAAAGCTTTATCTCACTGAGCTGGTTAAGCTCTTCATATATAACTCTGGCAGCAAACACCAAAACAATAGCAGAAAGACAACTTCATCTCTAATAAAACTTTCAAATTTAGTAATGAAATATGGTGGTTTAGTAATACAGGGAAAGGATCACAATTTTCTAGTGTGTTTATGTTCTACTTTTCACTACTTCCTATCTAGGTTACTGCACACTGAAACAACAAAAAAGCTCTCAAGCTGCTCTGATGGTTTAGGATCTTCTAAATTGCATAAAATAAGTTAAAATGGTGATAAAGGCATGACTGGCCAGGGTCATTGATCTGCATGTAGCAGCTGGGAATAATGCAATTGGTGGCCACATAAGTAAAGATGAAATGAGGTGTTAATGCTGTAGTCATACTAAATAGCATCAGGACTAAAGTGTGGGTTCAGCTCCAAAAAAAGCACAGACACTAAATTATGAATGTGAAGAGATCATAATTTGGCACCCAGGTAGTTTGGTGGAGAGAACTAGGGGTTCTGCTGTAATTTTGCTTCTCAGTTCTCCTCCTGCCTCCTTCCTCTTCACTGCCACTTTGCAGGGAAGTGTTTATCTCCCCTTCTCACCATGGCTTCATCCCCTTTCTGTGCCTGCACACCGGAGGAATTAGATGTTTGCTGGGAAGAATTACAGTCCAGGGCAGCCATTGCATAATGTACACAAAAGCCACAGGAGACCATTTTCTGTTGGGTGCTGCCATCTCAAATTCTTTACCCCACAGCTGCTGTTACATATAGTTAAAATAAGTCACAGATCAGTTCATAACACACATGAAAAGCTGCTGAAAATAGCTAACATGCTTTGTGGTGACATACATCACTTGCTGATTTGTTTAAGAGAGGACAGCACATTTGATTATATCTGTTTGGAAGTTTTACTTTTGGAAAATCAGTTTTAAGAAGATAAAATACATTTCTTATAGTTTAGGTCTGTCTTAGTCTTTCAGGATTCAGGAGAAATTCATGCTCCAATTTACATAATTCCCTGACCCTTTGCTACCTACTTGTTCTGGTTGAAGTGAGTAAGTCAAACTTTAATGTGATTATGTGGTTGGATAATAACAGAGAGCTCTTCATCCAATTAAACTGCTCTTCAAGGTGTGTAGTATCTGATAAACCACAGACACTAGAGAAAAGAAAGAAAGCCTTGTTTTCTCTTTCCCCCTTTTTGTTCTCTGTCAGTTGGCCTTTGTTTCCTTTTTATGTCATGGGATTAGGTTAAGCAGTTTATGCCCCTTGCTTATTTTTCCTAGGAAACCACTGCTTAATCCTTGTCTTTGTGCTAGTTTGCAAGTCACTGCAACGGGCTTTTTCTCTTCTCTTTTTCCTTGTACATATGGCAATATTTCAGGCCAGTTCTTTTTCCAGTTTATTTATGTGGTAGCAAGTGCTGTTATCACATTCTTTCCTCAGCGACCTGGTAAATCTGGTTCTCCTCTGCTCACCCCTGTATAAACCTGGAGTGTTTCAGGTAGAGGCAATGAACCTGTGCCAGGGCAGAATAATGCAGATAATAGTGAAGTAAGATAATACAAACTGTAAATCAACATAAAAGGGGTCTTTGCCTGCATATGGCAGCTACAAGCATATAGAGACAATAATTTCACATGGTAACTCCCACCTGGATTGTATTTGCTGCACATGCAATGTGACCAGGAGTAAATTTTATACTAATATACAGTCTTTCCTTAATGCAAGATCCATCACTTCACACAAGATAATGAGTCTTTATTGTTATGGGCAAAAATGTTGTCTCTAGCCTATACAAGATGTTTTCTTTTGTACAAATCACATTTTTCTCTCATGTTTTCTTTGCTCATTTATGTGAGCAGAATGCATCTACAGCTTTAAGAATTGCCATTTTCCTCAAAATGGAAATGATTTTTGGTATAGTGAAATCATCACCTTCATGTAGGCAGTACTAAAAAAAGATGGTTGGATATTTTACAGCTTTCCTTCCAAGAAAGTGAGAAGTGATGACTCCTCAAAATCCAGAAAACTGGTTGCTTTAATAATAAGCCTTCTAAAAGACAAATGAAAACCTTGACCTACTCAAAGATAATGAAAGGACACTTTAAAGAAAACTTACCAGGAAAGAAGTCCATTGTGAGATACATCTACCTCAGAATAGATAAACTTGTTAAATATATCTCACAAGAATCATTAATAGCAAGTCTGAAGACATAACAAGCTGGAGTAAATCATGAGAACAGTCTCATGATACACAGTGCTGTGAGGTACCAGCTTAGAAGCTGGTAGGCTGACAGCCAGGGTGGCATAGCTGGTATTTTTGAAGATCATAGAATCAGACTCTATCCACAGGTAGACATTGATGTTCTGTACATTCTTTTTCTATTCATCTTTTTCTTTTCTTCCCCCTGTTAATCAGTAAGGAGGAATAATGCCTTCATGGGTAACCACCTCTCTCAGAACTGTGTTAAAGGCTTATCATAAAAGACTGATGTTGTGCTGGGATGTGTGGACAAGAGAGTATTAAGAAGAAAATGACCTTGTCTGTAGTGAACCTTGTGTGTGCCAAAGGAATACTGAGCACAGGAAACTGGTGTTCAATCCAAGTGTCAGGTGAGGGTGAAAAAATAGAGGATCCGAGAGAGTGTTGGATTCTCTGTTTGACATGGTTAAAATGAGATTTACATACATTTCTGGCTTTGAATTCAACTTGAGGCAAAATCCTGTCATCTTTTATGTTAAGTATTAAACTGGATGCCCTTTGGTGTATTTAGGTGCCTTACATTGCCCTGTTCTATCCTTCCTTTACTTTGAAACCTTTACTTAGCATTTTCACTGTTTTCTCCCTTTGTAACTACAGGATTTGCAGCTCTTTCTCCACAGTAATATTTCACACTGGAGTCCTCCCTGCTGCAGCACTCGAGCAGCCCTGTGGAAATCACTGAGCCTTGTTTAGGGAACAGAGGGTTAAGCATTGCCTCAGGAATGCCCACAGCACTTGCAGCTCTAAATACAGATATGGTTTTAATCAAATCTTATGCTTCAGGGCTTCTATGACTGTAAGAATGGAGAAGAATATTTTCTTTCTTTTTTTTTTTCTTCCTCTTCTGTTTCCTTAAGAACAATTGCTCATTTTTATTTTAGACTTTTGCTTAGCTTGTCTCCTGACTTCTCCAAAACTGATGAGGAGGGCCATTTATTGAGAATGAAAATGGAAAGAGCAAGCTGAGGTTAGGATAGAATTGGGAAGCCTGCTCTGGAGGTGCATATACTGATGAACTTTCTTTGTGCACTTAAAGTCTAGTCAGCTTTGGGGAAAATATAAATTTTGCAACTGGGAAAAAAAGCTGCTGTGCTAAGTTTTGGTTTTGTTTTTCAGTCAGTGATGTGGATTATTATCTTCTTGGCATGGCCTCAGTTATGAGCTGAATTGTCTTCCCTGTCCTCTGCCTTTGGAGTGGAACTGTTTATTCCCTGAAGGACAGAAATAATCCCTCTGTCCTTTAGTATAACAGTGTAGTTCAATGACACAGTTAATCAGGGGTACCTGTTTTCATGCACCTAAGCATTGCATTGGTTTAACTGTACCTGAAAAGGTAATCTAAGTATTAAAAGAGGAGAGAAATATAAAAGCCTGTATTATTCAGGAAGTCAAAATAGGTGATACAAAGGTCTCCTCTGTTTTTAAGTTATGTAAAATAAAAAACAGCAAGTCATACTTCAGGTTTTTATTTCAGTTTCCAAATACACTTAATTTTTTCTTTAACCCTGAACTGTTAAATTTATTATTTCTTTTTCAATATCACAGCTTGAAGCTATATGACTGTTTTTTTCTTTTTCAGCCTGTTCCTTTCACTAAGTGCATGTCCAGATTACTCTTTCATGCCTCATTTGCTGTGGCTTGCTGTACAAAGATATCAAGTGTTTCGTTAGCTAGTTTACTCATCCTGCTGCACTGCAGGTTTTCTGAGGCTTTTCTCTGCACTGTCTCCCTGCATGCCTCCCTTTGTTCTGCTGCAGTGCCATGGATGCTGACTGAACACCAGCCCTGCAAGGCGTTCTGATCTCTCCATTTAGCCCTGGAACTCTAAAAGTGACATGGTGAAAAATCACTGTATGGAATAAAACTGATTTCTTTCTGATACAAAGACAAGGCAGATGAAGGCTGAGCATGGGGTGCCTGCCTTTGTCCCATGGGGGGATGTGATGCTGTGTGAGGTGCCAGGAAAGGAGCCAGGCTGTGGCCAGGGCAGAGCAGCAATGCCTGCACTTGGGATCCCTGGGCTGTGCCTCACTCTCTACCATTACTGGATTAATGTAGACACTTAACTTTTAAATGCTTAAAGCTAAAGATGTGCCTCACCTCGGTTGCTTAGGTGTGACACATGCCTGAGGTAATGCTTTCCTTCTGTGCTGAGGCTCAGCTCAGTGTGAATGCTTCAGGATCATCTCCTTGAAACCTTTTTTGAATTTTGATGCAGTTTATGACATCTCTCCCTCAGGGTAGCTCTGTTTAACTACCACTTCCTTTTAGAATTACTTCAAGTCCCTCTCATTGGCATACAGGTGAGGAAAGTCCCCAGGAGATGGGTACACTCTGCACTTGCAGAAAGGGATCATCTGCTCGAGTGAGCACTGTGAAAGCCAGATGGGACACCAGCAGCATACCCTGCACCAATGACTCTCTCATGGGCCTTTAGTGGGGACCAGTCTGCTTGTTTAGTCTTCCCATGATTTCATGTATTGCTGTATAACAGAACTATTCCCAACCTCATTTCCAGATTTCCTTTATTTGAGCACTAAAAAGGAAAGTCTCCTGTCATTTGGAGACCTTACATCCATGGAAATTCATATTGCATCTGTGCTACTTTGGTCTTAATCTAGTTTTGGCAACTATTATAGATGTATAAATCCTGACATTTCACACTGTTTAAGAAACAAAACAAACCAGTGTTTGGTTTAAATGGTGAGAGTGGGCATGTTTCTACATGCAAAGTGAATCACCAGAATCTATCAACCAGTCAAGTATTGTATATTTTTTCCTGAAGTCAAATTACCTTTCAGCATGATGGAAAAACCCTTATACTTAAGAGAATTCCAGATGCTTAATTTCCAGTAACTTCACTCCCTCTCCAGCATACTTTTTAACTAAAGTTCTTTTAAAATTAATTGGGAGTGAGCTGATGTTACATGTGTGGGTGGAGAATCAGCCCTTAGCTCAACAGAAACAAACAAAAAACCCAAACAAATCAGATGTAAATCAGAGGAAATTTTTATTTTTACTAAACTTGAGTGTGTGTGCGGAGGAATATAAGCTGGACATTTGCAGTTATCTAACTTGATTTTAAATTGTACAGATTGAAGTCAGGGGAGTTTATATTTTTGGTATTCTTAGGATACTTTTTCCTGCTGACAGCTAAAGACAAAAAAAACCCCTCTTCTAGCAGCCTGTTCCAAAAAATGTGTGGTTCAATATTCAAATGTTTAATTAAAACAACTTTAATTTTAAAAATTAAAGAAAAGACTCAGTAAAACAACAATTTGGTCCTTAGAGAAGATGATTGTTTATCTCAGATATTTCCTTGTTGCTTATTTTTATTACTTGAATCCAATAAACTTTTTGTTTGCTTATTTAAAAAATCCTTGCTAAAACAATAAATAACCATTTTCTTTTTTTTATTTGGCAAGCAATATGCTCCATTTAGTTGATTTCTAAGGTGATAATCCTCTTGAATTACTGAGTTTTAAGTGGCTTCTTATTGCATTTCTTCTCCTGACATCCTGCTGGCCCTCAAGCCTTTCTGTCTCTGAGGTCTGGGTACAGTGGGGATTCCACAGACACAAATGAGCCCCTCTGTGCAGTAGATGGCTTTCAGTGTCTTTTCCTGGGCTTTGCAGGAAGGAAAAGCTTGCTGTCACCTGTCTAAATTGGATACATTAATGAGAGGAATATAGTGTGGTCCAAGGTGGGATGAGTGTTTCTGTTCAGTGACTATCCTGTACAGAGACTGAGGTGTTCATCACTGTGGCTTCAACTGATCCACACTTGGCAGGGGAAGATGCAAGACTGCCAGTAAACCCAGTAGGCTCTGGGAAATCCCTGAGTTTCCCTGGTGTTGCACAAAGCCTTGGGATATCTGCAATGAATTTGGACTAGAGTTTTGAAACCATTTCCTCACAGACATTCCACAACACTTTTCTGCCATCAAGGAAATAAACTACCCTTGTAGAACAGGTTACTCCAAGGAATAGTTAGGAAACCCTCTTTCTCTCTTTTTGGGGATTCTTTATGTCTCCTAATCCTCCCCTGAGGCTGCTGGAAGACAAGGATCAAGATGCTAGCAAAAGTGTAGGAGGTACATAAGCAACTTTCCATTCAGTTCCAAGTAAACAGGGAGGTAGTCATCATCACAGGACACAGGGTGGCATGGAGCCTTGGGGCTGTGAAACCCCACGCTCTCTTCAGAACAGCATTTAAAAACCTGATTCCATCCCAGATGGAAAATACAGTCAAGTTTTACTTGGGCTTGCACAGTTCCAAATATGTAATTGCTCTCCCACTTGTTTTGGAGACCTAATATTTCTTATTGTTCCTGTATTCTCTTTGGGAAGGTCTTTGTGATATAACATTACAACACTGTTCTTCCCAGTTCTGAGCATATTGCATATCTGGTCTGGCAAATTGGAGGAAACTCATAGCTCTGTGCTAGGATGATCTCAGGAAATGTATGCAGGGACAGCTGCAAAGATGAATTTCATGGCTGCTCTCTGCAGACTGCACTCCTCCTGCTGTGAACCAGGATTCCATGAGATTGTCCCAGGATGGCAAACTGCAGGCATGTGCTCTGCCCTGGGATGTGGCAGGGAGGGCCTGGGCTGTTGTAAGCAGAAGTGGCTCCAGGCTCAGGAGAGGGAGATGCAGCAGCTCTGGCTCTCTGCTGCACCTGAGGACTCTGAGCTATGGGGTGTATGCCTCCTTCAGCTGGCCCTGCCCCAGAACCTCTGTCAGCCTCACCGTTTTTCCACATAATTGTGTTCAGAAAAACGATTCACAAAGGAAAGATGCACATCAGAAAGAGTGAAGGGCAGACCCATGGCCACATGGAGAAGGCAAGATGAAATTCTGATCCTTGTTGTTATAGCAATTTTGACAGTCCTCTGATTTATGATGATGTAAAATCAGTGTAGTTGCAGTACCCTAAGGGGGATTATAGTTTCTTCTGATGCAGAAAAAGGAATTTATGTTGTATGTGAGTAGTCAAAGATGTTACTTTGACTCTTTGGCTATTTTAACATCAGATAGATTGTCATCTCTGCCTTGTATAAACTTCTATAACTGCTTCTTCCTCCTACCATCCCTTCTGGATTAGGGGCAAGCCTGTTATTCCACAACCCACGTTTGTTTCTCCCATTCTACCGTGGGTCCCATACCTTCAGAATGGCAGGAGAAATATGTGTTAAGGAGCTGGACCAGAAAGGAATTTTTGTTTTGTCATGGCCTTGACTTATCAAGGCTATCACAATACTCTGGAGGCATGTACCTATGATGAATATTCAATACCAGAAACTTTTGAATTTATTGACAGAACCTATTTGGAAAATTTTAAAACAGAATGATTGGTTTGATTGATGCTTTTATTTGATTAATATGTATTGTTAAGTCTTTTACTGTTTAATCTTGAAATGCTGATCCTCACTAAAATGTGGAGCAAAAAAAGCAAATGTCAAGACTGGAAACAAAGAGCTGGTTTTTTAAAAATAAAATTTGAATTGCCCCGATTCAAGTAATTTTCAGAGAAGGAGCTTGCAAAACAATAACAAAATTTCCATTTTTTTGTTTAATTTTTGTATCAGAAATAACTTCAAAACCAAAAAAAATTCCCCATACGGAAAGATTCTTTCCCAAAAGTCAACCACACCCACTCTCCTGGAGCCAAGGGTTGCAGCAGGCATCTGTGAAAGGGAGTTCAGGGAGGACCAGAGCACATAGAATGTTTTAAATACTGTTACTGCAATAGCAGGAGAGCCTGCCCTCTCCAGCCTGCCTAGTGTAAATAATGGATTCCTACTTTGACATGAAGCTTGGAATCCAAAACTGAAGAGCTTAAAAAGGATGATTGCTAGCACTAAGTTTTGAGTAGGGGAACTTCTGGTCCTGCACTGAAAAAGAAAATATTTCTATTCCCTGCCTGATCACTTTCCCTGCCTAAATTATCCATCCATGGCATAGAGAAACTGTATCCTTTCATGAGTTGTTCTTTGCTACCTTGGTGTTTTCTGGTTTGTGTGTTCTTGGCCTCTCTGAGGCCTCTGTGAGCAGTTTACTATATGTGTTTTTGCAATCATTTTCTGCTCTGCTTATCTGATTGGGTCGTTTTGAGCTATTTGTAGACAGTACAAAAAGAGACTAGATTAAAATCAATGCAGACATTGTGTTCCCACACATGCCCTGTATTCCTAGGTATTAGAAATGGGAATGAGTCATCCAGCAATACAGTTAAGTACTGACAAATGGTTGTCTAAATCTCTGATAAGTAAAATCTCTTTGACTTATTGCATATTTTCTGTCTCCACATGCTGCTGGTATAAATCTAAGACAAAAATCTACTCTTGGCCTCCCCAAGGACAGAACTTGCTGTCTTTGTTCAGGTGTATTTTCCAATGAAATGTGTGGGAGTTTTGGGGACTAGAGCACTGAGACTAAATTTATGTTTTGGAGCAGTGAAAAATAAATCCTCCTTTATAGACAACATTAGTCTGTAACAAGGGAAATGCACATGTGTCTCTTCAGCCAGAGAACAATGATATTTTTAAAGCTTTGTTTGGTAACTCTGCTTCTTGCCAGCTCAAGAGATGTCTCACTTTCTAAATCATGCTGATTTTAGCTGTTAAAAAGCTAACAATGGAATGAATAAAAGTGATGATTGTGATGGAAAGGATAGTAAAATATCACCTGAAGACAACTTAATGTTTTATCTGCAGTGTTTATTTTAAGCATATTCCTTGAGAATTGGTTGGTTTAGCTACAGGGCTGTAGTTAAAATCTTTTTACAATAGTAGAAAGACAATTTACTAGATACACTATTTATGCAAAATCTGGAATAGGAGTTTATTCTTAAAGCTTAAGTGAAAAACAGTCACACAAAATCAGTATTTCAGAAGAATAGAAGAATCCACTGAATAAATTACTCTATTTATTTACCTTTAACACACGCACTTCAAGGTAAATTCATTTGCAACTGCTGGGAGGAGGATGGAGCTGGCCCCTTCTGGCTTTTCATAAGAGTCTCTTAGAATCCCTCTCAGTGATTAAAAAGAAGCACATCACTGAGTTGAAAACCATCTAAGTTTACCTTCTAATTGCATAGTGTTTAATTCTCAACACACAGAACTTTGCACCCCTGTTCTCACTGGCTGCAAAGTCCTGGCAATTCTTCCCCTTTTTTCTTTCTCTCCTTTTAAAATACATTTTATGTGAGATACATTTGCATTTCTTAAGGTTGTCCTGAGCTGGACATCAAGAGTGTGGGTAGTAAATGTGCAAACATACCCACCCAGGTCTTCCACAGGCATTGCTGTCACAACCCTCTTGTTTCAAATCTGGGGTGCTCAGGAGCAGCAGCACCAAAGTGAGTAATGAATCGCTCTGATGACAGCATGGGGAATTCAGCTGAAGCTTTTTTTCTGCATTTGCATTTGCAACACAGAATTTTAATGCAAGCAGTAAAAGATGCAAAAATAAAGTCTCACCCTCTTCTTCCTGAATTCACAGTTTGCATGAGTAACCCTTTGTCACAGCTCCTTTCAAGCACTCCCCACCTTTTCACCCTCAGGACCCACCCACTGCTACTTCCCACTCCTGGGCATAAATTGCACTTCTCCTTCTTCCAGAGGTAGCTCTGGGCTACAGCATCCTGTGCACCTACTGTCCTGAGTGCAAGTCATATTTCCTTCACTTCTCTAACAAACAAATAGCACAGACATTTAGGTTTTATTAAAAATAAATTTAAAAATAAAACACTCTGCTGAGCACACATCTTCCCCTGAGGAGAGAAACAGAGAGCACAAACATTTGACAGATGTTGGACATGTTGTTTAGTGCATTACCAGAAGGCACTGAGACACTGTGGTAACAGCAGCAGCATTAGAATTGGAGTGAATGGAGCAAAGACTTGGTGGGACACTCAGTATACTATATTTTGCTATTATCTCACCTGCCAATCCCTGGATAAACTGATGGGAAGTTATAATTACTAATAAAGCATTATAATAAAATGGATTTTGTCCTAAACATTCTGCAAAGGTTATTGCAAACTGAGCTGTTCTTGTTTCAACCCTTCTTTAATTTGCTTTTAAAGACTTGATTAGGGGTTGTTTCATAAACTCCCTGCCTGAGTAGCATACCATCCCTTGTACGTAATGTCCTTTGCTTCCCAACCATTCATCCTCAGTAGAAATGGTCAAGTGGAACTGACCCCTGTGTACTAAAATAGCATAAGTTTTAAGTTCAGCTTCAGGAAATCTGGTCTTTTAGAACAAATACTAAGTAGATGTTGATATGTTTTAAGGCCATTATTTGTCTGCCTGAACAAAACTCTCTGAAAAAAGTCTCACATTCTCATATTGAGCTGTGGCTTAACTTTTGCTTTTTGCATTCTACATTAATTTATTTTTTTTTTTAATACCCATGTCAACTGTGTGAAATCTAAGCACTTTGGCAAGACTTGATATATGAATCTCCCCTCCCTGAATAAGCAGCGTGCAGCCCTGGAAAAGATTTCTTCTGGGTCAAGA
Source organism: Erithacus rubecula (assembly GCF_903797595.1). Lineage (NCBI taxonomy): Eukaryota > Metazoa > Chordata > Aves > Passeriformes > Muscicapidae > Erithacus > Erithacus rubecula. Next base: position 12,937,819 of record NC_136685.1, on the reverse strand, counting down.
GAAAAAAAGAAAATAATTGGACACTGTATTGAGTCAGGAAAAGATAACTAATGGGTCAACTATTTATATACAGTGAAGTAGATCCAGAAATTAGAAGCATTGCGAGAAAAAATAATCTGGAACAAGGTCAGAGAAGGTATTTGACACTGGACCTGTTGTACTTCTAGTGCTCGGATGCTTTAACTTGCAAACCTAAATTAGTTACTGTTGCTCTTGGAAATTTTATCCCACCTCAGTTAAATTCACTTAATTCAACTTTCCAGGTGTAGAAAAAAATCTTTCTTTTCTTTTTGTTTTGTTTTGCTTTGTTTTTTTCCAGTGTTCCATAAATACTTTGGTATGCAAGTACTGAGAGTTTTACTCCACAGAACAGTATTACAAAATTGAAATTCTTTCACTGCTTCATATGCTGATGTATAATCCATCTTAAACCAGGTCAGAGAGCAATGCCTCAAATATGTAACATAGGTCTTGAAACCTTTATAAAAAGGAATGCTGTAAGGATGACAGAGAAAGCCTCTGAAGTTCTGTTTTTTAACTGAGATTATTTTAGATGCTCTCACTAAATCTGATTCTGAAGTTGTCAAACAGAGGAAATATACATATTGGTGTGTATACATATATATCCATCAAAAATGGGCAATTATTGAAGAGTGGTTCTTTGACAACAATTCTTGATAGCTTTAATTAGAGATTAAAATAAAGGAAAAAAATTTTGCTTTTTTCCCAAAGTTTTCATAACCCAAACTAATTCTTCAGCTTGTTTTCCTAACTAAATCTTACTCCACATGCTAGGATTATTCCTGTGATTTGGAAAGACAGTATGTAAAATCACCTCTTGCAGACATCTGTTGCAACTGTAGTTCTGCTAGAGTTCTGTAATGAATTCAAGGGAAACTTCTTGTGCTGACTGCACGGTATCTTGTGATTGCAGAGCTACTGCTTCTCTTTGGCTGTTTACCTCGTGATTTAGTAGAGATTTTAAAGCAAGGCTTCTTAAGGCCTGTAATCAGCCCTGCTTCTTGAGAATTTAGGTGCCTCCAGGACTACTTTCACATTTCTTGTGTTTGAATGAAACACTTTGCAGATCATCACAGTAATGATGAACAGACACTGTGCATCATGCTCTGCTGGTAGAGCCAACCTGAGATTCTCAGTTTATCTGCTGCCTTTACTGCCAGACTGTCTTCACCAGAATACCTTCCTAAGCCTGATCTATCAAACTCCCCTGCCTTATGCTGAGATACCCAAAGAAGAGGGCTGTTAAGAAGTGTTTTTGAGGACTGCCAAGAAAATCTCTGACATTAAGTGAAGCTTTATTAAAAATGGTGACTGTCTGGCCTTGTTCACCTTTAGCTTCCACTTTGCAACTTGTTAGCATCACTTGACACTCAGATTAGTATGATTATAGTCCCCTTCTCTGAAGGATCCTGTATACTTTGAAAGACTCTAAAAATTGTAAATGCCAACTTGCTTTTGCAAGTTGCTTTTGATTTACACCTTTACCTTCTTTCTCAGTCTGCCAGCTGAATCCTTCAGTGATGGCATTTAAGAATCATTGCTTGTTGTGGAAATTTCTAATACACTTCATAAATTGTTTGCAAGATTTCACTCTGGTGTTGTGTTGAAGGTGGAAGTCTCAGCTAGCTAGGTAAGTTTTCCATGTTCTGATCTCTCAAGCTATTAAGGCAGAAAAGCTGTTTTCCTCCTGCAAATGATTTGTTGTAATTTGTTCTTAGACTACATTTTCCACCTTAAATTTCCTGTCAACTGTATGGCTTTGGATTAGGTCAATATAGAAATTCAGTAAAGTTGGATCATTGCAAGTTAAGAATAGATACATATCTACTGCACCCAACCTTTCCATGAAGGAGAGGTTTTCAGTGTGGGACTCATGAAAAAGAATCAAGATTGCGATTATATCACTCATATTATTTCATTCAGACTTTCCTGCTTTCTAGCCTGAACAAAGAAATCTTTCACCTGAAATTAGGTGGCCTGCTTCTGAGAAGCTTGAGCATCTCAACTGCACAGGCTGAAAGGCTTTTACCACTTAAAAACTGATTGTCAAACAAAAGAATTACAGCAGCAGTGATGAGCAGAGGCTCAGCTATTTTGCCTACTCCAGACTTTAGGAATATTTTTAACTGAAAGTGAACTTTAATTCAAGATCTCCTCACATGTATGAGCTCTTATTACCTAATAATTTTGTGTAGAAAGGAAGATTGGCTGCAACATTTGTGTTGCATTGGAGAACATGATGGCTCCTACTTGCATTTCCATCAATGCATATTTAATGGGTGGGTTTTCCTAATTATAGAAACAAGTGTGTTTTGCAGGTACTGGCTCTTTGTTTTATATGAAAATGCATCAATTGCCAGTAGAGAATTATTGGTTTAAAACCAATTTTGCTGATGCAGCCCAGATTCCTCATAATAAAGTTACCTCTTTCCAGAGGAGACAGGGCAAAATCTCAAGTAACTGCCCATTGTATGTGACAAGGTTTTGTTTCATAAAAAGAAAATTGGTTGCCCTTAGCTGCACATGTCAGCTCCAACAGCTGTTTGCAGCCTAGCAGAATGATATTGCAATGCAGGAAAGGAATGTGGGAATAGCATAGTCGATTTTCAGATGGTACAGATCTGCATAACTACCTCAGCTCAATACAGATCTCTGCTGTTTTGTGCCTTCTGAGAACCCATCAATGCTGCAAAATGAAGTGTGGTGCAGAAATCACTGAAAAAGAATAAAGGAGGAGGCTGTGGCAGTAAATCACATGATATAGTACACTCCATTCATGGAATGATATTCTGAGCTTCATAATCAGGATTACCTTGGTCTCTGCAAAGCCAGATAAATCAATAAGCTTTATTCAGCTGCAGGATGTGGCAAATGCTGCTGTCATGCATCAATGCTGAGTATGTTCTCAGTCATGTTCTTTGGTATGACAGTTCCCAACATTTTCTGATGCAAGGATATCATGTGCAGAGTTTAGGCCTTGGATCTCTCAGTAGGCACTAGGGCAGGTGTGCACTGTGTTCTTGACTTATGGCTAGAGTTCTACTTTACATTTCCTAAGTGTAAAGCTAAAATTTTTTCATTTTAAACAGTGAGTTTTAATCCAAGGTCCCAATCTTGGGATTTTGAATTCTTCACTGTCACACTTGTAAGTGAGATCCTTTAGGATTTTCCATATCATTCATGATTTCCACACTGCCACAACTGGAGATGGAAGGGATAACCACAATCACCATCTTATCTTTGAAGGTGTAGCCTGGAACAAGTAGGGGCAATGTTTTCACAGCACCATCTTTCCCTTGTCTGGTGACTCTAGTTCTAGTCATATTTTATGGTTAGCTTTCACAGATAGTGAGTTTCAGAAGAGGATCCTCTGGTTTTTCAGCTTTTCTCCAGAACACATTTCAAATCAGCTGCCCATCATGTGTTTTTTAACCTTTTCTTTCTAAATGCAGGTTTACCCTTTATTATATCTTTCTTTGGAATTGAGGTTTACCTCATTCCCATAGCCCTTGAATGTGCTCAGGCTTTGATTTTGATCCTCATACTGGCCTTGGAAATAGACATTCAAACAGTTTTTTCCAAATTTTTACTTCTCAAATTAAATACTGGCACGAAATCTGCATTTATTCCACAACATCTTGAAAACTGAGTGAATGGGGAGGTCTGCACACAATTGATTTAACTTGAGAAGATGTTCCTCCACAGGAAAAATCCAGCTACGTGTACGACCTGCAAGAAAATTAGTGTTGTCAAGCAGTATTGCTAAGCAATAAGTTCCATGTTTATTTTTTAACTTCTACACTTTTTTCTTAACTATTTTGGATTCTACTGTAAAAAGAAAGGATCTGGATTGCACATTCTCCTTTGAGCAGCTTCCAGCAGTTGGAGTTCTTTGTTGGGTTTGGATATGGGACCCTCCATACCCTGAGACATGGAGATCCAAAATAAATTGTGATCATAATCACAACAGATGATGCTCTTCAGGATAATCTGATTTACTTTTTATGGCATTTTTCCTGTAAAAAACAGAATCTACACACACAGCACACAGCAAATAACCCCAGCTACCACATGTCATCCCCATGTCTATTTTTGGCACCCACCAGCCAGTCACAGGGGGCTGCTGGAAGCTCCCATGGCTACTCTAGAAATGATGAAAGTGCTCGGTATGGCTTGTTCTTCATTGTTGTGTCAGGGTCTTGAAACAAGTGGGATTTATTTTTGTGGGCAAATCATCAGCTAAGAGGAAACAGTTGTGGTCTGTGCATATACATTTGTTGATGCTTTGTTTGGTCTTGCTTGGAGCTGTTGTGCTGACATCACTGCAGAGCCGTGGGTCCCTACAGCAGCTGCCAATTAGAAACAGAATGAACATATCATTCTCAAATGGAGGAAGTTAACAACTGGCCTTTATTATCATGTAATTAAGTTAAGGATCTGGTCTTGATCTTCAAAGTGTTTGGCTCAAATCATTGCTTGGACTGTTTTTCCTTCCCTAGTCAGTGACCACTAACATCACTGCTTCCTGAATGAAGCACAGAAGAAGCTTGCTTGCTTAACTTGTTTTTCATGGCATAAATTATTCAGCAGATATGCAAGACACAAAAAATAGGGATCAATGGACATATAAAAGACTTATATAGCCAGTAGCCAAAAGCAACTTTTCAGGGAGAAAAATAAAAATTGAAGAAAAATTCATCCATAGTTCACTGTGGGAGGGCTTTTACTCCTATATTTCAGATCTGTGCAGTTTGTGCATTACCTGGACCTCATGTTATGTACAGAGACAGAAGTTGTGCCCTTCCTCACATTTGTACACCCCCACTGGGACTGTGATGGTTCTCTGTTTACATCTTCCCCTGCTGAACCACTACTCCTTCATGGCACTTGCACATAAAATCACCTTTTCTATTTTTAGGCTCTCCAGCTCTCATCTCTGGGAAGACTAGCAGTGCACTGGGCATGTTTGGTTTAATTTATTTATTTCTCATCACTTATTAATGGTGCATAACACATGTATACGCCATTAGATGCCTAGATTTATCCCTCATACTTTAAAAAATTATGTAATGAAATCTCAGCAGGCTTGGGATGCTTCTATTTATGCACTTTTTTTGTGCTGACTTGCCTTTGCTGTCTTTAAAATTCAGTAGGAATTCTGTCATTGACTTCAGTGGAAATTAGAGTGCTTCCCATGTGAAATTTTCACCCTGTATCCTCATTCCCCCTCCAAATTTTCTATTCTTAAAAGTATTTAAACATGACACCAGGTCTCACCAATGTCTGCAATACCCATGGGAGAGTATGCATCTTTTTAATTACATTTCAAAAGAAACCTCAGGAAAAATCCTGAAAATTGACAGATTCTTAATGTTAAAGACACTAGATAAATTCAGCAAACTGAGAATGAACTTGCTTTCCTACCACAATCTCAATGACCCAATTGCTGTTTTCTTCTTTTAATATAATGACCCAATTTTCTGTTTCGTTATGAAGTTACAAGATCAAGCCTCAGTTTTTCATCTTTAGGTAGCCAGAGTCTTTCATGTACGGCTTAAAAACTGAGCAAAAGCCTACTGGATTTCCAGCTACTAAGAACTTACATTTTTCACTGACTTCAGTAAAAACTGTGGCAATTTGGCACATCCAAAAATCAGGCCAGCCTACTACTGAGCTTCTTTATATATAGTCATGTTGTGACCTGCCTTTCAAAATGTGGAATACAAATAAGTTTTAATAAATCCAAGCCATCTTCATGTGCTTTGTGAATTTGAATATTAAGACCACACTTGAATAAAATCAGCAAGAATTGCCAAAGTCTTCAGAAGTTTCCAGGGATGCAACAGAATATTAATTTGTTCTCTTGAGTACTTTCCATAACACTGGACATGACTTACCCAGACTGACATGGGTAGGGTTTGACCACATCCTGAGCTTTCCTTTAATTATTTTCCTCAATGAACATTGCAATATGCAGTAACACTTTGGTCCAGGGAGCAATGACACATCCTGTACCAGAACAGATATGAGCACTGATAATAGAACAGGGAGGTCTTTGTTCATCTGTGTGAAAAACAACCAGCTACATTTTTAATCTCTTTCTTTGAAAAACTATTTTGTACCTCATCTGCAGTGTATAAGGGATTAAATTTGGGGTTGAAGTAATGAAAAAAATCAATAATTTTTACTTTTCTCAAGAACCTCAACAAATAAGAGAAGTCTTTTTAGTCCTTTCAGATACATGTGGGTCAACTCAAATGCCCTCATGTGAAATTATTCTCATAACAGAATGAGGTGAGCTCAGTTGTGTGGAGCATGGTGCTAGTAATACCAAGGTTGTGGGGTCAATCCCTGGATGGGCTGTTTACTTAAGAGTGGGACTTGATGACCCTTGTGGGTCCCTTCCAACTCAGAATATTGTGAATCTCAGTCAGTCAGTGTGGTGATTACTGTCTGTCTTACCCCCTAAAAGTGAAGGCTGTTCATTGCCCACCCCTCAGATTCCATATCTAGTTCTCTTGTGAAAAATTGAACACTGGAAATTTTTGCTCCTCTTTTCTGCTGCAATGCCTTTATGCATTTTTCTGTACCCAAAAATAATTTATATGCAACTGTCCCAGATTAAAAAAAAATATATATATATATACATATTAAAATTTAAAAAATTAATGTTAACTGTCTTCTCTTCTTCACATATTTCTTTCCTTTTAGTAAAAATTAAAAGCCACCTTTGGGACTGGACCATTTGCCCTGAATCAGGGAAAATGAATATATTTTTCCCATGATATTTATTACTCTGACTTCTGGGCTACAAATCAATATTGTTGTTTTGCTTGCAATCCACAGAGTTTGCAAACACCATTTCCCTTTCCTTATTATTGGTGCAATTTTGTTATTATTGTGCTGCTCTTTAATCTCCTATAGACCTGCTTTGTAGTAATCACAGTGATTTTTGCAGTAACATATACCTTATTTGTCTTTTGAAATCTTTAAAACCACTAAAAGACACTGGGAAAGTGGATAATGTTTTTACCAATCTCTGTCTGTTCAAAACCAGAATTTTCAGACTGATATTTTAAATTTAATCCAGTGATCAATTTAATATAGTGACTTTAGCTGGTTATATAAGCCATTTCAGGATATTCTATAAGATTAAGACATTAATTCTCCTATATTTCATCTGGTCAGATAGTACACAAGTCACATTTTGAGTCTGAGATATTCAGAAAGATTTTCTGTCTCCTGTAAAATATTGCATTTTTATCTGTCTCAGTACAGTTCTAGGCACTTTACTGAGCTATACATGCATGGCTCTGCCTGTGATATTAGGAGGTTAAAAAAACACACAAACTTCTAATTTACTTTAGATTTGTTTCTGCACATCAACAGCACAAGATACTGACAATGTTCCAAAATTTAAAGTCCTATCATCACTGGGATATGAGCTGGGCCTTGCCTAGGAGATGAAGACAGGCAAATGGAAAACACAAATAGTTCCATAAATTCTTATGTGAGACTCTGTGTATTTTAAGCCCAGCCTTGCTTCCCCACTTGCTGAGGGCCACCTCTCCCTGGCTGGGAGTAGGAGCCAGCAGCAGATTGCTCTGACTGAATGGAGCTCCCCTGTGCTGGGTGGCACTGGGATGTCACCAAGGGCCCAGGGAACTCCTGCAGTGTTACAGCAGAAATCCCAGAGCCTGCATGGAGAGATGTCCCCTTCCATGGGGAGGGTGTCTGTGAAGGAGGGAGAGGGGGGTTCTTAGGGTCCAGGTGACAAGGGGGCAAAAATGTGCACAGAGCTAGTGTGGATTTTTAGGAAAACCCAATGAGCAGGTGAGTGGGATCCCAACCTCTTTGCAAAGTTCTGACCAAATGTCAGATATTGGAAAGTGAGCCTGTACTTGCTTTATTGTTTTGCCTACATTTAAATGTAAACTCAGATTTTGCCCTTCCAGGTGAGACTTCAGACTCCCAGTCTGTCCCTTTGCTCCTCCTGCTTTTTCTTTCTGTTCCCATGAATCTGGCATTTTTGTCTGCACAGGCAGGAAATAAAGCCTCAAAAAAAAAAAAAAAAAAAAAAAAAAAAGGAAAAAAGGCAATTCAAAGTTTCACACCTGAAACTTTGGAGACACTGGAAGGTTTGCTGCTTGATGAAAGGCTCTGATCACCAGGTTATAGTTTGGAAAAGAGTTGCTCCATCTCTCCTGTCTGTTTTCTGAAGGAACAGAGTAATTTCTCTATTTTAACAAGAATTATCTTCAAAGGAAAGCTTTTTGGTGCCCAGCCTCAGGATACAGAGTGCCTCATTTTAATCACACCACACACATTTAAGGCAATTCTGCATAGATCTATGGGGAAAGACCATCCTTCTCTTCCTCTCTGTTTCCTTGCCCTTATTTTGTAGCTCAGTATATGTGATTTCTTGTCACTATAACTAAAAGGTCAGGGGCTTTCTGTTGACCTGACAGTGCACGGATTAAAAACGTGCCTGGGCTTGTCTTGGCCTGAGCTGATTTTAGCTTGTGTTTGCTGTGATAACCATTGCCTAGCAATCAGCTGACCATACCCTGCACTTCTTTTAGCTTCGCTTTAGTTTCAGGTGACAACAAGAAGTTCTCCTTTGTAGACTGACCTGTATGTGACTCAGGATTGTAGCATGGGAGAGCATTATGTCCCACTCTCATCTTCCCTCCACCCACCATGCTCTCACAGGATTTGGCTGATCCCACGTTTTACTCTGCTGAGGAACATGGTGTGACTTTTGGGGATGGCTCTGAGAAGGACCAGGAGCTGGGCTCAGTCATCCTTGTGGATTCTCTCCAACTTGGCATGTACTGTGATTCTGTGAACTAATTGTCTCAAAAATATCAATTTTTTACAGGATTTTTTCCCTTTCCAGGTAGAAATACTTTTATTAGTATTGCTTGTCATGGCTTTGGTCTGAAGGAAAGGGAGTGTTCAAATGCAGGTCTCTCCTAGATATTGCCATTACTTGCCCCATTCAGGTCATCTAACCCCAGATTATAAATTCTCTAGGATACAGGAACCTCAGATTTTTTCCAGATTTAAGCCAGATTTTTTTTATTTCTAAGGCCCTCATTTAAATTCTTGTAAAGCAAAGAGCTTTATAGACAGCCCCCCAATGTGCAGGCTATGGTTTCTTTCCCTCTTGTATAACAATATCCTTTGCAGTCTGTTTTATTCAAACTCTGTTTTGAGTATTATGCTTTTGCACAACTTTGCTTTTAGAGGGAAAGTTTCAAAAGACATTTATTCCTACTGTTTCAGAATAACTTAAATTTTTCTTATCCTAGGAACTGTTGCTCAAGAAAAGAAGAGAAAACAATGTCAAGAGGAGAAAAACTGCTAGTTTTTCTTTGAATATAACCCCCACCCCAAATTATTCACACAGTTCTATTTCTAGACAGAATTTTAGAGCCTTGACTACTTCAGAAGGAAAATAGTGCAAATTTCTGCTAATAGGTTATCTCTGTGAAAAGGAAGAGACTGGTAATGAGTAACCTTTCTCTCTTTTGCTTCAGAACATTTTAATTGTGTTCCAATTACTTCAACATATTTAATATACTTCCAGTATGTATTTGTACAGTGTGCAGGCAAATGATTTTCCACAGCCTTATACAATGTAGTGAGTCATAAATGATTGCTGCTCCACTCCCCCCGCTGCAGCGTGAGTCACAGAGCGGGAAAGTCTGTCTGCGGCAGCACCGACAGAAACCCACCTGAATCCCACTGTGGGAGCAGAGCTGACAGCTCAGGGGCCCTGGAGACCCTTTGGCTGAACGGTGCATGGTCCCTTACGTGCTCTTTGCTTGCTCTGAGCACGGGGTACATCACAGCCACAAATGTCCCGGCCATTCCTGATCCCACATGGCGCAGCCCCTCCGGGAAGGAAGGCCCTGTGTGCATCTGTGCTCCAGCTGTGCACCCTGTCCCTGTATGGGGCTGGATTTCCTAACCACCCTGCATCTGGCACTCCAGTTCCCAGGTTTTTGGGCCGTGTGTGGGACAGGCTCCAGTCTGAGTCGGTATCTCAGCACTGCTCTGCAGCACTGGAGGGGTGGCTGCAGCCGCTCACAGGGTTTTGGCAAGTTTACAGCTGTGCACACACAAAACCTCTGCTCCCCACAAACACATGCAATGGGAAGGGAAGTGCCTTGAAATCAGAGGCCTCAAGGTGGGTGGCATTTATTTCCTTCAGTACCTGAAAAATTAAAGCAATTTTTTTTTGCAGAAAGGAAAAAAAAAAAAAAACAACACAGTGTGATTTGGTTGTGTAGAGAGAAATGTGCCTTTGAGTGTTCATTTAATGATCTGTGTTAGCCAGGCCTATGAGACCACCAAGTTCTTATCATCTGTTGATAAAATTTACCAGCATATTCTCAAGCAAATGTTTTACCTGTTGATGTACTTGATACAGATTCCTGTCAATAATCAACTGTTTGAATAGTATCCTGGCAGTCTGGCAACATGACTGCTACCCCTCCTGAACTTTCAAGGCAACAGAAATATCATCATTCATTTTTGCTGATACACAAAAATAAAAAGTTCTTTTTAAATTCAATGTTCCCAAATGCCTCTATGCTGTCATTTTTACTTTTTTTTGGTTTTTTAAATTTTTTTTTATTTTTTTATTTTTTAATTTTTATGAAGACTGCATCTCAGAAGCAGATCGAACTGCTCTAGCAATGAGTGAAGGATCAGGTAGGGTAGGGTAGCAATAGTTACCATTTAAAATATTTTGTAATGTACCATTAAATAATTTTCTTCCTACATCTGAACTTTCTGATTTGCATCCCTTTCTAATTTTGCAACAAAAAAAAAAAAAAAATGCAGTCAGGGATCAAAGCTGCATTCCCCTAAACACAGAGCAATACTATTTTTCCATTAAAAACTTCATAGCATGGAAACCTTATTATACAAATATTTTAACATCTGTACAACTATTTTTCAGAGGAATTGCACTGATCTCAGCATGCCCCTTCATACACTTCAAATGTGATTTAGCTCACTTAGTTTTGATCATTTAAATGTTAGATGTCTAGTATAACCAACCTTTCTAGGTTCCCTCAAGAGTCAATGGAGAGATTTTCGCCTCCGGAGGGGTGATTCATACCTCCTATCTTAGACTTCTGCTTCTCTCAATTGACAACAGAAGTGTAGCCTAGACAACTGTGTAGATTAGATTCCTATCTCTTAGATTAGGTGAGATAAATCCTATTCTTGGCCATCTTTGTGCATACAAATTTGCAGGATAGGAGCTAAATTGTTAAAACAGTTAAAGTACCTGTGAGGGCTGACAGATTGATTGATTTATTTAGAAGATTTACAAACTCTGAGTACAAAATAAAGGCAAATCATCTAGTTGTTTTATGAAGGAAAAAAAAAAAAAAAAAAAGGAAAGCCAGAAAATACTTTAATATTTACCTCTCAACTATAAAAATATGGTGACAATAAAGAATAACAATAAAATATGCCTATTATAAATTAGCATAAATTAGTAAAAAATCTGACAGCTAAGAGGCAAATTTGCTAAGTGAGTTTCAGTGATGTCCCAAACATAGCCTTGATTAGCAGCACATGGCTTCAGCTACATGTTTTAATGCAACAGGGCAGAATTCTGAATTCAATTCAGAATGATGTGAGTCATTCCTGATTTTTTATTCCCAGATATCTCTTTCTGAGAAGTCAGCTGGCTCCAGTCAGGCAACAGACAGTGTGCAAACCAACAAGGTGGCCAACCTTCCATATTTCAAGAATACAAAAATCAAATTTACTGTTAAGGGCCACAGAATTTAAAATGTTTTCTGTTTTCATTTTGTGGATGCTGACTGAAAAGCCTCCCCAAAGTTATGGTCTCTGCACTGGCAGTCTACTTGATGGGAAGCCAACTAAAGAAGTGCATAAAGATGAGATAAATCAGAGTCCTCAGATTTCAAATATATTGCCTTCCACTATTACTTCTATTTCACTCTTAGTCATTCTTTCTTCCTTCTTTCCTCAGTTATCCCCCCTCCCCTGTCTGACAATCTCCCTCCTTGCCTTTCCTAGTTTTACCTGTAGTTCCTGAGACCAGAGCTCATGCATTTGGACTGGCTGAGCTAAAGGCCTCCTAACTCAGGAATTGTCTACATGGGTGAGGTTAAATCGTTAGATTAAATAGATTCATACATAAATTGTCATTAGATTATCTCCCTTTCTCAAAATGAGTATTTTTAATAGTTGTTAGGTTATATGGAGCATTTGGTGCATGTTGGTGTGCCAGGAGTCTCAGGTGGTCCCTCCCCTCTGGTGAAAGAGCTGTGCTTGGAGTGTGGGAAGGTGCCAAGCCTTCTGCCTGTATTTCTACTTTACCTCTCGTGTTGTTTGACTTCCTGAAAAAAACCTCAAACCCAAGGCAGGTGAAGAAGAATGGCCTGTGAGGGATTTGGGCAAGCAGAAATGTAATCTGGGACACATGCTCAATTTACCACAGATCTGGTGATAGCAGCTCTCAAGAATTTTGTCAGACACAAGTCTGGGTTGTCTGGAGTGTCCTGAGCTTTCTGTGCATCAGAAGCAGAATAACCATATTTACACAAGTTAATAAATCTTGCTTCCTTGTTGAGCAAATTGTCTGAGTGGACAGAGCTCATCTAAACATAGGTATTTTGCTTCTGGTGCTCTCAGTAGCTCTTTCAGAGGTAATTTAGCAATTTTCACATGAGAATACGAAGTATAAACACTATAAACATATTATTTCTAAAATATATATAAAATGGCAGCATATAATTGTTTGTGGATTTGTATCTATAATTGTTGATGACTGGTTGATATATATATAATTGTTGATATGTCCCTGATGGTAGCAAGGCAATAATAGTGCTTCCCTCTATCACAAATGGATGCAGGATGTAATAAAATATGTGAGGGACTGTCATGGTAATTGCAACAATATATAAAATTGTGATGTTAAATATATTATTTTATGTGGGGTTTTTTTCTTCATGTATTGAATAGCCTTTTTTCTAAAATCTCTGAGGTAGGAATACAATTTAACATTGTATTTTTCCTCGCAATATTTTGTGAACTATAAAGTAGTTTTTGCAAAAGTAAGAGGGTGCTGCAGTAAAAGATAGTCAAAATGCTGATATATAAGAGCATGAATAGGAGTTCAAGTAACATATGAACAATGAAGAGATTTGGGAAAAAAATCAAAGGGAATGACCAGACATCTAGTAAATAGGATTTTTGAATACATTGAATAGGAGACATTGAATAAATCAAAAGCTTTTAGTCTTGATAATTCTTAAGAATGTAACATTTAATTGCAAAAAGGAAGGTAATAGACTATACTATTCTCCGTTAGAGAAAACACAAAAATTGGAAAATATTAAATACTAATTAATAATTGATTAATAATATTAAATAATAGGAAAATATTAAAAGTAGTTTAGAGAAAAAGTAGTTTTCAGGAATGGTTCCCAAATCTGTATTTCCACAGGAAGGAAGGAAGGAAGGAAGGAAGGAAGGAAGGAAGGAAGGAAGGAAGGAAGGAAGGAAGGAGGAAAGGAAGGAAGGAAGGAAGGAAGGAAGGAAGGAAGGAAGGAAGGAAGGAAGGAAGGAAGGAAGAAGGAAGGAAGGAAGGAAGGAAGGAAGGAAGGAAGTGAAGGAAGGAAGGAAAGGAAGGAAGGAAGGGAAGGAAGGAAGGAAGGAAGGAAGGAGATGGAAGGAAAGGAAAGGAAGGAAGGAAGGAAGGAGGAAGGAAGGAAGGAAGGAAAGGAAGGAAGGAAGAAGGAAGGAGGAAGGAAGGAAGGAAGGAAGGAAGGAAGAGGAAGGAAGGAAGGAAGGAAGGAAGGAAGGAAGGAAGGAAGGAAAGGAAGGAAGGAAGGAAGGAAAGGAAGGAAGGAAGGAAGGAAGGAAGGAAGAGTGAAGGAAGGGAAGGAAGAAGGAAGGAAGGAAGGAAGGAAAGAAAGGAAGGGAAGGAAGGAAGAAGGAAGGAAGGAAGGAATGAAGGAGGAAGGAAGAAGGAAGGAAGGAGGAAGGAAGGAGGAAGGAAGGAAGGCAGGAAGGAAGGAGAAGGAAGGAAGGAGGAGGAAGGAAGGAGGAAGGAGGAAGGAAGGAAGGAAGGAAGGAAGGAAGAGAAGAGGAGGAAGGAGAAGGAAGGAAGGAAGAAGTGAAGGAAGGGAGGAGAAGGAGAAGGAAGGAAGGAAGGAAGGAAGGGAATGAAGGAGAAGGAAGGAAGGAAAGGAAGGAAGGAAGGAAGGAAGGAAGACGGAAGGAAAGGAAGGAAGAAGGAAGGAAAGGAAGGGAAGTGAAGGAAGGAAGGAAGGAAGGAAGGAAGGAAGGAAGGAAGGAAGGAAGGAAGGAAGGAAGGGAAGGAAGGAAGGAATGAGAAAGGAAGGGAAGGAAGGAAGGAAGGAAGGAAGGAAGGAAGGAAGGAAGGAAGGAAGGAAGGAAGGAAGGAAGGAAGGAAGGAAGGAAGGAAGGAAGGAAGGAAGGAAGGAAGGAAGGAAGGAAGGAAGGAAGGAAGGAAGGAACTTTCTGTTTAGAGACATAAATATTCTAGTTTTTTAAACATAAAAACTTTGAAATACACTATTTCAGCTGCAGTCTTGGACAATCTTCACTGATGTTGCTGCTGAATAGGCCAGACCTTTAGAGCTTTTCATCTACTTCCTATGGATGTCAAGTAACCACCTGTCTGTACATCTGTGCAACCCTAAATATTTTTTATCAGTGCTTAATTTTTCAATGATGCTTTTCTTGGTGCAAATTCTACATTATTTATGAGAACATATCTATTTTCATGGTCATTTAATCTAAAGACTATTCTGTTCAGAATTGACCACCAACAAACATTTGAGAGCCTTCACCTTGGCTCTGCTTAGATGTTTGCTTAAAAATGGATTTTTGTTGTGATGTTACCTTTCAGATTTCTGCTAGCTTCTCTGAAATTTTCATAACTGTCTGTCTCTGTCATCAACACCACAGCAGCCTATAGATCCATTTGTGTGCAATACAGGCAGCCTGTCTATGTATGTGACAGTATAGATAGATTTCCTTGGACTAATTATCTCTTATCTGAAATGCCAATAAGGAGGTGACCAGTGATACCATAGGTGATTTCCTTTTTTTTTTCTTTCTCTATGAATTTCCTTCTATTATCTGACAGTATCTAAGTGCATGCACTAATGAGTATATTTCAGTGTGCTGAAAGGTTTTATCCACACTTTGGAAGCTTATATGATGTCACTTATAATAACCGACCCTTTGTTTATATTAAAAATAAAAAAGTCAGTCCAGAACTAATAAGTAACATAGGCAGTGTAATCTAATGGTAAAAGAGCTGAGACTCTTTTTGACAACTTCCTTTTGCACTTATGAATAATCACTTTTCTATTAAGGCTGCTGAGAGCAGAAGGAAGGCAGCTCCCATCCTTTGCCACAGGTGATGTCACCAGTTTCAGGGTAGCACTTTCAACAAACATCATTCTGTATACTTAGACTGAAAATGCAGCCCCAGGGCTGCTAGCAAAACTGATGCAAACCTGTTGTTAAACTCTCTTCTGGAAAGATGTCACAGTTTGTCATATGCACTTTAATAAAATCTCTTAGTTGCTGGGTGAAGTTCCTTCTGCAATACCTGTTGAAAAGTGCCATTGTCAGCATGGTGTCAGAGATGAGCAGAGCTGGGAAAGGTTTAAATTCTATTCCTAATATCCAGCACATCCATGTTCTCACAGGAATAATTTTTTTTTTGCATAGCAATGCTTCCCATGCAAGCCTGTCTCCTTTTCTGGCATGGAAAACCTTCCCCCTGCTGTCCCTGGGCTCGTGTTGAGTTGCAGAGATCCTCTATCCCAGCCGAGTCCTCTCCCCCTGCTCACCTCCTGCTCAGCCAACTCGCCTCTCACCAGGGTTTTGGCTCATCAGCCACCTTCAACACGGCCATGTTCACAGCCTGCTGTTGCTGAAATCGTGTTCTCCCTGGGCTTTCAACATGTCTGAGGGATTGCTGTCCTCATTCTCCCTTCTTGTTGCTTGATAGGTTCCAGATCTGATGTTTTACTCCAGATCTGCCTCAACCAAAACCTCATCCTGGCTTGTTTTTTCCCCAGTCACATCATTTTCATGCTGCCATGAGAAGCTACTGTCTGCTCCCATTCTCTGCCTGTGGTACTCAGGTCTCTTGTCTGTATTTTTAAAATTTTTTGAAACCCTTTTGGAATACAGCCCATGCTACCTCTCATGTTTGCTTTATAAAGCCCTCCAGAGCTAATTGTTCTTTTCTGAAATGAAAACTTCTGCTTTAATATTTCTATCCAAGCTTTCCAGAGTCCAGGAGGGCACAAATGGTGAATGATACAGTTTCATTGCTGTGTTCTCCTCACCTGTACACAGTTGCATTTTTAGTCAGTCTAGCCAGTTTTAGGGAGATACCACGCCTATGAGGGTTCGGTGTGTGGTTGAACATCACCAGAACAATACTGCTGGTGTCCTAGCATGATTCTTTGTGCACTGGGCAGCTTGTATTTGGGTAGCACTTCATCTAGCTGGATGGGTGAGTTCAGGATGGGCAGTGTAAAATTCTGGAAGAAGTTCCCAGTGGTAAAAGTGATGCTTTATAGATAGGGAATGTGTTCTCTTAACCTGACTATGACAGAGATGTTAATAATCTTTTCCCTTCTTCTGTGCTGCTGAGAGGAGGAAAGAATAGAAGCATGAATGTGCTTTTTGTTGCCTGCCTCAGGCAGCCAGAGGCAAGTGAAGCTGACTTTCCTAATCACATAGATACAAAGCGGGTAGTTTCCCACACAAGAAAACCACCTACATGACTCAAAAATTCTTTCTGTTCAAATGTTTCTATTATTGCTTGTTTGGATAAGTAGGAATTTCAGCACCACTGAATATGATTCAGCCTGGGCAGGGGGGTGTTGGGAGGGCAGGAACATTGTGGCCAGCTTTGTGCCGTGGCAGGGATGGTGGAGTCACTCTGTGAGGTGAGTGGGTTACAGCAGAGCCAATAATTCCAACCTGCAAGCAGCTCTGCAGGAGGATTTGTTATCTGTGCACTCCACCTATCCTAATAGTCCAATTAGGAAACAAAAGTCTTAATACTAGTAAGTGCTGAGATCTGGCTCTAGCCCGAATATTTATTAGGGATGTGTGAGTCAGATAATTTCTTTGGAATTGATGATGTGCCTAAAACTGAAGCTCATGCTTAAGTAATTTACTGAATTGGGACCAGAAATCTTGGCAACTTGCAGGATTGAACCTTAAACTAATCCAAGCATGTTTTTGTTTTTAGTTAAAGAAGAATTCTCCTCCCACTACTCCTAGACCCATCCTCTTTAATAACAATTTCGGAGTTTGTAATTTTACTTTTTAAATGGAATTATCTGGAATAAAAGTTTCTCTTTCAAAGGATGATTCAAATTTTTTTTTTCTTAGTTCTGTATCTGCCACCAGATATCCTGCACAAATGTTTTTTCTGGACAGATTTGCAAAACCACCTTATTAGAAGTATAACTCATAGAATAGATTGGTAACATGTGTAACTCAATCCAAAAGACAGCAGATTCCGAGCATGAAGGACTCAGATCGAGTCCACAAATTCAAAGAAAATTTCCATTGTGCCTCCTTATACTATATCTGGGTTCCTTTTTACCTCTGATTTCCATGCCCCTGTTGGCAAGCTCTGAAATGAATCTAAGCTACCTTAAATTATTGCAATTAAAGCACAAGTTATTAGGACTACAGAAGTATAATGTTCAGTAGTTCTGAAAAAAACACTGTTTGGTGTCAAGTGTTTCTATGAGAGAGATTTACATTGAAATATAGAGGTGATTTAGCTGTAACACATCAAATTCAGAATATTTAACTGAGAATTAATAAAACACTGGCATATTTAATTAGAGTGTCTGTAGATTGTGCTAAAAAAAAACCTTCCTCAAAATAACACTTCCCACTTTGAATAGAGTTTGGTGATGTAGGCAGAGATAAATAAGTAAAATGTCCTCTGCTTGCAGTGTTATGCCTGCTAGACAGTATCTCTTTTTGTTGACTCTTAATTCCCACGGTATTCTAAATCATCTGTATTCACAATTCAGTTGGAAATTCAAAGAATAACAGACATTATGGATGTCGGGGAAAATTTTTCAATCAAAACCTAGGGACCCCACTGTAGAAAAGAACTATGAACTATGAATACATAATTCTCTATATAAAATTGTCCTTGAGTGAGATGTAGTATGAGTATAAAATATAAGAAAAATCTTCTTTTACTAGAAAAATAAAGTCCTCTTTCTTGCTTAGTGTATTTTTTTCAAGAATATACAAGACTGAGGTGTCTTTTGATATTGCCTGATGTGTTGTGTTGTCACAGTGTGATGACTCCTATTGCTACAGCTCTGAAGACAATGCTCAGGCCTGGGGGTTAGTGCTGTACTGAGATCTTACCTGTGAGAAGGGAGTGAAATCTTCATGAGGCAATTCATGAGGATCCTTTTTTCTTTAGATATCACAACAGTGAATGCTGTACTCTGGAGTAGTTGGCCAGGTTGCACTTCATTGCAGAGCTATCTGTGTCACTTGAGTACCCAAGCAGGCAATCTGCCCTAAAGCCAGACTGCTTTGGGTCTGTTTATTCATTTTGAGTTAAAATGAAAACAACAGTATTGAGCAAGAGTTCTCATGTCATGCTTTAGAGATGAACTTTTCTCAAATTGTGCAAGGGAAGTATTCCCTTTAACTGTCCTGGAATGTTTCGTAAGATTATGGGATCTCTTGTCTGTTATGATTTGCAACCTACTGTGGCAATCAAAGGCCTTCACCTGGAGTTATTTTTGGTTCTAAACATTTTCTAATCCTTGCAGACTAGTTCACAGTGTCCTATGAATAGAATGGTAGGATGGACTCTGTCGCTCAGCTTCCCATTTATGCAGCACAGATGGGGCTCTGTGACTCTCCAAGGGGACCCCAGTGTGCACAGAAGTGCTGAGCTGTACAGTCAGAGCCTGAGCTCTCTTTCCCTGGGGGCTCATGGAGACAGGCAGGTTTACTTCACACATCTCTCCATCCCCTGCTGGAAGCTGTCTCATATCTCTTTGGCTGGGTGCCACATGTCCCACTGCACCTCGTTGGCCAAGCAAATGAGAAACAAGCACCTCTGGAAAGAGTGTTCCTGCTTTTAGGGCAAGCCCTAGGTCTTTTGCCCAAGGTTATGGCACACATTTAAAACCTGATTGCTGAGAGGTGTGTATAAAATCTATGTGTTTATCCATAGGGGGAAAAAGAACAATCTGTTTTCATTTGAAATGTAAGTGACAAATGATGCTGGTATTAATGGGCAAGAAGAAGGGGATGTGAATAATTATCACCTTTTCTAAGGATGCTTCCTTTTCTAGGTATGTGGTATTTCATCTTCCATATGGTTTATTAAGTTCTTGGCCATCAAGATGTCTCCTTGATTCTCAGGTCAACACACAAGACATTAAGAAAATAAATAATCCCCCTCCTTTTATTTTTTTTTTTTTCCTTTTCCTAAAGAGTTATGTGGAGGTTGTAGAAGCATCAGTCTCTGGGCTTTTTAGAATTTTGGGATAACAGTATTCTTCAGTCTTAAGAAACTTCCTTATAGGTTCGCACTTGTTTGTGTTTAATGCTTTTCAAATACAAGTAATACTGAAAAGATCCTAGGATTTTTCATATGAATTTTCATATGAATTTTCACATACAAAACACCTAAAAGCTGGAAAATCTGGACATTGTTACTGTACCACATGCTGGAACTTACAGGCTGCACAGAGCAACTTTCTTTTAATACAGCAGTTAAGATTTTGTGTGTATAACATCAGATACCCATAGTTTTTTGACATATGTAGAGTTATACCACTTCATGCTGCCTAATAACCTGGGCCAATTTCTATTGAAAATGAATGCTGACAAAATTCAGAAGAAATCCTTATTCACAAATATGATTGTCCCTAAGGAGTGACAAATGAATGGAGGGTTACAGGATGATAAAAGTTGATCTTTGCTCTGCATGAAGGCTGTGTACATTGATTTAGGACTTGAGACTTCATTGTGTGGCTTTAAAAAGGCTGGTGCTCAAAGGACACTTCCTTTCCAGCCCTTTCTTTTGAAGTATGCTATTGTTGCAAGGGGAAAAATCACATCCTGCAATACCTACAAAGAGCCTGGCTTTATCATCCACTGCTCACGTCAAGTGGTGTCTTATGTAAGAAGTTCCATTCACTTCTGTTTAAATACTGATGTAAGGGAAGATTACCCAAAGCAAGCAAGGTTTGCAAGAGCAGCCCATAAAAACACACACACGCAAAGAAGAGAATTACAGAGGCCAAGAGCTTGGTATTCACAGCTGGCTCTGTTCTTGAGAGTAGTTTAAAGGGAAGAAAAGGTGTTCTCTTAGCAACAAGTTTACCTTTAAAACATCTATAAATTACAAAGAGCTTTGGCTCTGTATATGAAATTCGTATTTACAATATGAATTCATATTTACAATAGCATCAAGGGATAGGAATATTTTGAACATATTCAGAAAGAAAAGGATAGAAGAAAAAAAAGGAAAAGCTTCAGGGTGGAGCTTTAGATTTTTAGGCATTCTTGAAAATATTGGAAATGTCAGTTTGGAGATTTTTTTTTTAAGCTAAGGGGATCATGGCTTTCCTTGGAACAGAGACTTTATAAATTTCTTTTTGACTGTCATCTGCAAATCATTTGACTGCTGGTAAACAGAACTTGCTCTGATAACAGAGGGAAGGCTGGAAATAAGGAATTCCACTCTTAAAGCTGTTAAGGTAGGTCTAAAATTGATGTATATTGGATCAAAGGGTGGAATATTTTCCAGATGATCCTCTGTTTCTTCTGAGAAAAAGAAAAAACTCATGAACACAAACCCAAAAATAATTTCCAAGGTGTTAAATTTCAGTTGCTGAGCATGGGGATATAATTTACAATTTTGTGTCCTGCTAGGATGAAACATAAATTCGACAGTAAAACCAATTTTATTTTCTTTCTAGTTCTTTTACTACAAATTAAAAGTTACAGTCCGTCAATAGCTATAGAGGTATAAGAAGGAAAAATCAGATAAGCATAGCTAATGGAAATTATTTTTATGTAATCTTTATTTTACAGCATCCTTACATATCAAAATAATTGGCCAAAGGAGGTTTCTAATTTGAATGAATCCTTAAATTTTATTGTTGGAGAAAGTGGAAGCTTTTAGTATAGTATCTACTGAATTATTAGTCATTACAGCCTTGGAAAGTAAATAGGAATGTCAGCACAAATCAGCCTCCATTTAAATTTCAGTACATGCAAGCCACAGAGGGAGATGCTTCTGGTATTTCATCTTCAGCCTCCTAAGAATTTATTGTAAATATGATGAGCTCGTTGGCCTCTGTAAAGTGAAGGCTGTGCTCCCAGATCCATTCCTAGGAAGCACTGACCACATCAAACAAACAACAAAAAACACCACCATTGCCACTGCCACTGAGTTTTCTTCTGTTTTAGTAAAATAGGAAAAGTGTGGGATTATGACAGACAAGGAACTGTGTTCTGTCCTTCTGTGTAGCACCTCTGTGTCTGATTTAGACATAAACATTTACAGGAAAGCTTCTTCCATCAGCATCAGTGTTTTCAATTTAGGGTTATTTGGTGATGTCACAGCCTCAGCTGGCTTGTGCCTGGTTGTGTAACATGGGGAGGGAAGATGTGCAGCACATACACTTGAGTGTTCCCTCTTGCTCCTCTGTAGGACTGCAGTAGTTTCTTCATGGGTGCCTTGGAAGGCTGTTTTTTTTTTTTTTTGTTTTTTTTTTTTTTTTTCATACAGAAATAAGATTTAGGCTTGCACATTCAACCTCTGTAGGTGGCTAATTATGATCAGTCACTTTTCTGTTGTGGTTCCATGTAAAAGTCCAGCTCATCTCCCCACTAGTCCTCTTTCCCAATATCCTTGTCTCCTGTCTGTCTCCCTAATATGAACATATCTTCCCATGCAGCAGGTTCTTCTTTCACAGGGTTTGGCTCCAGCACCAGGGAGTGCCAAAGGCACAAAAAGGGACCTGCTCTGTTTCTTGGAGAGAAACTTGATTTTTCTCAAAGACAACATAGCGTGGCATGTTTCTGATGGATTTTTGCAGGAGGAACAAATGAGATATATCTAACAAAGGAGATATATCTTACAAAAGACTTTAAAAAGACACAATCTATTTTCAAACCTATGCTTCAAATAACATGGTACTGTATTTTTTCAAAGAAAACGTCAACAGAAATTTTAGGGCCTAGGTCAAGTGCAATATTCTTTCCACCATTATTTTTGGAAGGATACTCACAGATTTTTTTTTTCTGAAATCATAAATAAATCCTCATTGTACTACAGTGAAATTATTAAAATTACAGAGACTACTGTGAAAGTATTTAATCAGGAATAAAGGCAAAACTTTAGAGTGCAGTTGTTGTTGAAGTGTTGACATATCTTCTACCATTCAGAAGACAGTCTTCTGTAAATGACCTGGCATCTAATTATGTAAACAAAATAACTAAAGAAACCCTACCTCATCCTAAATATCTAATACACATTTGGCATTGCAGAATACAATATTTTGTGAATTCAGAGCATAAAAAACTTTTCAAGATGGGGTTCTAACATTTATTCTGGTAAGTTCACTCTTGACTGAAAACATGGGAAAAAATAAATTAAGAACTTTAATAACCAGCCAGCAGGAAATATAGAAATAAATCTAAATTGATTGCAATGCTCTGCATCTATAAGGCTTCCTTTGCAGAGAGTATCTCAGCCTGCAAATCCTCCAAACTCATTAGTAAAATTCCCCAGTCCCATTTTGCTTGACCTTCTGCTATTGTTGGCCTACTGTGCAGCTCATCTCAGGGCTCAGCCAGATGTAAGATATTCTTACAGAACAGATATTCTCCAAGTCTGTTACAAACAATGCCACCTTTTCCAATTTTAAGTTGAATCTGTCCCTAAAGAGAGGGTGCAGATCTGTGGTCTCCAAATAAGTGCAGGGCATGCTCTTTCTCCTTACTCTCCTCAAGAGGGTTGCAGTTGTTTTCATAGTTATTCCCAGGAGTCCATTAGTAAATCTGAATATCTCTGTGTTGGGGTCATAGGATAGATTCAAACCAAAATTCCTTGCAAATGTGTCACTAGTAAGATCTAGTCTCTTTCCAGAAAAAAGCCCTAAAATTTGACAAGTATTTAAGGCAATATTTTAGTATATTAGGTGTTGGTTTAACACAGCTTGTTATCCTGGCATTCTTTATCTGATTAAAGAAAATACCTCCACACTTTCAAAGTGCTGTGGGTATTTTCTGAAGCTGTATTCTGTGTTCCTACATATTGTAGGATGTTTGCTGTGTTGTCCCATCAGAAACCCACAGTAGAGCATTACCCACCCCAGTGCTGATAGTGCTCCTTGCAGTGGTGATATCATCCCATTCCCACTCAGTCTCTTGATGCTCTCAGTATACACTTGCATCCTCTCTAAAGTCTATTAAACCTTTTAATGAACACATCCTGATTTGTTGAGTACATCAAATAATAGATTTTTGCTCAAATCCCAGGCCCCATGATACAAATTTGAATTTTGAGGCAAATATAGTCCTTTTCTTTTCCTCTTAAACTGGTGATTTTCAAATAATATTGTGTTCTATAGTGCATTTATATTAAAGAGAAACTTTCATCCTATGACAGGA
Organism: Erithacus rubecula; assembly: GCF_903797595.1. NCBI lineage: Eukaryota > Metazoa > Chordata > Aves > Passeriformes > Muscicapidae > Erithacus > Erithacus rubecula. The sequence continues at coordinate 12,914,056 of NC_136685.1, read as the reverse complement.
ATCTCTTGTGATAGTAAACATTGTACAAATTGTTGCAGCTATTTTGAATGCAGTGCTCTCTGTATAACCAGTAAATACCATTTCCATTTGTGACTTCTTTTTAAATTCCAGTATGGCAATGATTATCAAGGCTCTTTTTCCCACATTAGAAATTGTTCTGAATCTGAAACAGGCTAACAGTTTCTCAGTAGTTGATTTACTGTCCTCATTACTGTATGGCATGTGGCAGTCAGTTTCCTGGCTGCTCATCACAAGCATTCAGGAGGATTGAGTACAGAAAAATTGCTTTTCTAGAATACTAATAGTGATAAAAAAAACCACTGGTGTTTTATAATTTTTTTTTCTTTCTAGCAGGTTTTCACATTCATACACTGTGAATAAATTACATAAAATTAACAAATTGCAGCTGAGAGTTTATTTTAATCAATCATTATTTAGAAAGGGAGCTCTAAGAAAATCCAAAGAATATTTTGCAGCTGTCACTCTCTATCCTTCTGGAAAATGAAGCTCTGGCTACAGGTTCTGCAAGGCCACTGTGTGTGTGGGTGTGGTGGGTTTGTGCACACGAGCACACTCTTGGTCTGTTTGAGTGCACCCTTATATCAGTTTTATCTCCTGCACAGCACTACTGCTGATTGACTGTAAGGTGCTACAGAGGGAGGCACGTTTTAGTAGTAGATGAAGCTTTTTGTAAGATCCAAACATTTTGTTTTACCCTCCTGTATGAACAAACACATTTGGCATATGAAGTAGCTTGCCAAGCTGCAGCCACATCTTGCATCTGGCTGATTTGGGTTCATGCTGTTTTCTCATATCATAAAACACCAGCTCTCTCACTTCAGCTGCTGGGAGATTAAAGGCCAGTAAGCCTCCCTTTTCTCTGCAGAAACATAATTCCCTTCTCTTCTGAATAGTTCCCCTTTGGTTCCTTGTGCTGGTTTATTTCTCCTGCAGCACTGGAGGGGAGGCTGAACAGGCAGGAGGATGCAATGGGCATAAAGAGAGCCCTACAGATGTGAGCATTAGGATTTTTGGAGACTGCACTTGGCACACTCTATGGCAGAGAGGTGGTGAGATTCTGGAGCACCCCAGGCCCCCAAGGGATGGAGCCAGGCTTTGACAGGCTTAAGGTCATACAGAGGAGGGAGTTTGAGTAGATACCAGTAGCACAGAAAGGTAAAAGTAATTTTAATTTTTCTCTGAGGAAAATAGTCGTGTACACAGAGCCAACCAAGAGGGCTATTTAGGAAAAACAAAACAAAACAAAAACAAACAAACAAACAAACAAAAAACAGCAAAAAAGAGTTTGAAGATATTAAGGTAAGGCAGAGATGGATAGGCCAATCACCCCTGACACTGTGGTTTCTCTTGGAAGACAAGAAACCTCATATTTCTGGCAAAAGCCAGAATTTTATCATCAAATTTTCAAGTTGTTCAATTACCACACAGTAATATTCAATTCTGAAGAACAGTGAATGAAACAGTTATTTGTAAGAGGCAAAAGAAATAAGAATGTCCAAGCAGCAATATCCAAATATTTCAGGATTCTCAAAGAACTTTTGTTCCTTAGTTAACATCTGCAACATCCTGAGGGGCAAGAAATTATTTATTTTCATTATTTTCTAATTATCACATCCAAGATAATTATTTAATTTACCTAAGATAGCTGTCTATTTTAAGATTTTTGTCTAGACTCCTCCTGTATTCAATGAGGAAAGACAGGTCAATTGCCTCTCTTCACTGATAGGGAGAGTTTAGATGACCAATTTTGACTGTCTAACCTCCTGATGCAGAAAACCCATTGAAATAAATTTTATTGAAGTGTAAAATGCTGACAGGAAAGGTAAGAAAACATGCTGAAAATAAGGATGTAGAATATAGGTACCATTGTTCAAGTAAAAAAACCAAAACAAACTAATAAATAATTTTCTAATGCATGTCAGAAAAAACCCTGAATTAAATTCAATTCAATTAATAAGTAAACAAATTATGTAAGAGGTAAAAAGTAATTATGAGCACCAGAAAGAAATTGAGATTCAGTCTCTGGCTGTGTAAAATTTAGAGAAATCTTTGCCTCTTGGATCAAAATCTGCTCTTAATTGTATTCATATAACATTACTGAAGTTAAAAGCACTACATAGGTGTGAAAACAGAATTTGAATCTCATGTAGTGTGGTGTGAGATCATACACTTTCATTACCTAAAACCTGATAGGATGAGAATAAAATAGATTTTAACTACGTGACTTTCAAAATTCTTGCAAAATCTGGAACATGGCTTTTTTTCCAAGGGTTATGCAATGTTTACTTATTTGCAAAAAAAAAGAAAAAAAAATTGCATGCTGAAATTCTCAAAGTTTTAATCTGCATACAGCCCTATTGCATTTGGCAAAGACTGTATTTAGCTGTTTGAAACAGAGTGAGCATCCTTCTGTTCTTGCATATGGAAAGGGCAGAACTAGGGAATGGAGCTGCTCATCCTGGCTGGGACTCCTTGGATTGCCAAGTGCAGGAGCAACCTCTCCAGCACTTTTAATCCATAAGGAAAGGTGATTCATTGCTAGACTAGGCTCTGTTCTTTCCAACAGGCTCCTGTCAAGGAGCTTGGATAAATTCACTACAAGCAGGTTATGGCCTCTAGCATTACTGGCTATGGTTCTTTATCTTCCATATATATATATATATATATGTAAAACTTTCCCATTTTATATCTTCCAAATTTAGCAGTTCTGCTACCCATAGCTATGGTTACAGTTCCCAAATCTTGACCCATTTTACTTTTGTAGAATTAATGATATTAACAAATAACACTGGGCTGGGTAGTATCAAACAGAATACAACATGATATTAACTGGGTTTTAATGGATGTCTGTACCATACCAGGAACTATTCTTGTTTCATGAATCTACAGGTACTAGTTTTGTCCTTCATGGGACAATAAAGGAAAGAAAAAATTGTTTATTCAAACTAGGATGAAAAGCTTATTACAGATAAAAAAATCTACAAGTCAAGTTAGCAAAATATTACCATAAAGACTTTTCTTTTTCAGTAAGTATAATTTCTTCTTGAAACAAACTAAAAACTATTCAAAAGTTTTATTAATATTAACAGAAACATTTTTTATAACTATACATCAGCAACAAAGCAACAAAAAAAATGGTACCCAATATTCCCAGACTAGAGACGCACTAGATAGTGAGCAGGAAAGCAAGCAGTTGCTATCATATACTACCACATATTTCACTTTTATAATTACTTTCACCAGGAGATCTGAAGATATGTGTCAAGCAAAATTCATTTAGCTGGGAAAAGATAAATTAGACCCCTTCTCCATGTGTTCCCATTTCCTTTTGCAGCCACAGAAGAAGCAGCAGGGTAGTTTGTGGATCAGTGATGTGCAGTGCTGTGGCTCAAATGTTATCAGACAAAACCAACCCACTTTCTGCTGTTAAATGGTAGCACATTGAGTGCCTTTTGCTTCATCCTGCCCATGCCCTCCTCTCTTTTTTGGCGTGCACTGGGCACAGTGGAACACATGGTTTGCAGGAAGGGACACAGGCTTGTCTGGGAGTCATGTCCATTCAGCAGCATCCTGTGCCAGAGTGAATTCTGCTCTGTGGAGGACTAGATGACTTGTTTGATAGGGTGGTGGAAAATGACAAAGAAGCTTTTAATTTAAAAACTCCCATTTTATATGATGGTAGCACCCTGTTGAGTTTTCTTCTCTAAAGTAATTACATAATTTTAATATAATATAGTATAACATAATATAATATAATATAATATAATATAATATAATATAATATAATATAATATAATATAATATAATATAATATAATATAATATAATATAATATAATATAATATAATATAATATAATATAATATAATATAATATAATATAATATAATAATATATTTTATATAAACATAGTTTTTTGAGGAAGAAAGTGGTTAAGCAAACATACAGAGGAAAGTGCACTAAAGACCCTTATGTTCTGCTTGCAATGGACACGTAGTCACTTCTAGATTGTTGTAGTGGGTGTGTTTGTGTTATTGTGGTGGAAGGGACCATGTTGGGGTTTTTTTCTTATAAAATCTGCCCACATGCTGCTAAAATATGTTGGGAGTCCACCATTCCTTTTCCAATAACTTCAGTGTCCAAGTTTACCACACATTTTCCCAGTTTGCATCACTTTCTCTTTTCAGTAGGTGCACTTTCATTTCAGTGCCACAGTTGTCATCTTCCTCACTGTTTGCTTGTGCACACCTCAGGAACTTTGCCAAGAGAGCCTGGGAGAATGTGTGCACACATAAGGGATGGATTATATCAGGGGTGCAAAGCTATTAAAGCAAACATGCAATATGACTGCTGCCAGCAGTGAGATCTGGAAATGGGCTGATTATAAGAAGCACAACAGGAAGGTGAGTTTGAAACTCATTTTGGTATAGCTGTGAGAATGGAGTTGCACATCTGCCCCACAGATGGCCTGAGATGGAAGAGCATTTCTGAGTCTCAAGTATTCATTGCTGTTTCAATTTAGGATATATGGGGAATTCAAATTGAAGTGTGATTGTAACACATGCAGCACATACCAAGCTAGTTTTAATCTGAAGCTGCATACCATAGGATACAGCTGCCAAGTATTCAGGTTTGTCTGCAAGTACACTTGGTTCACAGAAAAAAAAAGAAAAAAACAAAACAAAACAAAACAAAACAAACAAACAAAAAAAACCCCAAAAAACCAAACAAAAAAAAAAACATTAACATTCTGAGAGGGGAGTTTTATGCCATCCTTATAGGAACAAAGCAGATGATCAGAAGATAAAACTAGCTCAGTTATACCTATATATGCAAACCTGTATCCTATTGAAGGTTAGATGTAACTTTCTGTCAACACATACTGTTGGTTGTTACTAATGTGAATTTATGTAGAATATCTTTCAAAGTGCTATGGTAGGACATTTATGTCTATGTTTAGTGAACTGCAAAAAAAACAAAGCAAAATAATAATCTGCAGTAGATTATTTCACAGAATGTTTTCAATATGTATGCATACAAAATAAAGTATAAAGCACCTTTAAAACCTTTCAGTTGTGATATTTTTCATAATAGAATTTCAAGAGTAGATGTTAGGAGCCATGAAATGATGGGCTAGCCAGGACACAACATCCATATTAGCAAAATAAGAGGTTGTCTTTACTATGAAAATCACACAGATGTCCTCAGGAAACAAGGGAGCACTTAATACATTAAAACTTTGGGAAAGGGTGGGAGAGATAATACTTGTAACTTTTACTACTTTCCTGACAAACGTGTTTCATGGGTTTCTGCTTCAAAGCTACTTGAAAACAACTTAGAATTTGATAGCCACTTATAAAACTAGGCAATGACAACTGAAGTATTTTGATGGTAGAGATAAAATGTGGGTTTCTTTCTCTATAACAATACTGCTGAAACTTAGGGGTTTTGCTCTCTTATCCACATATGTCATATGCAGGTACCTGACCAAAAAACCCAAGCAATGTTTAATCATAATAAAAATTTCCTCTTGCTTCTCCCATCCATGGAACTATTGCAAACAATCTCTAAATATAAGAAAAGATAAATAGTGAAGCAAACTTCAGAAAGTAACCAAAAGAATCTCATGCCTTTTCTGAAAGGAGAAATCTATTTTGGGGGAATGGGTTGGACAGACTTGTCATGGATAGCCATGGTACATATAATTTTTCTCAAAAAAAGCAAATAGACTTCTGTACCTTTGAAGTCTCTTCTAATACTACATATCAGTGATACCTTTGTTTTTATTTATGTTAAAGGGATTAAAGCTCATTTGGTGAGTATTATACAGGATCTACAACAAAGAGAGCTCCTTCTCTGATGAATTAACAGCTTCCTTGCCCCAAGGGTGTTAGAGTTCCACTACGGACAAGACTACAGAGGTAATGAAAGCTCATTATGATAATAACAGCACTGTATTTGGCTTTTCAATAATGTAATTTTAACATTTTTTCTAATCTCCTATAAGGCTATCTCTCATTTTTCTACAAGAAGTGACTGCTAATATGAGAGAATTGTTACAAACACACCAAGATTAGTGGTTATTCTCATCCCCTTTGCAACAGCATTTCATAACTGAGTAAACTGATGAGTAAATGCTGTCCCTTCATGCACCTCACATTTTTGCTTTATAGTTACCATTGTATCTGTGTCACTATAATTGCTAATGCAGATCACAGCAGGGAGAGACCATTTCTTAAGCACCACTTTTAATAACTGGAATTCAGAGCTGGCCTTTCATTTTGATCTAGTATTGCAGACATGTCATCAGGCTCTGGCCTACGGGCAGCAGTGCTGAGCAGGAAATGAACTACTATCAACACTAAACTTTTTTTTAATATTCTCCCTGTAAGCTAATGAGACCGGGAAAAAGCAAAATAGAGTCTTGCAAGAAAAAATCAAAACAATTTGTTTTCTGTGTAGTATAAGATAGGGATTACTGTGGGTCAAGCATTATTATAGAAAGACATTTGTTGGCAGAATAGGATGGAATATCATGATTTGGAAGAGACCCACAAGGATCATTGAGTCCAACTTTTGCATTCTTATTGTTCTAGAGAGTAGATAAATGCTGGGCCAAACAGTGACTGTAGAATCCTGTGATTCCAAAGTGAAAAGACAATTGCTGTTGCTCCAGACCTGTGTCACTGGAGGCCAGGAATGTTGGACTGGGGTTGTTGCCTTCTGCCTGGTATAAATTGGAGGGAAAATAGACAATGCAATGCAGGTATGAGGAGTTTCTAGGAGCTCTTCAGAAAAATGCAAGGTTAACCCAGAGAGCTGTAGATAGGCTTTTGGGCTCAGGTTGTGATATTGGAGAGTTACTCAAAATGTTTATTTTATCTTGCTCTCATTGGATCCATTTTGCTATTTTGACATTATTCTTCACTGACAATATGTGAGAATCTCCATTCTGTGGGAGGCTGTGTGCCTCCTATGTTGGTATGAACTATGTTTGCATGATCTGGATATTTGCACTCTCCAGAATTTGTACAATGCTTTTGTGTAGTGAAGAAAAGTAGGCTGAACTTCAACAATGCCCCTGCACCCAACTCTTCCAGAAAGTAGCAATGAGATAGTAAAATTAATTTATTTAAATTATTCTCAAATGTTAAGAAGCTATGGTTGCAGTATAACACACTCAACATGAACCTTTGTATTCTCTTTACTGTGCTAGTTTAGGCATTGAGTTATTATGATTCAATGAGTTGAGGCATGAGATTCTGAATGAATTCTAAATTAAAAATACATTTCCCTATGTATATGAATAAACAATTGTTTTGACAAAATATATTATGAGTTTCACGTGGCATCACTAAAATAGCCCCACCAATTCTTTTTCCTCTCACACTCTCTTGAAAAGCAAGAACACCTTATATTTTAGCTGTCATCTTAATGGTAGATATTATTATAGGGGAAAAAGAGCTAATATCAGCTGCTTTTAATTTAGGCAGGATTTCTTTTACATTAAGACAGTGAATTTTTCTTCTATAACCATTTTGACTGGAAGTCATAGGGCCTTTGCCAAGAAGTTTCAATTATGCTTTTAAACTATAAATCCTAGGAGTCTTGAAATTACAGGGTGTGGGTAGCGATATGTTAAATGTTTTACAAGTGAGGAGAAATTAGTGCTTTTTGGCTTATCCTGAGTGCTGTTAAGAAACAAAACTCTTCTTTTGTTGAAGGTAGAAGTAGTTTCCTTCCAAAGATGTCTGTTAAAACATAAAAGCGTTTTCATATGGTTCCTTGAAAATGAGACACAAATAACTGCAGAATGTTGGAAATAAAGGCAGCCAGGGAGCCTCACCCAGGACATGTCCATCAGGAGGATGGTGTAAACACAGTGTAAGATGTTTTGACTGCTGGAGCAACCATGGGATTTTTTGGGGTGTGTTTTAGCCCTACCGACCTAACAAATTTCCCATGTGGTATTTGGGTGGGGGAAATGAAAAACTTCCCCCTTGTCAGGTATGAAACTATTTCCTTTTTCAGTTTGAGGTTAAATGTATGCCTTGGTCGTTTGGGTGGAGGACACTAACAGCTGCAGCCTGGAAGGAAAGGGTATTTCAGTTGGGCCAGGAAAGATTTCTCCACACCTTAAACTTGCTCATATCAATACTAACTGGGAAAAAGATGCTTAATCAAGAGATAGTGTAAAGGACTATTCATAAAGCCTCCTTCAAGTGAGGCAAGTTTCATTGCAATCCTGCTCTCACAAAACTGTCTTTGCTAGTGATCAACAGCAAAATCAATCCTGCATGAAACAAATGTGATCCAGTTTGGCTGTGATCAGATGACTCTACTTCTATCATATTAGCCAGACTACACAGGAATGGAGTTTGTTTTGGTGTTATGTATTTTTCCAAAGCCAGGAGAACAAATAACATCAGCTCTGGTATCAAGATGAAATGGTGAAGATGAGCAATATCTACTCCAGTGAAAAGTATTTGTACAAATTCAACCCTTCAGTTATTTTTTTGCGGGGAGGGGAGGGGAGAAGAAAAGTGAGTCAGCTGAATGAAATAATATAGAATCAGCCTTTTACAAAGGCTGAAAATGTGCCTTTAATTTTTGAACCAGTATCAGGAGCCCTAAAGTTGACATTCTCTGTCCTGTACACCTATGGCCTCAAGTAATTTACACACAGAGTTAGTAAAGTCCCTGTTATGGGTACATAAATCAGTGCACTTCAGAATAACTGACAAATTTTCAGGTAAACATAGCAAGAGTCATATTCAGAGTTACTTTTGACACCTGCTGAAAATTTTTCAGGTGCCTCAGTCCTTAAGGCAGTCAGTGAGTTTATTACATTTCCTCCTTTCACAGTTGAAGTAGATCTCAAAACCTAAATGGGTAAGTATGAAACCTAGCTCTTCATTTTGCTAAGCTTTGTCTAAAAAATTGTGTTGAATCATTCCTTTTTACTTAATTGACATTAGCAATAAACTCTAAGAACTTTTCTAACCAAAGCTTTGGCCTTTGGAATTCTGTAAGGAGTCGAGGGCAGTTCACTTTCCCAAGTGAATTATTCTAGCCTGTAATCTATGGGAAAGAGGAAATAAATTCCTGTTGCACTTCTGAATGCTGAAGGTAAGATGGTCTACAACTGGGGTTCTTAATCACAACCACTAAATTACAAATCAGCAACTGCTTTTATTTCAGTCATGGCCTAATTAGAGTTAGTACACAGTGGGCTGCGGTGCTGACATTGGAAGAGCTGATGAATAGCAACATAATCACCTTTTTCTAACAAATGTGAGCTACTGTTCTCAGTTCAAGAGTAACTTGGAGAAATGTTAGGCATCTGGGATAAACAGGAGATGAACATTAGGTAGTTTAATAGTCTTTCCTCTGAAGTCTGTGATTCTAGAACTAACAAGTAAAGAAGATGTGAAATGGGTTCCCTTTGACTTCATGCTGTGTTTATCTTTAAGGTTTGTGTTTTTTTCAAGATGATGTGTGGTTATTATTTATAAAACTAAGGAGAATTTATCTGGATATTATTAGATTTCTCGGTAAGGCTCATGCAGCAATTCAAGACATTTCTAAAACTTACATGAAGCAAAAGGGAGCTGGAAATGCACCACCCATGAACTGAATGTAAACTATGTCCAAGAGCATGGCTCATGATCAGAAGTTATTCTTATAAATTTGACCTTACCTTCTTTCCACTCCCTCTCCCCAGGGTCATTCAGAATTATATATCAGTGATTCATATTTCCTAAATTTCTGTTCAGTAGGGCATGTTTTGCTACCTTGCTCTTGATATTTCACAATAATTCAGCAGGATGTAACAGCCCTTAAAAAAATCCGACAAATGAAATTTTTACGGTAATCTGAGAGATTTCTTTAAGCAGGAAAGATTCTGATCTTGCAATTTGTTTCACATTGATAGGGGCTCACCACCGGATAACACAGGAAACAAATAACCAGGGATGCATTAATGCATAAGAAAGCTGTAGGACATTATAATCCATGTGGGTTTTCAGTATGTGACCCCCTACCTTCTGTCCCATTGTATCCCCTTCTGATATCTGGTGAGAAAGGCACGGTCCTGACCTAACAGAGCCATCCGTGTGTTCTGTTCATAAGCCATTAACAGATTCCTAGAATTGAACACATCAAAACAATTTTGTAATTGTTTTTTTTTCCAGACCTTCCCAACTAAGCAAAGAACATCTGTTTGTGCTGAAAGCTGAGCTCATATTTAAGTATATAGCTAAGCAGAAGCATTAATTTTTAACTTCCTTTATGAAACAGCTCAAAGTAAGCAAAGCTCAATAATCCAGAAATAACTGGGAGATAGAACTTTAAAACTTGGCACAATTTGTTTCTAGGATATGAGATAAATGTCTGAACCTAAAGTTACTTCCCACCCTTCAGAGATAAAAAGGTCAGGAAACATCCTTTCATTCTGCAAACATGCGGACCCAAAGAGAGAGAAATGCTTTAAAAACCAAATCTGAATCCCCACTCTTCTTAGGTCATGAACTCTGTTTTAGTAATATTTACTGTCAGAGTATTCAGATTATCTGACCAAAAATAAAAAAAGTGTCACTCTTGCTAATGTAGAGGGTAACTGTGTTCTGTCAAATGCCCAGTGGCTTGTCTTCTTTTTTTTTCTATTGACCTGTGATACATGCTTGTAAAGAATCAAAAGAAGTCATTTATACACCAAGGGGATACTCCATAGAAAATTTCAGAAATGAAAAGCTTTGGGGATTTATGTGTCAGACTAGGGCATCAGCTTCATGTTCAGCTGAGGCTTCTTATCTTTATCCCACACTACCTAGAAGAATATAAATCTATAACAGGAGAAATACCACAGATGCTGTAGTTTACAATATCTAGAAGAAATAACAGAGGCAGAGGAGGCATAAAAGGATAATTTTGCTTATACAAAATAGCAGCCTGAAAAATAAAACCAGGAAAACAAACAAGCAGATGGAGAAGGCGAAGTCTGCAAGACACAGCTGTGCAAAGTATTTAAATATCCAGATGCAAAGCAGCTTAAGGGTCAGGGACAAGGAAAGGACACAGAATGCTCTTACCAGCTCTGTAGCACGATTGAGTAGTCTGCTATAAAATTTCAGTCTCATTAATGATTGTTGATTATCCAGCTTTCTGTCAAATTTAGCTGGAATCTTAGATTTTATTAGAAATCCAGACTCCTGAAACACCTGAGCAGCTTTTAATATTTGTTTGCTTCTGTTTACATAGTAAAATAATTACTGTGTAGGAAAAAAAAAGTTTTTTCAGTTGGTCTTTACTTAATTCTTTCTTAGCAAAAGGAATAATAAATCATTATTTTTTAGCATAGTCACAATTGTTTTCTGAAGCAGTTAGTATCCATTATAATAATTTATGCTTTTACTGTATACTGCCTTCATCTAAGGGATTCAAGTGCTTCATGAATGTTAATTAGGCATCTGCAGGCATCTGTTAGGCACCACCAGTTGCTAGAAGATGATTTTGGTCTATCATTAGCTGAAAAGGCTCCACCTGCCTACTTTGCTTAGTATGCTGTAAAGGAGGGTAAGGGAGGGTGTCTGCAAATTTAAATGTGCAAAAAAAAGATTTTGCTTTAAAATGTAGCTGCAGTGGAAAGCGTTAACTTAAAATGAGTTCCTGAATAAGATTTTATTACTGCTTTTTGATAATCTTCCTGGGGTTTGGACTCCCTCCTGAGCTGGCAGATGTCCCCTCATTCATGTCAGTGGCTGAAAGACAGGTTTCCATTCCTGCCCTCATTTGTGTCTCAGGTTCTTCAGTAGTTTTGGGATTCTGTTCAAGGCTACAGATTCATTTCATAATCCCTCTGCAGACAGGTTCAAATGCCTCAGCTGCTTTCCTTCTCACTATGCTCCTTTCCCATCTCCTCCACTGCACTCCTATTCTGCCTTTGTTCTGTTCTGGGTGTAAGATGGTCCATGTGCCTCTTGGGGCCCCTTACAGACCTGGACAGTCAGGAGGAAGCATTAAAATCAGTTTTGTGCTTGAGCCAACAGAGGAAGGTGTCCCACCTGACCTGGGTTCCACAAACAGAGAAGGATTTGTGATTGATGTGATGATTTCAGGTCATCTGGGGCACAGAGTTCATGAAATCTATAAGCATAAGAGTCCTTAATTCCCATGGAAGCAAGGAGGAGTGCCAGAAAAGCTGCTACCCATTTGGGTTCCCAGAGGGCAGCTCTAGTCTGTTTGTGGTTGAGAGAGCCCCTTGGGGAGCAGTCCTGAAGAGCAAAGGAGTCCAGGAGGACTGCACATGATTCAAGAAGGAAATCTTAGTGGTACAGGAGCAGGCTGTCCCAGTGTGCCAAGACATGAGCCAGAGGGGAAGAAGGCTGACCAGATTGAACAGAGAATTTGGCTAGAACTCAGTAAAAAAACCCAGGTGTTTATGACCTTTGGAAGAAGGTTTGGGGCAGAGAAATCAGGAGGTCTATATGGATTTCATGAGGTTTTCAGGAGGAAAACTTGAAGAGCCAAAACTCAAATGAAGCTATTTCTGGCTATGGATGTAAAACACAATTAAAAAGTTTCTGTAAAGGACAGCCAAGGAAAAACTCCATTGTCTACTTCTTGTTGGGGCAAACGTAGTGACAAAGGATGAAAAAAATTCCAAGTTACTTAATGTCTTTTTTTGCCTCAGCCTTTAATAGCAAGAGCAGTTGTTGGATACCGGGCCCCCTGAGCTAGAAAACAGGGAGCAAAAGGAAATCCTCATAATCCAAGGGGAAATTATCAGTTGCCTGCTACACCACTTGGACACACAAAAGTCTGTGGGACCAGATGGAACCTATCCAAGGATATTGGGGCAATTGGTGGAAGTGCTTAATGGTTGGACTCAGTGATCTTCAAGGCCTCAACCTAAATGAGTCTATGATTCAGTCAGCAAATTATTCACTCTTCTTTTCAGGATGAAAACTACATTTTACTGTATTTTTCAGTAGCAGCTTCTTTTCTCCTTACAAGGAGCTTCAGAAACAAGGTAAATAATAAAAGAGAGCCAGGGGCAATGAAAACTGAGCTGGTGATTCTCGTGGGAGCCAGAGTTGTGAGCATGGCACTTAAGCAAACATGCTGCAGCAACCTGCATTCCTCATAGGGGAAACGTACAAAGCACAAAGAATATTGTTTTCCTAACTTCTGATTTCATAAATAAGGTGAGAAAGTGCATTTAAATGTTGAAAACACACACACAGGTATTTCCTGTGGCTAGAGAAACAAAAGCAGAATATAAAAAGATTTTGATAAGGGAAAGCTTCTGATTCATTATACATTTTCACTATATGTTCTGCTCACTATACTTTTTAAAGTGCATTAAAATTGTATTTCAGTTTGGTTTTAACTTGCAAGTTTTTCTGTAGGACTCAAAGATATCAGCTCCCATTCACATGATAATATGTTTGCATTAAGCAAGATGTCTTCTACTTTCCTAAGAATTTTTCTGTATGCTGCTGTAACAGACTGGCTATATATTAGAGGTCTGATCATGTCTTTTCAGAGTCTGACACTACATAGAGGGCAGGGGGAAGCCCTGAGACTCTGGTCACATCCTTACATCCTAATTTTCATTAAATACCATTGGCATACAAAAAGCACCCTAAGAAAGATAGTTTATCCCCAGGCCAGTTTGGTGTACATGGATTCAACAGAATTAGTATAATTCTACTGTGGATGGCTGGGTGAGCCAACTAAAAATTTAGTCATGTGAGTTACATGGGCAGAATTAGCCCAATGTCTTACAATTTTAAGCATTGATTTTAAAGCTTGCAAAATTTGATATCCCAGTGTTGGTTATCCTTGAGATGTTGATCCTCCTTAAGATGTTGGTCATCCTTGATCACAAACTGTGTCTTAAACATGCCAGAGTGTCGTTGGACTGTTCTGTTTCTTGATAAGGACAGAGGCTCCTGTGTCTGAGCTGGTCTGTAGTGATTGTTTTAAGGCTGCATATCACCCAATGCTATTCCAGAAGCCTGAAAGTCTGGTTTGACACAGCCCACAGAGCCTTGTCTGCTGGGGAGGCCTGGTGGATAGTGCTGGATATCTGGGGGAAAGCACTGCTGCCATCACACAGCTGACCAGGACTCATCCCCTGGAGGTGTCAGTCTGGTCCCAGGCTGCAGCATTGCTCACTCCTTTTTACACATTTCAGTTCTCTCCAGAGGCCAGTTCTCCCAGGGCTCTGAGGCCAGAGGCAGTGCTGCAGTGCTGCTCCCTGCCCCAGCCTGCTTCATGTCCCAGCTTTGCTCCCCAGCACAGCACAGACACCCAAATTTTCCTGAGGGGTGAGCTCCTCCTCTACAGCTCATTGTGGAAGCAAACAACTGCAGTTCAAGAACTCCTCTCCATCTAAATGCAGCATAATTTCCTAGTTATGAAATGAATCATGCTTTCATTTTACAGACTGTTACCTAAAAGAATAAAAAAATGAAAAGCACGACTGTCAACTGCGTTCCTTTTCCCTTGTATTCAAAAAATGAAGCTAAAGCCAAAGCATTGCTGAACATGGAAGCAAATAGTTCTTTATCAGCTACCTGAGAAAAACATTTCCACTGAAGAAAAAAACCCCAAAAATATTAGGCAAAGCTGCCTCAAAATCTGTAGACTTTTTTTTTTTTTCATTCTTAAAATCCCTTGGATCCCAACTATTTTCCTCCTGTTTCCTGTCATCAAACTCTTTTTGGTGAGCAAAGATTTCTTTTGTTGCACAGACTTTGCACATGATTCTGTTTTTTTTTTTTTCCTTTTCTCCATAGAAAAAACTTCAAAACTAACATTGTTTTCAGAGCCTTTTCTTCCTATGTCCTCCTCAAATTCTTTTTCCTGAGGGACATCCTTGTTCATGGTAGCTTACTGTAAACAAAAGATGATATCAAAGTAATTGCTTCAAGTATAATTGAAGACAGATTTCTTCATGTACAACACTTAGTAATGTCTTTGCATGCACATAATACTTTTGCACACTTTGTTAATGCTTAGGAAATAATTATTCTTTGAAGAAACAAAAGGGACTAAATGAAAACCACATAAGTGTGTTACTTAAAAGAGCTTGGAAGCTTGTAAGGTACATCCAGTGCTTTTTCAAACATGTGGCTGCATCTCACCAGTATCTTCCAGCAGATTTTAGTATCTCACCCCTTGCAGATTTTGTGTTTGAAAGGTTTTATCATCCACTCCTCCATAGGCTATCACATATTTCCTGATAGGTTGTTTTTGTTTTACAGCACACCCAGAAGGCTGCTTGGGAGGCCTCCTGTCTTTTGGTCAATCTGTAATATGTTCTGCTTTCATCCCTTCCTGTTTGAAAGTCTGTTTTCTTGTTCATTTGTTATTGTTCCCATTCACAGTTTTTAAAACTGCAATTAGTATTGTAAGAACAGATAGCAAGGACCTGGGCCACTCCACCTTTCCCTCTCCATATCCAGTAGGTAGGAGAGAGGACAAATACATAGGTAAAATAAAGAGATTTTGCAGTTACAGGAATGCTGATATTAGCTGACTATAAACTGCAAATTTTGATTACTATTACTAGTTTATGTGTAAACAGTAAATGCTGTTTTAGCACATTATATTGTGACAAAAAGAGATACAATTCCAAATATTTTTATTCTTACAATTTGAGACAAGAAATGACAAGATCAAGCCAGGAAGAAAAGAGAAAAATACATTCATATTCAAACTGAAAATCTCATGGTTTCAGTGGTTGTATGAGACAAACGTAATGAGATGTCAACCTGGATCCAAATGTGCTTGTTTTAGCTCACTGCAAATAGATAATAGCAGCAGTATTTTAAAGACAGTGGGTGGGATCCTCTTCATGTAACTTGGGAATATAATTGCACTTTAATTATAAGCCCTTTGAGCGAGATTTCATTTCATGTAAATTTAATTGTTTGCTAGGCAGATGTCTGCATTTCAGCTATTTATTGTGGTTTTCTTCATACTTATTGGAGAAAAAAAGAGGCTCTTAGAGGCAAAATTCTGATCAGTTTTAGAATGAGATGCATCACTCCCTTCAAGAAAGTGAGAATTTCGCTGTGATGGGACACAGATGGGTTCATTGGTTGCTGCCTCAATGAGCTCACAGTTCACACAGGGAAGGCAGGTCTCCAGGATAAATGAGATTCCACTTTGTGGCTGGTGCCTCAGATGGAAATTTAAATAAGGTTGTGAGTATCAGCTTCTGATCTCATGACACTGGTGATCTTGATACTGATGGAAAGCCTTTGAGAAATCTTCCTGTGATTAGGTTAGGACTATTAAAATCGTACTAATTGGACAGTGAAAAAACAAGCTCTTAAAGAAACAAGGTTTTCTGACCTTCCTGGGAAGACATAAACTAGACTATTAGTAGAGATGAATACACAAGGAATAATTTCATGTCTAATATGATTTTCCTTTGGAAACATATGTCTTTCTCATAGACACCTTTTTTTTTTCTACTAGGTAGAGTAGAAAATATAATTAGTTGTTATATGTCTAGTAGTATTTTTTTCAGAAATTCAGAAAACATATATTTGGCTGAATTTTCTTTTCTCTCTTTGGAGTTCTGGCTGAGATAAAAAATTTATAGTTGAGTCTGTGGACATCTGCAAGAGTTGTGAAAATCAAAACTGATGTGAACAATGCACAAATTTTAATACAAGAGCTACTTTTTGCCCTTCAACCCTTTTCAGAGCTCTGGTATTTATGGTAAAGTATATATCAGCAGATCTGCCCAGAGGATTATCAATAACCTTTTGTTCAGCCTGCTCCTGGAATAATGTCTTTGACTCTCTTGGTCATAGTCATAGAACATGTAATAGATAATTTCAGAATTAAGGTATCAAGTTGTTGGGGGTTGAGTGTTTTACTGTTACTGTGTCAATTGAAAGAATTTTTCCCATTATCATGGAAATGGAGCTGGCCGGGCTACACCCAGGGTCCCTGATGGGTCCAGACAAAAGGGGGTGGGTGGGGACGGCCCCCGGAGGGGCCTCTGAGGTTTCCGGGAGGGCACTCGCATTTCCGGCGAGCCGGGAGGAGGACGCCTGGGATCGTTCAGCCACGCGGCCGAGCACAGCAGAGCCAGACCCTCTGCGATCACCTGCCCTGCATCTGCCCCGTTCCAGCCTCCTGCCTCTGCGGACACAGCTGATCCCCCGGACACACACGGTGAGCGAGGAGCCGCCGCTCCCACCCATTCCCACCGAGACCGGCGTGGCCGCTGCTGCCCCTCCCCCCCTCCTTCCTGCCTCCGTTTCCCGCTTGCTTTTTGGCAGATTCGGACTGGGACTAAGCACAGAGACAGCGTGCTTGCATCTAAAGGGACTGACACCGAGTTATCTATTTTCGTTCTGTTAGCAATATTAACTGTTATTGTTTTCTGTTTGTATAGTTAGATATATTAGTAAAAGAGCTGTTATTCCCACCCCCCTTATCTCTGCCTCAGAGTCCTTGATTCAAACAATCATAATACTTGGGGGAGGGGAGTGGAACCAAAGTCTCTATTCCAAAGGAAAACTTCTGCCCTTACTGGCAGACACCTGTCCTTTCAAACCAGGACAGATTTTGGCGCCCAACGTGGGGCTCGAGGGCACTGAGTTGAGAGTTAAAACAGGAATAACAGCTCTCTTAACTGGCAATATGTTGTCTGGTTTAATCTGGTTTGTGTTCCATGTGGTCACAGCCATCTCCCTCCCATTTGTAAGCCCTTTTTTGAATTTGGGCCCCCTCACCAAGGTTGCTGTGGCTATTGTCCGATTGGTTTGGTGGATTGATTATGTCAGGAATTCATGGGTTTTTAATTTTTTCTGGGAAGCGGTTGCATGGATCCGGAGCTATCGTACTCTAACTGCGTGTTTCTGGGGCTATTTCAGTAATGGTACTTACTGTGAGATAATGAGTGCAAGGGAAATTTTTTCCCAACCCATCACCCAGTTTTTTGAGGCTACCCCACTGGTTCTCAAGGATTTCAGATCTGTTTTTATTGCCAGTGTTATTATACAGTGGCTGGTGTTGCTGGTAGGCTTGTTCTACTTAGCATTCAGAAACAAGGGAACATTGGCTTGGACAACAACTCTGATACCTGCCTCTGCCCCAGGGACTAGGGATGTTGCCCCAGAATCTGCCTCTGCCGCAGGGACTAGGGATGTTGTCCCAGAACCTGCCTCTGCCCCAGAGACTAGGGATGTTGCCCCAACACCTGCCTCTGCTGCAGGGACTAGGGATGCTGCCCCAGAGCCTGCCCCAGGGACTAGGGATGCTGCCCCAGAGCCTGATGCTGCCCCACAGCCCACCGCAGAAATGAGCCACCCAGAGTGGGTGGGGGCTCTAGTGAAGGATATAGGCCAAATGCTTAAAGAGCAGAGTCAGATGTTGAAGGAGCATAGCCAGATGATGAAGGAGTATTTTTCCCCAGCTGGTGAGAAACCCTGCCCTAAAGAGGGAAAGTCAGATGGTGCTGCAGTGGAACCTGTAGATGTTGTATCCAGGTTCCAGCTGGATCACAGGAGCAGCCACAGCCAGCAGCAGTTGCTCCTGTGGAAACTAGGAAATCTAAGATTAAAACGAGGCACTTAGATAATGGGGATCAGCAAGGAGGGTCCTCACAACCAGCAAGGGAGCCAGAGGTTGAGATTGTCACCGAGTCCCTCTCATACGATAGTCTCCGTAACCTGCGTAAAGACATTGCTCGGCGGGGCCGTGAGCCTTTTACAACTTGGTTACTCCGGGTCTGGGACCTTACGGGAACAGGTGTACAACTGGATGGAACTGAGGCCAGGAATTTGGGATCCTTGGCCCAGGATTCAGGTGTGGACCAGATATTTGTAAGGGAGCAAGGCCTCCTTTCCCTCTGGGACCGGCTTTTAATGAGTGTGAGAGAGAAGTTTGTACACAGAGAGAGAATGCAGGAGCACCACCGTAGGATGCGCTGGCAGACCCTTGAGGAAGGGATCCAGCAGCTGAGAGAGACAGCAGTATTAGAGGTACTCTTTGGGAGGGATGGACAGCATGACAATGACCCTGACAAGGTCAGGTGCACAGGGCAGATGTTATGGAATCTGGCAACCTTGGGTCCATCTCAATATACCACCTACATAGCAATGATTAATGCCGATAACAGTCCAGAGACAGTGTGTTCTGTTGCCAACAAACTCAGAAATTTCGAGAGCATGATGAATGGCCCAATGCAGGCTAATGTCTCTGCCGTGGCCAGGGACCTCCAACAGGTCGAAGATAGGATGAGGGATATGAGGGAGGAGATGATGGAGGAGATGAGGGAGGTGAGGGAGGAGGTGAGGAAGATCAGCGTAGCAGCAGTACGAGTCACAGGCCCCCAAGTCAGAGCTTCACGTCCCCCAGCTAGGGAGAGAGGGTACACCTCACGAGCTGACCTGTGGTTTTTCCTGCGAGACCATGGGGAAGACATGGGAAAATGGGATGGGAAACCCACTTCTGTCCTGGCAGCACGGGTGCGTCAGCTCAGGGAGGGAAATGCTAACCGAGGGAGCCGCACTAAAATGAAGGTAGCCTCAACCTCCCACAAGCAAGGTGCAGGGTATTACAGCAAGGAGGATGTTCTGTCAGATCCCCTGGAAGGAACCTCCACTATGTATGCCCAGGAAAGAAATAATAACCAGGGCTAGAGGGGCCCTGCCTCTAGCCAGGGAGAGGCATGGGATGACAGGATCTATTGGATAGTGTGGGTGCGATGGCCTGGCACGTCAAAGCCACAGAAACATAAAGTGTTAGTTGATACTGGTTCACAATGCACCCTGATACCATCAGAACATGTGGGGAAGGTACCTGTTTCCATTGTTGGGGTGACGGGGGGATCACAGGAATTCACTTTGCTGGAAGCTGAGATTAGCCTGACAGGGAAGGGGTGGCAGAAACATCCAATTGTAACTGGCCCAGGGGCACCGTGCATTCTAGGCATAGACTTCCTCAGGAATGGCTACTACAAAGACCCAAAGGGGTTCAGGTGGGCTTTTGGAATAGCTACTGTAGAGACAGAGAGCATTAAGCAGTTGAACACCTTGCCTGGACTGTCAGAAAACCCCTCTGCAGTAGGACTCCTGAAAGTGACTGAACAACAGGTGCCAATTGCCAGCATGACAGTGCACCGCCGGCAGTACCGGACAAATCGAGATGCTGTGATCCCCATCCACAAAATGATCCGTGATCTAGAGAGCCAAGGGGTGGTCAGCAAGAGCCACTCACCCTTCAACAGTCCTATCTGTCCTGTGCAGAAATCTGATGGAGAATGGAGACTGACTGTGGACTATCGGGCATTGAATGAAGTGACTCCACCGCTGAGCGCTGCCGTGCCGGACATGCTGGAACTCCAGTACGA
The DNA here is from genome assembly GCF_903797595.1 of Erithacus rubecula. Classification (NCBI taxonomy): domain Eukaryota; kingdom Metazoa; phylum Chordata; class Aves; order Passeriformes; family Muscicapidae; genus Erithacus; species Erithacus rubecula. The sequence goes on along the minus strand of NC_136685.1, from coordinate 12,893,652 downwards.
GCTGGAGTCCAAGGCAGCAAGGTGGTGTGCCACCATTGACATTGCAAATGCATTCTTCTCCATTCCTTTGGCAGCAGAGTGCAGGCCTCAATTTGCTTTCACCTGGAGGGGCGTGCAGTACACCTGGAACCGACTGCCCCAGGGGTGGAAGCACAGCCCCACTATCTGCCACGGACTGATCCAGGCTGCACTGGAGAGGGGTGAGGCTCCAGAACATTTGCAGTACATCGATGACATCATTGTGTGGGGGAACACAGCAATGGAGGTGTTTGAGAAAGGAGAGAAGATCATCCAGATTTTGCTGGGAGCCGGTTTCGCCATTAAAAAGAGCAAAGTCAAAGGACCTGCCCGAGAGATCCAGTTCCTGGGAGTGAAGTGGCAGGATGGACGGCGCCAGATCCCCACTGAGGTCATCAATAAGATCACTGCAATGTCCCCACCAACAAGCAAGAAGGAGACACAAGCTTTTCTAGGTGCTATCGGCTTTTGGAGAATGCACGTCCCTGAGTACAGCCAGATTGTGAGCCCTCTCTACCAGATCACTCGCAAGAAGAACGATTTCCATTGGGGCCCTGAACAACAGCAAGCCTTTGCCCAGATCAAACAGGAAATCGCTCATGCAGTGGCCCTTGGCCCAGTCAGGACAGGACCAGAGGTAAAGAATGTGCTCTACTCTGCAGCTGGGAACCATGGTCTGTCCTGGAGCCTTTGGCAGAAGGTGCCTGGTGAGACCCGAGGCCGACCCCTGGGATTCTGGAGCAGAAGCTACAAAGGATCTGAAGCCAACTACACTCCCTCAGAGAAGGAAATTTTGGCTGCCTATGAGAGAGTTCAAGCTGCCTCAGAGGTGATTGGCACAGAAGCACAACTTCTCCTGGCACCCCGACTGCCAGTGCTGGGGTGGATGTTCAAAGGAAAGGTTCCCTCTACTCACCATGCCACCGACGCCACATGGAGCAAGTGGATTGCCCTCATCACGCAGCGCGCCCGTATTGGTAACCCAAATCGCCCTGGGATTTTGGAGATAATCACGAACTGGCCAGAAGGTGAAGATTTTGGTCTCGCTGATGAAGAGGAGCAGACGCAAGTGACCCGGGCTGAAGAAGCTCCACCGTACAACCAGCTGCCAGCAGATGAAACACGCTACGCCCTTTTCACCGACAGTTCCTGCTGCATTGTGGGAATGAACCGGAAGTGGAAAGCTGCCGTATGGAGCCCCACACAACAGGTTGCACAAGCTACCGAAGGAGAAGGTGGATCGAGTCAACTTGCTGAACTCAAAGCTGTTCAGTTGGCCTTGGACATTGCTGAGAGAGAGAAATGGCCAAAGCTCTACCTTTACACTGATTTGTGGATGGTAGCCAATGCTCTGTGGGGTTGGCTGGAAAGGTGGAAAAAGGCTGACTGGCAACGTAGAGGAAAACCAATCTGGGCTGCTGATGAGAGGAAAGACATTGCCACTCAGGTAGAGAAGCTCCCTGTGAAAGTCCGTCATGTGGATGCCCATGTTCCCAAGAGTCGGGCTAATGAAGAACACAGGCACAACAAGCAGGTAGATCAGGCTGCACAGATAGAGGTCTCAAAGATAGACTTAGATTGGGAACACAAGGGAGAACTGTTCCTGGCTCGATGGGCCCACGATGCCTCAGGCCATCAGGGCAGAGACGCCACCTATAAGTGGGCACGAGACCGAGGGGTGGATCTAACCATGGACAGCATCTCTCAGGTTATTCATGACTGTGACACGTGCGCTGCCATCAAACAGGCCAAGCGGGTGAAGCCCCTCTGGTATGGGGGGCGATGGTCCAAATATAAATACAGAGAGGCCTGGCAGATTGACTATATCACACTGCCTCAGACCCGCCAGGGCAAGCGCTACGTGCTGACCATGGTGGAAGCCACCACCGGATGGTTGGAGACCTACGCTGTGCCCCACGCCACTGCTCGGAACACCATCCTGGGCCTGGAAAAACAAGTCCTCTGGAGACATGGTACCCCTGAAAGAATTGAGTCAGACAATGGGACTCATTTCAAAAATAGCCTTATAAACACCTGGGCTAAAGAACATGGCATCGAGTGGGTGTACCATATTCCCTACCATGCACCAGCGGCTGGGAAAGTCGAACGGTGCAATGGTCTGCTTAAAACCACCTTAAAGGCACTTGGTGGGGGGACTTTCAAGAACTGGGAGATCAATCTACCAAAGGCCACATGGTTAGTGAATACCCGAGGTTCCACTAACCGAGCAGGCCCTGCCCAGTCAGAGCCCTTGGGAGCAGCAGATGGAGATAAGGTTCCAGCGGTACACCTGAGAGGCATGTTAGGGAAAACTGTCTGGGTGAACTCTGCTTCCAGCAAAGACAATCCTGTTCATGGGGTGGTTTTTGCTCAAGAACCAGGTTGCACTTGGTGGGTGATGCAAAAGGATGGAGAGACCCGATGCATACCCCAAGGGGGACCTTGTTCTAGGGTGAACTATATATGATACTGTGCCTGTAACTACATGTATGTATATAATTTAAAGGTTTCAATATGATGTAGCATGATGGCATGGAAAAAATTCGGGGTGGATAATGTTGGGGGTTGAGTGTTTTACTGTTACTGTGTCAATTGAAAGAATTTTTCCCATTATCATGCCAATGGAGCTGGCCGGGCTACACCCAGGGTCCCTGATGGGTCCAGACAAAAGGGGGTGGGTGGGGACGGCCCCCGGAGGGGCCTCTGAGGCTTCCGGGAGGGCACTCGCGTTTCCGGCGAGCCGGGAGGAGGACGCCCGGGATCGTTCAGCCATGCGGCCGAGCACAGCAGAGCCAGACCCTCTGCGATCACCTGCCCTGCATCTGCCCCGTTTCCAGCCTCCTGCCTCTGCGGACACAGCTGATCCCCCGGACACACACGGTGAGCGAGGAGCCGCCGCCCTCGGTGAGGGTGAGCCCATTCCCGCCTGAGACCGGCGTGGCCGCTGCTGCCCCTCCCCCCCTCCTTCCTGCCTCCGTTTCCCGCTTGCCCTTCGGCAAATCCGGGCTCTGGACTAAGCACAGAGACAGCGTGCTTGCATCTAAAGGGACTGACACCGAGTTATCTATTTTCGTTCTGTTAGCAATATTAACTGTTATTGTTTTCTGTTTGTATAGTTAGATATATTAGTAAAAGAGCTGTTATTCCCACCCCCCTTATCTCTGCCTCAGAGTCCTTGATTCAAACAATCATAATACTTGGGGGAGGGGAGTGGAACCAAAGTCTCTATTCCAAAGGAAAACTTCTGCCCTTACTGGCAGACACCTGTCCTTTCAAACCAGGACACAAGTGTACAATTTGGCTTTGGATTTAGAAGAATTAGTTAAGGGAATCTCTGAAAATTTGATAAAACCATGCTATCAAGAAAAGCACTAGAAAACAAAAATAAAAACTTTCTTTAATGTAAAATTGTAACTGCTAAAGTTTTCACATTTGTGCGAATATAAATTAAGCTGTTTTTAACATAGCATCTCTAAATCAAGATGCTGCTGGCCACTGAAACCTGATGCTAAATCATGAACCTTCTGACTGAATCCCTCCTTTTCCTAGAACAGTAGCAGTGCTCACAGTTATACTCTAGACCATGAAGAGCAGCAATTTCTTAAGGACTTCATTCTCTTATCTACAACTGACAACTGTGCCTTTCACTTACTAATATGTTTTTCTTTTAGCACATGTACATGATTTGATAGGAATATGGAAATGTTGGTTGGAAAGACACAATTAATTTTATTTCATATAGTTAGAAGGGCATGATAGCCATTTAAAGAAAAGGAATAAAAATCCACAAGAGAAGAAAGATATATGGCTTTGATTTCACCCTCTAATTAGCTGTATTGCCCAAGCCCAGAGCTGTATACTATGAAAGAAGGCTTAAAAGTGATTGTGTGATGACAGTTATGTACCCATTACTCATTTATCCCAAAGCAGCAAACTCATGTTCTGCAACAGCTTTTTCTAATATATTTTATTGTTTTTCTCTGTATTGTAAAATGAAACAAATACAATGTCAGTAACTTTCAAAATATAAAAACTTTACAAACGCATTTTCTTCTGCCTTAAGAAAGGATGCAGATGTTCTTTCTGCAATAGTTCACTAATTCAGCTCTGCTCACAGCTTGTTAATAAAAAATAACAAAACCTAAATTTGTACTTGTTGTTTAACAAGTTATGTGAAGTGTTTAAAAAAACCCCAAAAAATTAAATGAGGATGAATCATTCTGAAAATAATTGTTAGTCTGAAACCAAAAAATGTTCGTTGGAATTTATCTTTTTGTAGATTAAGTTTATTGAGAGTTTTCTTACTACTGAGAATCTCAGTCTTCTACAGACATACACATTCTGTGGGTTAAAGGAGTTATTTCAGCTTGCTAATATTCTCCTCAGAATCAGTGAAATGGAATGTTAAAAAGAGGCAAAGCATCACTTATGATGAGCCCATGAAATGGAGGCCACTTTCCTTTCATTTGTCAGGATGAATATGGGACATGTGTGCAAACTGCAGCCCACACATGCCTCTTACTTCTGGAAATAAGTACAAAATCATGTATACCACTTGATCTAGACCTTCACTTTTAAAACCATTATACTTATTTTTTCTTCAGCTTTGCTCAGAGAAGCTCTGGCTACCCCATCCCTAGAAGAGTTTAAATCCAGGCTGGAGAGGGCTCTGGGCAACCTGCTCCAGTGAAAAGTGTCCCTCCCATGGAATGAGATGATCTTTAATGTCAATACCAACCCAGGCCATTCTGTGATTCTTTGATGTCTAGAAAAGTTGCCTGAATTACTAATTTAAAGGGAATTAGGTCAACCTTCAAAGATTAGGGTGTAGCAAAGTGTAAGCAAAGAGCAATAGGAGTAACACAATGTCATTCTTATGTCCATTGGCCCATTGAGGTGCTTGGCTATCTGGGCACTTCTACACTTTTCAGGAAGCAGTTCATGATGCAAAGGTGGTTTCTGACAAAAGTAACCACACAGGCCATTTAGCTGAACTGGCCTTTGATATAATATATTTCTCTCTTAGTTCTATAATACTTCACTGCTTGAGCAATGTATTTTAGGCATCTCAAGAGGGAATTAAAAACAACTGAAAAAGCAAAAAGCAACAGAAAAGGGAAAAACAGAAAGCAAACTAAAGATTCCTTCCAGACTCACTCAACACTGAATGACATTTCACAATAAGTTTCTATTTTTTCCTATTTCCTATAAGTGTTTCATCAAAATGTTTGGACATATCAATTTTTTTTTTTTTTGGTCTTTTCATCTTTTCTTTTTTTCCCTTCATGTTTCACACTGTAGTTCCCTAATATGTGCTGTAAAAATACAATCACATTTTTGACAGCAAAATCAATTCTATGAGATAGAAAGGAGAGGAGAATCACAGCACATCAGGAAAGAATAAAGCATTTATATGAAGTGCCAAGCAGAGAAGGGAGTTTGCTTTGAGGCCTTCTCAAGGCAGGGAGGAGCAATCTCTTCATGGCTGCAGCTTCCTAAGGGCAGAGCTGGGCTGTGGGCTGGGGCTCCAGGTGCTCTTGACACCAAAGGAAGCTTGGAACAGCCACTTTCCTAATGTAAACACCTTGGCTGTGCATTTGTGGTCCACCAGAATGAGTCTGAGCCTAAGCAGCAGCACACTGCAAAGGAGTTAAAGAACATTTTGATTCCTTTTATTTATAGAGATCTTATGTTGAAGAAAAGTGAGGAAAAAAAGTGCTAATGTGAATGTCTAAAACACATATAGTATCTGATATAATGCTGGGTAAATCTCTTTAATACTGCCTCATAACAAACATATTACACAGTCATGCTCAGAATTAATTTAGGAATGAATTCTGAATGAGAAATCATATTCCTCTAAAATCTGTAAAGCTGCAAAAGTTCCAAGGATTAGGTTTACAATTTAATCTATTTACAGCTCAGTTAAAATGTGCACCCATTTGAATTTGTCTGTTGGAAATACTGAGCATGACTCACTAGTTCCATAATTTGTGTTTTATTAAACCCTGTCAAAATACAATTTATGGCTAACCCAAGACAGCCTTGAGACATGAAAGCAGAAATCTTTTGTAGGTGGTATATGACAGATGTTAGTCTGAGTTTGCTTCTCATGTTCACAATGCATAATTTGCATGAGAATAAGCAGCCTGACTTCAGCTAATTGATATGTGCCTCTAAGTGTCATATCAAAGCTCTGTACAGCAGGGCAGACACCTTCTATAGTGCAGGTACCATCCAAAAGTAACATTCCAAATGCACAGCCATGCTCTAACCCACTGCTGAGGAGCTTTAAATTCAAGGCATCCCTTTTATTCCTTACAACCCTTAGAAGAGCTATACTGATCTAAACATGAGCTAAACACTTCACACTATTCCTGAGCACCTGAGCAGGGTTTGCTAACGCAGAGAAGATAAGAATAGGAGAACAGAGCCTGAAAATAGAGAGGGTAGGTTGCTCAGGTGTAATTTGGTAAGGATGAAAAGGGTTTTCTGAGTGTTCAGGGAATCAGTCATCTCTAAATTATACAATGGTAGTCCAATTTTAATTACTGGTACTCTATACAGCATTTGAACCTTCCTACATTCCGCCTTCTAAAAGTGGGTTTCTGAAAGAATTGTCTCTGTAAGTGTTGCAAGGACCCAATTAGAGGAAATTGCTTGATTTCTGACTCCTTTTGATCAGTCTTTGGTAGTGGCCCATTTTGGAATCCCTCAGGAGCTTTCAGCTTCATTGACAGTCCAGAAATAATGCCTCGGCAGGATGTCACTTGGTGCTTAGAGCTCTGACACACCCTCTATTCAGGCACCTGCACTAGACATTATCAGGCCACAGCAAGTGTCTTTTGGTAACAGCAATAAAGGCAATCCAAAAAAAAAAAAAAAAAAAAAAAAAAAAAAAAAAAAAAAAAAAAAAAAAAAGGAGTATTGGAATTGTTAAGCACTTTCCTAAGCTTCAATTTCTCAAGGAAGAAACAGCTGACTCCTGTCTTCAGAGAATTATGGTGTCTTGCTGAAATGAATAGAAAGCTCCAGTTAAAAATTTTTGTATGCTTTGGAGATTCCAAGAAGAAGTCTTCGTGATAAAGCATAGCTACATTTCTTCTTTAAAAGGAACTTACAGAATAAGCACCAGGGAGCTTTGTAGAAGAATGGGATTTGCATCATTATGTTAGAGAGGTGTGAGGAGAATTCTGGTTTTCTTTTGGCCATTAGGCAAACAGTGGGAATAACCCAAGTACTTTTATATTCAGATGAAACATATCAATACCATATGCAGTAAAATTCCCTGCTCTGTTCACAGAATCATATTTCCTACATTTTCACTGTGTAGTTTTTTCTGTCTTCTGAAAGACTCTAGTGATAAAAAGGTTGGGAGAACATAAAGATTTCAGCAGTCATGCAGATTTCAAATGAACAATATTGGGCTAACTATAGCAGTTCACAAATCAGAATGACAAAACTTCTGCCTATAGACTGATGTTTTCTTCTTCCTTCACCTGATATGAAGACACCCCTTGCAAGATATTAAACACCCTCCAAAGTGGATATAACATCTTGGCTGCAGCCTCAATGTTGCACCTATCTGAGATCACTTCGGGTTTTAAAGAAAGACAGAACTTTGAAAAGTCCCTTTATCTGAACAAAAAACCCAAAAACAACCAACAAAAAAATCAAAACCAAAATCAGTTGCACATGGCAAACATCACCTCAGAATACACTTTTGAAGATTAGAACTAGCTAAGAAATTATCCTGTCAGAAGCAAATGTCGATTTGGAGTTGCACCTTGTGGAAAGGTAGTTTTGAAATCATAGCATAATTCTTTTTTCACTTGACCTTTTTTTCCAATGACAAACCAAACCAAAAATCTTGTTATTTGAAAAGTTTGGCAAGACTCTGTACAGCCATAGTACTTCAACAAAAAATGCATTTTTCAACAATATTTTCCTTCAGTGTTCTCAAAGTATGAATGCTATGCTATGTAAATTTGTCAGGTGTTTGTGAAATGTTTGTATTTAACTGCTTCTTTTTCATAAATGCATATATTATCTTTACAGCTGATAGTAGTTTCACTTTATGGGTGTTTTAGTCCTAATGGGAATGAAAGAACACGCTGGTTATATGAGTTAGTGTTGTTCAATATTCCTAAAGCAACTGGCTCTACTGGACAGAACTCCTTTAGGATGTATTGCATAATAAACAAACTAACACTTCTGTAAGTTTTCACAGTTTCAGTGCTTTTGATACCTAACATACATGTGAATTAATAATCATCCATGTGGAGGCTATAGCAATTTACAATTGAGTGTAGTATAGTTAAAATCTTAAAGTAGCACTTCTACAAGGAAACCTAATTGTTGGGAAAAAAATCAAAATAGAATCCCAAAATCTAAGTGGAAAATGCTTTTAGGAAAAAAAAAAAACAAACAAGCAAACCCAGATGATTTAGAATAAATTATTGAGTCAAACACTTTCAAAATAAGTCTATGCTAACTTATCCAGAATAGCTACAAATTGTTCTTTAACATCTCAGTCTTTCTTTGTGATCTAGTGGCAATCTAGTGTTCAATACCAATCCCTGTTAAAAACTAGTTTAACTTGATAAGTCACATACTCATTAAATGTTGGTTTTAAATGCATCTACCAAGATAATATGAATGGTCTCTTCAGCTACTTGCTGAAATTTTAAATAGCTTGTCCCAATTCCTCCTTGATTTATGTTGGTATAAATCAAGAATAATGTGTTACAGAGGCGTGCAAATTGCTTAAATGAAGTTGTCATCAAGGTAATACTGCAGAGTTTTTTGGAAATACTTTTGGCAAGTACATATACTCTAGATTGAAATGGTAGCTTTTCTCAATCATCAAACCAAAGAACCATGGAATCATAGAATGGCTTATGTTAGAAGGAACATTAAAGATCATTTAGTTCCACTCTACTGCCATTGGCATGGACACCTTCCACTAGACCAGGCTGCCCAGAGCTCCCTTCAAGCTGGCCTTAAACACTTCCAGGGCTGGAGCATCCACAGTTTCTCTGGGCAACCTGACCCAGTGCCTCACCACCCTCACAGCAGTGAATTTCCTTCTAACATCTAATCTAAATCTACTCTCTTTTAGTTCAAATCCATTCCTCCCTGTCCTGTCACTACATGTTCTTGAACACTGTTGCTCTCCACCTTTCTTGTAGATTCCCCACAGGAAGGAGGTTCTATTATTAAATTCTAATATAGAATTTGTACACTTTTCTTCATTCCTTGCATTTTTCACAAAGAAGTGGGGATTTAATATGGACACATGAAAGAATTAAATCTGTGTAAGATTCTGATAAACTCTATTTTTACTTTCTCTGTTCTGTTGGATCATCTCACTCTGAGCATTGGAAAAAAAAAATAGATGGAAAAATTGTATCGGACCTTTGCACCAGCAAAGTACTGAACTACATGAACAATTGCACTGATTTGAAGATGGTTTCCTGAGTTCCAGTTCATTTCCAGTGGAGCAACTTCTGTGTTGAGAAACATCCACGACTGTGAGTGGCTTTCAAATCTGAGGTTTGAAATGCGAATTCTGTATTCTGTACTCTGCATCCACAATTAGATTATTTCATGAGATTTCCTGGATTCATTTGAAAAAGAGTGTTGTTTTTGCCAGATTTTCTATAAGAGAAACCTGAGCCTGTTTTCCTGGAGACAGAAAAAAATTTAAAAGTGTCAATTAAAGGCTAACTTCCCTGAAGCAATACTATATTTGGTCAAGCTCCATGACTCATCTTTGCTAGAAATACTACAGTGATATCACAAAGTCCATTTCCTTCTTGTTCCAAGTAGGTTTAGTCTTCTAACTATACAGGGAATTCATTTTCTGAAAGCCCTTTGATTTCTAAGGCAGCAGTATTTCCTAATGCATTGGACATGGAGCAAAGCAAGCATCAGGCTGCTCTTCTCTCACTTAGCAATTTTAAACCTCTGTTTTCTCCATTGGTTGAGCCAAAATTTGTAACATCAACTCCAAAAATAGCCCATGTAACCTTTATAAAAAGGTCTAATGTGAAAAAAACAAAACCTTTTCTTAAAACATACTTTAAGGATATTTATGTAAATCTTTAGCTGTGTTTCTTTAAAAGCATGCAATCTCTTTGTCAAAAATATTAACCTGGAGGCTAAATTTTGATTTTTTATTCAGTCCAGGTTCAGCTTTTATATAGGGACATTCTGGGATATAAGACAAACCTCCATGGTTTGCCTAGTAGTGAGTGCACATGGAGCAGCAGGAACAGGTTACAAAACGAGCCATTTTCCAAGAATAAAAGGAATAATCTGGAGAAATTTTATATTACCCCCCCCAAAACAGTTAAGAAGTGCTTTACCAATCCTCCTGCTGTTTCTGTGTAAGCCATTGGAGCCTGGCTGGAGCAGTGGGGCCCTGAGTGGCTAAACCTTGTGTAACTGATAAAGTCAATTATCTGGCTGTATCTGTCTAGTTTCCCCTCGTGCTCACTTGCTGAGAGAGGAAAGACACAGCATTCAGTGATGATGGGAGGCACATAAACCAGGAATGCAGTGTCCTTGGAGACCTAGAGGTGAAAATACAACTGCAGCCTGCAGCAATAGGCAGTGTTGTAGCAATAATGCAGCTTTAGCAGTGGGAAAGAAGAGCAGGCAGAACATTTGTGTTCAAAATCTGGCCTATTGCTCTGAGAAAAAGTAACCTTCACTGATAATTATGAGGCTGGAAATGTACAGCAGAATGACTCCCATTAATCTGCAGATGTGGAATTTCCAGTAATTTTTAAAATATGGAATAACTGCTTTTCTGTGCTACCAGTGAGTGAAGATTTTTTCTGCATCCACTGCTTTACTCAAACTGAAAGTAAATGTGTTTAGTAAGAGAAAGATACCCAACATGTTAGTGCTGCAAAAACGGTGTGAAGTCTGTGTGGGAGCCACTGGACATCAAAGGAAAAGCACAGCTTGGAGCACTGTCAAAGATCAAGTGGTATATTTTTTGAAATAATCTCATGATTTTAACTGTTGTTAATTCTGTGATAAATATTGTGGAATATGTAAGAATCCAGGGCTCCTAGAAGATGTGCAGGTCACAAAAAGCTCAGTCACTGTGATATAAGCATAGTGCTGACAAATTTCAGTGTCAACAGTGTACAGATGAGAGTGGAGCTCCTGGGAAATACAGAAGCTGTTGCATAGCTGACAATAAATTGTTAACATGGATTCTTCTATGAGGGAATAGAAAAATCAAGATGAAACAGGATGTCCGTATAAGATAGTTGAAGAGGGACTTTTTACAAGGCCTGTAGTGATAGAACAAGGGGGAATGTCTTTAAACTAAAAGGAGGTAGATTTAGATTAAATATATAGGAAAATTTCTTTACTAGGAGAGTAGAGAGGTGCTGGAATAGGTTACCCAAAGTTGTGAATGCCCTGTCACTGGAGTTGTCCAAAGCCCGACTGGATGGGGCTCTGAACAGCCTGGTTTGGTGGATGGTCCCTGCCCATGGCAGTGGGGTTGGAAATGGAGTATCTTTAATATTCCTTCCAACCCAAACCATTCTATGATTCTAAGATTTTGATCTATTCTTTCATGATGGGGTTATTAAAATGTACTGAACAGGGATATGTCCAGAAAGCAACTGAGATTTTGATGCATGTGAAAGGGAAGTCTTTTATTCCGTAAGTATTGCAGGCAGAGAAAATCTTATAACTGCAGATGACTGATACTAATAATCCACATTGTGTTCATATTGAACATTACTTGGTAGAGAATAGCCAGGAAATACTCTGTTGAATAGGCAAAAAAAGTAGGATAAAAATTCCTTAACTTCAGCCACCTAGATATTAGGGACTGTTCTAATCAGGTTTCTAGTTTGACTCTGCAGCAAACAGAGAAGACAATATTTAAGGCTGGTAAAAGGACCTGATATGTTTGTAGGTGCCTGCCTCTTACCAGTGGCTGATATATCAGATGGATAAGCTGCCATTCAGAGGGACCTAGAAGATTTGGAGAAAGGAACCTAAAGAAATTCACAAAAAGAAATGCAAAGTCCTGCATCTAGGGAAGAAAAAACTCATTCACCATCACATACTGGCACTGATAATCTGAAAAGCAGCTTTGAAGAGAAAGACCCAGGAGTACTGGTGAACAACAAGATATGTGGCCTTGATGGTGAAGAAGCCAAGCAGCTTCCTGGGCTGCATTTGGCAGACTCCTGCCAGCAGGTCAAGGGAGGTGATCTTTTCTCTCTGCTCAGGTCTGGTGAGGCCACACATAGAGTCCTGTGTCCAGCTCTGGGCTCCCCAAAACACCATGGAGTTATGGAGTTTCCAGCAAAGGGCACCTGACATTATTAGAGGACTTTCATACACAGAGAGGCTGAGGCCAAAGAGGAGAAGACTCAGGGAAATCAGCTGGGATTCTCTCTAAATGTGAGAAAGAATTTTTGTCACTTTGAGAAGGGCTGAGTACTGAAGCAGGCTGTTTGGAGATGTTGTAGAGCCTCTTTGGGTGAAGATACTCAAACCTGACTGATATCAGTCCTGGGCAACATAAATGTTGTGTCATAAATGACCCTGCTGTGACCAGAATCTTGGATTAGGTGATCTCCACAGGTCCCTGACAAACTCAGTTGCTTCAGGATTTTGTATAAGAAACTTGTATCTAGTTCAGTAGATAAATGGGACACAGAATGTCTTCAAATGTCTGCAAAAATCAAACAAAATTTGGGAAGGCAACTGATAGATTCTGGGTTTGTACTGCAATTTTTAAACACATAAAGAAAAAAGTTGATCATCAAGACTGAAAAATCACAGACTTTTACAAAGTTCTTAAGCGTCTCAGTACACTGATACTACTAAAGATGCTTTCTAAACTTAAGCCCCTATAAAACTCTTAAATGATCTCAAAATCTGGACTGTATGTAACACTACAAAAGAATTATTAAAAACAAAATTAATGGATCCAATAATATTTGTGCTGGTTTCTGTGCTTACTTTTAACCCTGCATATGCATATATTTTGCATGGAACAGAGAGTGAATAATTTCTTAGTCAAAGTATTTATCCAAAAGCAACCCTGGACAGATGTAGTTATGAAGGCAACAGAAGACAGGGACAAAAAGAGACCAAATTTAATACTTATCAGTCTATGAAGTCTTTATATTAGCATAATTTTAAAAGCAGTATGTAAGGTCTTACTGATATTAACTAAATATGAAGCTACATACGTGTTCAATTTCCATGTGAAAATAAGATATCAAACTACTGAAACCTTACAGAAATACTGAGCTACTGAAATGAAAAATACATTTTTAATTATGAGTTAATTGGAGTCATGTAAACTTCTGCTTCACCAAAAGCCTGCGTACCTTAAGGATGGAGCAGGGTTAGTCCACTATTTTAAATCAAGGATTATCAGTGGATAAAGGTGGAAAACTCTCACCTGAAGGGCTGTCATGAAGTTCAGACATAAGACTTTTGTTCCCTATAGAATATAGGTAGTTCTAGAGGGTTGTTTAGTCCATTAGAGTTAGTGCATAAGGAGAACAAGAAGGGTAGGACAATATTTATCCATGGTACAACTGCAATTTAATAATTAATGTGTTTTCTGAGACATTCTTTCCCTACTGTGATTTTTTTTTAGCAAGACCTGAACTATTTCAGCCATGTCTTTCTCCAAGAATTCAGAAACAGATATCTAGCTTAAAAAGTTGAACTTGAACTGCTGAATTTGACAAGTGTACAACAAATGAGAACAGACTGTCATGGAGAAACAGTGTCAAACAATTTTCCTCTAGCTGAAGCTGCTGGTTTGGCCTAATATAATATCTTGGTGTATTGTGAGGCTTCTAATTTCACACATTGCACTAGTAACAAGTGATATAAGAATTAAGAGTTGATTTCTAATTGTAAACAAGAACAGATTAATAAGACAGTTCTTTGTTGATGTTTCCTTTCTTTTTTTTTATTTTGCAACTAATTAGTGTGTACTGGATGCCCTCTATCATTATAAAACCAATTCTCATTGCTTTCATAACAACCTATGTTCTTTAATTCAATCTTAAATAAATTTGTTCAACCACGGTTAACCCTTGCTACCTCAGCATCTTTATTTCCTACCTTCCTCTGAAACCTCCATGTGCTACAGCAAAAGCAGCTGGTCTCAACCTGTTCCTACACTCAGCATTTCATTTCATGCTAAAGTGTTTCTCCATTTTTATTTTATCATCCTAGGCTCTAAGAGGCTCCCAAAAGACAGAAAAAATCCCAGCAATGCAATGGAAGGAAGTAGGTCCTTAACAGCAATTTAAATGCCTTGAGAAGACACTTTTTGTCTGCAGCCCAGCATGAGGTTTTTGAGATTTCTGGCAATTAAAACAGTGCTGTTAAGGGCTGTGTCAGATAAAGTCTGCCATGTCTCTGCTATCTGAGGCCTCATTACTTGTGTTATTCAAAGCTGATCACACTGTCTGCTTTGAAGAGAGGGAAGCCCCAGTTTGCAATTACTTATCTACTTTACTTATCAGGTTGAAGCCTGATAAGGCTTCTTTAATACCACAGTCACCAGAAAAAAAAAGCTTTCTAAGATTTATAGTTATCAGATTTGCAATTTTTCACTCCTGTTAAAAACAACATAATGTTTTTCTTATTGCTTCCTCAGCCCCCCAAAAACTACAGATAACATATGGTCAATGAGTGTTCTGCCCCATGGTGAAGACATCCCTTCACCACAAGCTCACCAGTGAGTAGTTAAGTCCTGGTAACTCTTTTCTTGCTCACCTGTATCAGTGCTGGACCAGAACAGCCCTAAGGTTTGACTTCCTTTACACGTGGTCTGTAAGGCTGAGGAACCAGCAATATGTGTTCCTAGCAATGGAGCAGGGGTTTGATGATAAAATGAGAGCAGTAAAAATGACCAGGTAATAAATGCATTTATTTATTCCACTTCTGGTATATGTGCCATGAAGAGATATAGTGTCAGAAAGTGGCAAATTTGATTGTTGGCCAAAATAAAAAAAAATAAAAATATTACTAATGTAGTCTTGAAAAGAAAATAATGTGAGTTACTGACTGCTATCACATACTTTTTTTTAAACAAATACTTTTGTTTTCAGTTCTGAAGGATTCTTGTTAAATCTCTGTAGTGACATCAGTCACTCCATTAATGCAAAGTTGTTGCCTAATATTTTTGGGGGCTCATCCTTTTTTACCATTTATAATATAATTTAAAAACACATTTTTTATGTTTGTTTGTTTGTTTGCTTGCTTGCTTGCTTGTTTTTACTTGAGTGGACAAAGCAGCTTATGAACAGAAAAACAATTTTGTGCATTTCTGAGAAAGACATTGATTTTGACCATGTTAAAGATTAAAAGACACAATCTACAACTCCTATTCATGGGTGTAGTGTTATTCCCTTTGGCAAGTAATTTGAGAAAAATTGTTTTAACTTCTGGACAAGTCACCAGACTGGTTTTAAACCTCTGCTTTGCCACAGAGGCTTGTCTGTTGCTTCCTAGCTAAAAAATTGATTATTTTTTATATAGAATACTCTATTTTTTTTCCCATTTTCAACAATTTTTTATTCCAGTCAGTCAAGGCCTTTTAATTATTTGTAAGAGTAACTTTTATCAAGACAAGAATATTTTTAAGTTTCTTAGGCACTGCTACAATATCACCGATGTGAATAATAAAATAAATACCAACTTTTCTTTGGCAGTTTTGCATTTCAAATGTATTATTTGGATTTTTGCTGTCATAGGACAGAGTAACTGAGAACTGAAATTCTCTACCAAATTTACAATATTGCAAATGCTACACAGGCCAGTTGAACACAAGCATCTGAAATTCATCAGAAAAGCATTCGGCCATGGTTTTTGTTGTCTAGGAAGAATGATATATTGGAATAGTTCTGCAATTTCATCCTCCTCTTAAATATAACCTAATTTAAAATTTATTGTGCTGAGAAATATTTATTCAAAGATTCAGGAAAACAATACAGAATCTAAATCATTAAAACCACCCTCAGGTTATCTCTTTATATTTTATTAACTATGTACAATGACTCCAGGTTTTATCTATTTTACTTTAATTCAAATAAAGGAATGAAGCTATTGAGTTCTATAAGTTTTGAGAGAATAGAAGCAATAAAATGTATAAACTATAAGGGTTTATTATCTTAATTTTATGTGTTTTTTTTATTTTTGTTCAGTTGCCTTAACAGCTTCAACTATTTTTTTATGTTTTCTAGTAGTAATTTTGTTCTCAGTTCTTCAAAAGCTTTGTCTAAGGCATCTTGGAAAGAAAGTGCACATGTGTATGAGTGTCTGGAGCCCATCCCTTTCATTAGCCCCCTCCTCTCACATTGAATCTTGTGCCCATCTCTGTCTGCAATGCTCTCTGGGCAGTGCTGAGCTGCTGCAGCCCAGCCTTCACCAAACAAACTCCTTTCTGTGTTTGGAGATGATTGTGCCTGCAGCAGCTGTTGTTTCTTGCTGAGCTTTCTCTTTGTTATTTCTTTTGATGCCTGTCTCAGTAGCTTCTTGCCTTTTTCCAACTGTTCCAGGCTTCCCATGGAAACTTCCCTCTGACCCTGCAGCACTGCTTTCCAGCAGCTCCTGCCCAGCTTTCCTGTCTGTCCCAGCTTTCCCTTTTCTAATTTACAGGTCAGACCAGTGTCCTCCTCAGTAATCACTCTCCTGCCCCTCCTTTCTGTCTCACCTGGCTCCTTCCCTCAGTCTGCTGTGCTGTCCTTGTGCAGAGCCCTTCTCCTCCAGCCCCACAGCTCACTGCTCTCCCAGCTGCTTGCCATGGGGAAATGTGGCAGCTCATGTCTCTGATAATGGCTTTGCTGTCAGAAGCTTTGTTCCACTATCAACACTTGGCACAAAATGTACAGTTTGGACAAAAGTGTTGTAGGCCTGATCCAATTTCCACTGAAGTCAGTGGAAGTTTTTGCTCTGACTCTAGTGGGTGCTGGATCAGGCTCTGATGTCTGGTGACTAATGGGTTTTTCGTTATATATTTCATAATGCAAATATCCACAGAGGAACATGACCCAGAAAAACATAAAGTACTTATTTTTCAATATTCATTCCCAGCTCCCAGCAGTAAAGTCTAACAAAAATATTATTTTTAAATGCTGTCCAAGGAGCTTGTTTATCTCTATTCACCTAGCAGCCTAGAAAAACAAACTCACAGGTTGGAAATCTGTTTGGCTAAGGCAACATTTATATTAAAACAGACTTATTGAATCTTTGTTAAAATAGAATATATATTGTCTTTTACTGCCAGGTCCAAACTCTTTGTTACCTGGGCTTCTTTCTGCTTCTAGTAAAGCTGTCACTTGCAGTACGTGGGCTCATCACTTAGCTGCTGGTAAAATATTTACTGTGCACTGCATCTTGAACTGAGCTGTGCAAGTTTGCATATTTATCATGTTAATCCCTATGCTTGGAATCTGAAATTAGGGTATTATCTTGACCAAAATAAGTAGCAGTTAGAAACCTATTGACTTTTTTTTTCTTTCTTCTGCAGGCATATTCCTCATCTAATTTGGTACTTGCACAGTAAAAATGATTAACTATTCAAGTTAATACCATCTACTCCCATATATATATATATATATAATATGGATGTTTTTCTCCCTCACTAATCTACTGTATATAGAGAAACACTTGTCTCAGTGCAGAACAACACAACAGGTGAATATGAATGTAAATTTTACAGCTACTTCAGTAAAATTCTTAATGAAGGTAAAAAAAAATAAATCCAGGTTCTCCATACACTTAGATTTACCCTTAAGTAATTGGCAGCTATTATCTTCAGAGTTCATCTTTACCAAAGATGCTTCTGATCCTCACAGAAAAGAAACTATTATGTCTCAATCTTTCCTCAGTTGTCTTTTTTGTAGAATCGTACTGCTACCTCAAATTAAAAATACATTAAAAGTACATTAAAAATATGTGGATGAAGTACCCACACTTAAATGCAAGGTGGTATGCAGGATATAATTAATACATTTTTCTACATTGCAGACTTTGGATTAGTTGTGTTCAAATCACCAGTAAAAATGCAACCAAGCAAAGAATAAATACCAATAAATAGTGGAAGTCTCATCATTCAGCATTTAGGGTGAAAATAGGATTTTTGCAGTGCAATAGAATAGTATTATGATATATTTCATTGTGAAGATTAACATTCATTGCAAAGCTGCATCCATGCTGATATTTGTAAGTGGTTGCTCTGTATTGGGAAAATCCTCTTGATTTTGGGTGGGATTGCTCAGTTGGTAGATGTGAGAGTGGGGTTCAGGGGACCTCATCTTGCCTGTTCCTCAGCACATTTCTCCCAGGGTTCCTGGGGGAAATGGGAGCTGGCTCTGCCCTGGATGTCCTGGCAGTGGACACCCTGGGCTCCCAGGGGGTCTGTGGGTGCCCAAGGTGGGTGGTGGATGTTTTCCTGTCCATATCTGAAAGGTTTTCTTGAATCAGGGCATAAATTGTGCCAGAAACTTTGGGCACTAAAGATTGAAAATTATGTCAAAATTTGCTGGATTTTAATTTTTATGCCTATATCATAGTCCATTCTCCTAAAATATAACATAGAATTTTGAATTCATACATTAACATTGAAATGAAGTAAGGAAATTGATTGCATTTTTTAAACAATACATGGAAAGAATGCATATGTCTAAAGTATTATAGTGCTCTTAATGGTGAATTTCAGCTCAATGCCAGAGTATAAAAAATCAGCAGATAAAGTACTAAAACTGTAAGATGGGCCTTTTTTTTTCCATATAAGCTATGTGTAGCACTATAAATAATTGTTAGCATGTTTTGTTAGCCTTTTTCATGGGAATAAGATTTGTGTTGTCTAATTTATTATATTGATTACACAATGATGAACTGTTTTGGCCTTTTCAGTGTGCTGTTAGGGGATTGGTTATCCATTCCAGTTCATTACCTCGAGCTACTTTGGTTTAAACATGAAAGAAGTGGAAAAGCCAGCCAATAAAATGACATAGCTGTGGAAAGGTTAAAGAACTCCACAATGTCCGACTAAAGCTGACAAGCATTGAAGTTTGGATTTCTCATTCTTATGACAAAGATGGTAATGGGAAGAGAAAACAGCAGTATCTAATCCATTTTTATGACAGTGAGTCTAATTTAATTGGAAAGGATATAAAAGCAACCTGTTCTTATTATAATTTATATATCCTTATCTTATGCCCCTTCCTTGATTTTTCTAATGTAGGCACTGTACTGCTGTAACCTTTGGACAGGGATTCTTTGGGAAACATGCAAGTCGACATGTACAGGGCAGAGTGTTATAAAGTGGCTTATATATTTCTAAAGAGAGTCATATCTACTGATATTAATATTCCAGATGAGGAAAAGAACAGCTTAAAGTATAGATAGCAATTTTACTGCTTGATTTTCCCCAAAGTGAGCATATATGTCACATGAATCTTTTGTGAATCATTATTCACAACACTTAATGGGATTGATCTTTACTTTGGAGTGACCAGTGACTGTAGATCCAGGAGTTTCTGTCTTCCATTACCTTAGACATTAAATTTTCTTAAGAAAATGAATAATATAAACGATATGAAATAAGGATCAATCATTTTTATCAGTATTTTAATATATAAGGGAGTCCACCTACAACAGTAGGTTACTTTTTACTAAAGTAAAATGTAAAACTGACTAAATATTTCACTATGAAAAATTAAATTTTGATTAAATTGAGGCTGGGGTATTTTTCCTTTTTTGGTTTTTGTTTTCTTTTATGGGAGGGTTTGTTTGGGTTTTTTGTTGGTTTTTTGCAGGAGGGTTGTTGTTTGTGGGGGTTTTTTGTTGTGGTTTTGGTTTTTTTGAGAGAGGTGTTATTGTTGTTCTGTTTATTTTGTTTTAAAAAAGTTATCCTACATAGAAACTGTAAGGTTTTTATAAATTTTAATTTATCTTTGGGATCTATTTATTGGCATAAACTTTCTTTTTTTCATAGACTAAATAAAGGTCATGTTTGACAACGTAATTTCCTGTATCCCTTACACAGTTAGCTCTAAACAATTTTTGAGAGATAATGACTGACTTTCTACCATTTAAATCCTAAGTCATGTAAAAATTTATTTAAGCATAGATACAAAAATTATCCACAATGGGTTAGCTTATCATTTTGCACAACCAGAAATGGAAACTTCTATCAGAGCACACAGAATAAGATTTCTGTACAAGTGTAAGGAATGTCTGTGGCATGAAATGTCAAACAGGGGTGACATTTGAGAATGGCTTCAAATACTGATACAAATGAATTCATAGAGGTCCTGCTGTTCCTGGAAACATCATATAGAACTATAGTTTTCCCCTCTCTTGTGTGGTCACAGTGTTTATGTCAGCCCTGTCCTCAGCCTGCTGTCACTGCTCCTGCCCTTGCCCCACAGTTTTGGGACACTGCCATATGGGGACCCACTAAGTTAACTGAAAACATTGTAGGAGAAAAACAATTTCATTTTTATCTGGTATTTAATGTACTTATCTTGTATTTAGTCTTGCAGATCAGTGTTTGGGTTGCTAGCAGTGATATACTAACATTTCTCTGATATATTTTTTTTATTATTATTTTAAAAGGGATAGTTTCCTTTAGAAGTTTCCTACTGGTAAATATTTGTCATGATTAAAAAAAATTATGTCTGTGGATATTATTAAGAAAAATAAATAAATTTTTGATTAATTTTCAAGTTTTGGTCAAAGCTTTTTTTATCCCTGCTGGGACCATCACTTTATTTTTCATGCTGCAACAATGCCATATGAATTTGCAAAGTTAGCACAAACAGCTTTAGTTTGCAGGGTGAGATGGGCAATAACCATTTTATCAACAATTTATGTATTTTTTTTCCTTCATAAGGATAGTGGGCCTTTGAGAAGGTGACTGATGTTTCCTTCATCTGGAACAGACTGAGTTTTTGAGGGAGGATGTGCTCCTTGAGAGCATTTGCAGAAAAAAAGGAAACATAGCAGAAAGAAGGGGATACATGAAAACACAGTGAGCAAGGAGATGGAGCACACCAGAGTTTGGGAGACTTTGGAGGAGATCATGATGTACATCTGCAGACATCTGGGCTGCTGACAGGATGGAAAGAGTCTTTATAGAGCCTTTAGAGAGGCTGAATGGAGCTGCATTGAAACCCCTTTTGGTTGATTCAACATAACAGAGTAGTGAGAATTGCCCCTTGAAACTCCAGCCTGCCCTATGGTCATAGCAAGGCTTTTTCAGGTGAATTAGTGTAAGTTTGTGGTTACAAATAAATAAATATTACTTATTTGTTTATTCATTTTTGATTTGTGCTTGCAAATTAATATCAGCAGGTGTCATCTCATCATAATGTTTAATGTGATTCCCAGAGCATGGGTTAAAAGAACACTATGAACATGGCACAGTCTTTTGCAGGGGCAAAGAGGATGTCACAATCCATGTGTATGCACTTTGGTGCTGTGGGGTATAAGACAGTTTTGGATCTGAGAGCTGATTATCAGCTGTAGTAACAGAAGGCCATAGTTTAACTTCAATTTCCAGGTTCAGTTCATCCAGGTGACTAATTACTCAACTAGTATTAAGCCTGGAGAAAATGTGTTGTTGAGATATACTTACTAGATGTACCATGATTTGTAATTCAACACTAATCACTGCATAAAATGCTAATAGAATAAAGGTACTTGGTGTTTTTTCATGCTCCTGGAAAAAGTCCTCTAGACATGCCATTTTCTCAGGGGTGATTAGCAAAATGTGACTGAATTAAAGAGTAGGGCAGGGCACACAATAGCACACAGAACTATTGTTTCTCTGTTGAAAGAGAATTATTGGTGGTTTGAGGAACATTTTAAACTGTTGAAAGCATTAGGTGCTATTCTATCCCCAGTCCCTGCCCATGTGTCCTGCTGTGTTCTCTGTGTCTTCAGTAGAAATTACCTAAGTGACTCTGGCTTTGCTTGTCAAGAAAATGACCCAGGTGGAAATTAATATTATTTTGTTTTTGTCAGATTGCATTTCAGTCTCTTTGGTTTTCCCTTGTGGCAGGAACAAACATTTAGAATAAGGATTTGGAGAAAGAGAGTGGAAAAGGGCAATATACTTGTTTTGGCAATGGCCTTTGTCAGCTTATATTGGTCATATAGTCTGATGTCAGCTTAAGTTAATTGTCTATACTAACTTGATTTAGAAGGCAATAGCAGAGCAACTGAAAACCTTCTGCTTCTTCTGGTGTGCATGCCCCAGTCACAATCTTATGAGTAGGATAGAGGATTCCCTGCACACATTTCTCTGTCCTCTGGGACAGAAAGTGGAAGTGGATGTCCTTAGAACGTTCTCCACCCTGACTCATGCACCCATGCCCTGCCATGTGCACCTGTGCCTCACATGGAATACCTGCAGACAAAGTTTACTCAAGGCTGTGTCCCCACACAAATTCTCTCTAAAGAAACCATATTTCTTTCCATTTTTTAAAATTTTTTTAATTGCACATTTTGATTTATTCCTTTTGTAAATATGCAGGGCAGCAATCTCCAGGTGTAGAGAAGGTTTTGACATCTTTGACTTTTTTTTTCATGTCAGTTTGCAGCACAGTGTCATGTGTCTGCCTGTGAGAAGGAGGACTCTGTTCCTGACCTAGCCACTCTGCCATCTGTGGTGGATGCCATGGCAAACTACCTTATTCAGTATTTACTCTGATAGGGGAATACAAAAGGAACAATATTTATAGATAAAATAAATGCCTTTTTAAAATCAGTTGCAATTAGGTTAATTTATTTTCGTGTGTAGCCTTAATTTAAAATAAAAAAATTAAGTTACTTCTAGTTAGAATAAAACCAGTGTCATAACTGGTGCATTTTTATAAATATGAGAAGAAAACTATGGAAAAATAAACTAGATGCAGGCATTTTTCCTTTTAAATCCATGCCTAAACTATCACAGCAGCTATTATACCTGGGATATATAGAGGATTAAAATAACAGTGTAGAGTCAGTTAATCTTGTGATAGCAGATATGATTTTTAATCTTTCTGAATTCTTCTCCTTAGATTGTTATTTCATTTTTTTCATGGCTCTGACAATAGACAATAAGGAAAAACTTTCTATGTTCCTCTGTATTGGCTGGCTGAATTCCAACACATATAAATCTCTATAAATGATTCGAAAGTAGTAGAATAGAAAACTTGTCTGAATATTATAAAGTGTTTGGTCATATTCAGTGTAAGATTGAAGGTCTTCTAGCACTCCCAGATCTGTATCATCTCAGCAAAAGATTTTGTTGAGTGTAATAGCAAAAACATGTCAACATTACAACTTGTTATGCAGTGACATCACTTTTTTGCTTATACAAAAAATAAGGTTACCATAATCATGTATGCAAAAAAGTAGATTAAGTTAATTTTGTATAATTTAAGATTAAGTATAATTTAGATTAAGTTATAGGAGTAAGGGAAAATCAGTGTTTGTTAACCTTTTTTGCTTTTCTCTGTATTACTAATAACTGGTGATTTGCATGATGTGTGTGTCGCTAATGTCTATTATTGGCTTCTGGGGGTTCTGTTTTTTGGTTTTGGTGGTAACAGCTGATGCTGTGGCACAGTACAGGTGGAATGAGGTTTTAAATAGATGGCATTCACTGGTATAGAGACACTTAACTCTAATTGTTTTCCTTTATGTTTTAACTTGGTGTAGATGAAGGCTCACATAAAAGGTTGGGGACTGCAACTCTTACATTTTGTCCTTATTTCAACTGTGCCCCTGCACAAGAAATTCAGAACACTGGGTTCCTAAAAATGAGTGTCCAAATACCAGCAAGTCACATAAGAGTTAAACTGGACAAATGAAGATTTTCAGTCTCAAACTCCCTGGAGCCTGCATGCCTCAGGCAGACATCCTTACCTGGATCCATAACTTGGTGTCCTTTCCTACCCCTATCCTCCTGACTTTTGCATGAGTTCTCAAGTTGTTGGTGGACTACTTTGTTGAAGGGAACTCTTGCTGTTGCCAATACTAACACTATTTAAAATTAAGTATTGGCTAATGTGTTTTGCATGCAATCTGATCCACCTAGATCAAGGTGGGACATTGAAATGAAGTCAGTGCTTGGAATTGTATGAAAATGCATAGAAACAACTCTTTTCCTTCCTCAGGTACATGTATACTTATGGTATCTTCAGGGCTAGGCAAAAGAGATACAGAGGCTCAGTTTTGGATGAGTTTACCTCTATTCGTTCTCTATTTTTTTTTTTTATTTTTTATTTTGCCTTAAATCTCAGTTTTCATTGGGAGTGATAGAAGTGATAATAATAGCTGTTCGAAAAATGTGTTTTTCTGTGATCACATTTTCTTGAAAACAATAAACTACAAAGCTTCAGCTGTTACCCCTGCCTGGTTTAACAAAAATTAATAATTTTTAAAAATTGGCATAGTAATGGAGTTTCTCATAGAGTTATTCTGATGCTTAACTACTGTATTTGAAAAAAAAAAAACCAATAGTTAGGTTATCAGGTACATCATGGACCACATGCTACATTTTCAAAATACAGTAAAATGTGCAAGAGCTAAATAATTGTGACTGGATTCAATCAGCTGAAGAGATTTATGACCTAACTTATGAGAGTAAAAATATATCCAGTTAGGCACAAGTTATAGCTGGTCTTGCCCTCTAATGTGGAGCTAACAAATGGACAGTTAAATAAAAAGAATTTTAATGCTACATATTTTTTACTGCCTTTTACCTTTGGCTGAACGAATTTGTGGAGAGTTTTTCGAGTTATATTTAACACCCACGGAAGACAAAGTCAGACTTTCCATTCACTTTAAAGGTAGGAGGACTTGTTTATTATTCATTTTAGTAAAACCCAGTGATTTTCCTGTCAGCTATGTAGTGCTAGTGATCCTAGACTGTTCTAAGAGACATTTCAAAAGGTATAAAATGTTGGAAGATGTTTGAAAGCAAAATGTATGTTGCAAAATCTAAAAAAGCTATTTAGGAAAGCATGACTTTTTATAAATAGGCAAGAAACTACAGGGTTACTTACTGAGAGAATATGGTGTAATTTCCAAACCACTGCTTTCACTGCCAATGAAGCAGACTAGTAAGATAATAGATTTAGAAGTAGCAATAATATCTAGCAGTAAAACAGATTTCAGAAATCTGTAGCCTTGAAATGATTCACATGTGCTGTAAAATTACTTGGAGGTGAGGCCACATCTCTGCTGTGATTCTGAAGTGCCTCAGCACAATTCACTCATTGGTGCCTGAAACTTTATACCATTTTACAGCATGATTACTAGTGGTAATACTAATTGTTCTTCTGAAAGAAAAAAAGCAAAAAAACAAAAAACCAAAAACACTCTGCCAGAACAAAAATTCTTCTTTCCATCTGAAATGGATTGAGGCAGCATAATGACATCTGTATTAGCATGGTTATATACCCAGTAAAAACAAAAGAGAGAAACTGCTACCAGAGTTTTATAGGACTTTTGTAGATTTTACTTGTTTTGACATCAGATGATCTGTCAGACTTTAAATATATTTTCTTACATATGTAAATATGTGATGGGTTGTGCCTGCTGAGGTTAAACTCTTCTTGAAGTTTTGGAATAAATCAAATGTGGTTTGCAAAGTTATAATTTTACAGACTGAAATATGACATCCAGCTGTCTATAGGGTTTCATTTTGTTCTGCCAATAAGTCAGGAAATGTGGATTAACACAATGTTAAAAAAAAAGAAATCAGGATGATTTTAATGTACTGATGTAATGTTTTTTCTAATGTGTGGTTAAAGGAGGGGTTATGTCATGATGTATGAGCCACTGACATTATCACATGGAAAATTACCTTCTGATCACTTGCTTCCAGATCAGATATTAGAGGATTACACTAACTGGGGATTGTCTCAGTGGCGTCTCTTTCAGATGTAGATCTTCAGATGCCTCAATTTCAGTTGCTGTTTTTACAGCAGGTACAACAGTTCAACTGAGTTATAACAAGGATTAATTTGCTGGGTGGCTTTAAAATTGATTTCTTGCTTCATCAGAAAGCATCTGAGCAACTTAGTTCTTTTTATTATTGGCAAACCAATATGGCATGGCATGGCTATGTTTGCTAAAATTAAAACTAAAGAGGGCAAATTAATTTACCTTGAGTGGTGAACATGGTTATACTGTTAATGATATTCAGCATGAGTAGCAAGCATTAAAAAAGTATCTTGTGATAAATTTATCAACCAAAACTTTGATTTGGTACGGTGACCCTTTTTATGATGCACCATTGTCCACATTCTTCATTTTATCATCTATCAGCTTTATTATATCAGCCAGGAAGATGTGACAATAAAGGCTGAGCAAGTCTGTGCTTAGGAAGTAGTATCTTTTATTAAACAAAAGAAGAAGGAAGGGAAAATATTATCAATGTAATAAGAATAGCAGCTGTGGTTTCACTTTCTGAGTCCTGAATATAGAACAGTCAATGTGAAAAGGGACAAGAAAGAGCTCTCTGAAGTCTTGCTTATACTGAGATTTTGACACATAGGTTCCACACAATTCTCAGCCAGCAGCCAGAACATCTGTTTGCTGTCCCTGTCTTGTTTTGTACATGGAACACTGGTTGGACAGGGTGCCTTGAACTAGGCACCTATACCATAGTTCAGAATACTATGCTCTGAGGAAGGATGTGGGTAAACTTTATCTTTTTGCATAATGACATAAAGAATGAAGTCTTATTCAGAAAAGGGAAGGGATTCTCTTGCCCCTCTCTCTCCCCCATTTGATGAGCAATGCTTTCTTGTTTAGGCTCATAGTCCCAGGGCTGTACAAAACTGGGACCAGTTATGGTCTAATACTCAATGTCTGTACG
Organism: Erithacus rubecula; assembly: GCF_903797595.1. Taxonomy (NCBI): domain Eukaryota; kingdom Metazoa; phylum Chordata; class Aves; order Passeriformes; family Muscicapidae; genus Erithacus; species Erithacus rubecula. Next base: position 12,866,732 of record NC_136685.1, on the reverse strand, counting down.
TATTGCAAGGAGTAGGATCTTGTAGCAGACTTTTCTCTGGTCTGCCTGAGAACTCATTATTAGATTAGTTCCTTCTTCAACAGCCACAAGGTAGATCTGGGGCTAGGGCTCTCTTCTGTAACTCTTCTCAGGCTGAGTGGAGGAGATCAGTGAGCCCAAAGCTTCTGTTTCTCTATTTAATCAGCAAAATAAAATCAATTATAGAAGACAGTGACTATTAGGAGGGAACAAAAATCCCCAGCACCCACACTTTTCCCTTTGTAAAGGGTCACAGTCACCTGCGTGCTGCTCTAGGTTCTGGCAGGACAGAGGAGCTCAGCGTTGTTTGTTGGCTCCTTGGATTTTAGTCAGAGAAATACAGATCTTCCTTTAAGTGTCCTTACACTGCCCTCCGGAGGTGTTCAGGGCCACCTACAAGTGGCGTTTTTAGGGAACCTGTAACCACAGAGTAACCTCGAACTAGTGGAGCTCAGTGCAAACTCTGATGCCCACCCATTGTAAACTGTAGTAACCAGGGACTTTTGTAAAAGCCATATGGAGCCAGGAGTATTCAAATGAAAAAAGACAGCTGTAAAAAGACAAAGAGAAAACTCTTCCAGCAAGTCTGAGCATTGGAAATAGGAGAGGGATTGAGTCATGAGGAGTGTGAAGATAAGGGAAAATTGGGGTAGAAGGAGATGAAAGAAGAGGGATGAATGATATGGATGATGCTGGTGAATAATGAGTGGTGGAAAGCAGGGATTGGAAGTCTTCCTCATTACTCACATTCAGCTGGGTCATTAACATGTCACCATCCTGCAGGTGTAAGGACACTTGGTGATGAATGTTTTCAGTATAGATCAGTAGCTTTATTTACTCTACAGATGTCCTGTATTTTTCAATTTGCAAATGTTTAGCTATATTAAATAGTTCACTGTCTTCTCTTGTAAGGTAAAACTAACTCTTAATGAAAGCAACAGGTCTAATTAAATGGTCTGTCCTAGGATTTGCCACTGTTGTGCTTCATTTCTCCACGGTGATCAATCTTGGTAGCCAAATCAAACAAACAAGAAAAAATAGTAAGTCCTAGGCTGAAAGTACTTTGAATTTAATTACTGCATAATGTTTCCCAGATGAGATTGTACATTCTCATAAATGTCTGCAGTTTGTTTGTTAACCATGGCACAGTTTGTCCATCCTTCTTAAAGTGAAAGGATAGCATTTTTCATGCAGGGAAAAACATCTAACAATAACAACTGAAAAGCCACTCAGCTTATCCAGACCAGGCTAGGGATTGGATTGTTTCTTCACTCTAATTATGCTCATCTCAGATTTGTCCAGGGAAACTGAAGAACTAAGAAATAATTTAGCCTGAAAAGAAAATCTAAGATGATGATTCCAAATAAAAATAAATGGAAGCTAGGGACAACATCTGCACTGAAGATGAAGAGATTTAGGTGCCTACCTCCCTTTTCAGTTTTTGAAAGCCTTTATACTTTTTTTTTTTTTTTTTGGGGGGGGGGGGGCTTTATTCTTTTGCTATCTTTCCAAAGATGGTTTATCAAACAATTTGACAAATTAGTTGCATTGTAAAGTAGTCAAGTTGGTGCAACCCTGCAGATTATGAAAGGTCTATGGTAATTTTTGTCTCTATAATGATCTTCAGTTTTCTAATGTACTTTTGCTAGCAGTGGTGGGATGTATGCGTGGGTGTTAGGGGTTTTTTGTTCTTTGGTTTTTGGAGTACTTTTTGCATTAGGAAGTCTGTTTAATGTTTCATATATCTAACAGCTGCCTTAAAAACAATGGACAGATTTTTTTTCTTAGCTCCACTTGTAAATCTAGAGTAATAGCCAAAATGATTGATTCACTTAAATTGTAAATTCAGAACATTTGGTAATCTACTTAGCTGAGTGAAGCACTAACTCTGTCATTTTTCCTGCTGCATGTAAAGCTTCTACAAGCTCCTCCACCACAGCACACAGTTGTCTGTGATTTCTTTTTTCTTCTTTTGGCATTGCTTCATAATTCTTCAGTAAAGTGAGTTTCAGCTTACACCAGAAAGAAGAAAAAGGAAGGCCCCTTCCACTATCCTTAGGGAAGGCAAAGTGTATTTGCAGAAAAAATACATGAAGTAACAGCAGCAATAATGTGTTTACTTTGCTGTCTTCTCACAAACACTTTCATAAATGCATTTGAGGAGGAAGGGATTGCTATGGGCAAATAAACTTGTATCAAGTTCAAGTGTCTGAAAAAGTTTATGTTTTTTCCTTGAGCTATGTTTTGTGAGCTTTCATAGTGCAGAGCAGAGCAAACATGAGCTTCAAGGTGCCAAAAAGAGAGAGTATGAAAGGACATAGGCTTCAACAGAGAAATTAATTGGAAATGCCTGCCCCTAACTACCATTCAGAGAGAAGGGAAGTGTGGCTTAGACTCACACTTATGCTCCTAGGGGAAAGAAGTCATTGCTGGAAAGCGAAGTTCAACAACAGATGAACTCACACAAATGAAGGAAATTGCTGTCTTCTGCCTCCCTGGCTGTTCCTGCTAAGGGAAATCATACATTTCCCATAACAGAGCTCACCAGCTTTTTCTGTATCTTCATAAAGATGTGTGCCCATCTTCTTCCTATTAGTAGCTTCTTAGACCTTTTTTTTTTTTTTTTTTTATTTTTTTTTTTTTTTTTTTTTTTTTTTTTTGTCAGTCCATTCTGAGACTGAGAAAACTGTCTCTGTGGCAGCTGCTGGAATAGTTTGGATTGAAAAGTAATATCCTGAATAATAATCAGATATTTTAGCTGCCTTTTACTAGGATTCAGAAGGTGGAACCAGGAGAGCTACCATCATGTGAACCAACATACACTGTGCTGTAGGACAGGGACAGCCCATAGATTGCAGCATGGGAACCTTACCTAAAGGGCTCTTTTGGGGGGATGGGGATCAGAGGGTGGTGGGGCCATTTTGGCAGAGCCTTTGGAATGGCTGGTGGGCAGGCATGCACCCCATGAGGAACACAGAGCCTTTCTTTGTGAGCTGCTAGGAATGCTGTAGCTATGTTTTCTAAAGCAGTTTTTGGAAGATGTAGCCCAGCTGCTGATGCAGAACAGAGGGTGGAGAAGGCTGAATCATGGCCACCTCTCTTCCCTGCTCTTACAAGGAACAGAGCTGTGATTTAGCCTGATCCCTAACAGGCTCCCCTGAACACCTTTGTCACCACTTCTACAGAGCAGCCACTGAAAAAGATACAAATAAAAACCAGAGAGGAAAGACCATTATGTATTTTCTATCACGTTCTGTATATTGAATTAAGTGGGATCCTTAGGATAAAAACAAACAATTCCACACATGAAATAGTATATATCAGAAAGCTATGGAAAGAACATGATATTTCTTTTTATTTTTTTCTTCATAGTGTTGAAGCTTATTTTTATTTCAGTTTCGGACAAATTAAAAAATTATTTCTAAAATAGATGTCTAATAAATTTGTTGCAGATGTGCATGGCATTTAAATTCTGTAAGACCAGAATGTCCCTACTTTAAATTCAAGGAAAAAAACCCTTGTATATTGGAATAAAAATTTATTTTTAAGTTGAATAATCAGATACATTGATATTAGTGAGCATTTTCTTTCCTCCAGAAAAAGAAGTTTAGACAACAAATATTGAATTTTAAAGTATTTTGATTTTGACAGAATTGTATTTTCTGTTAGAGAACTGCTCACCTGAACTTATTCTGGCAGCCTGAAATGGTGTCACTTGCATAAATAGAATTCACTAACTGAACTACTCACTCAAGAAAACAGACTGGCATTAGTAGGTAGTTCTACCCTCTGGAGGAGAAAACCTTTCAAAACATTTTCAGTGGTCCACATACTTTACAGCAGTGGAAGGACAACAGTGTTCAGAGTACCATGATCCACAGAAAAATGTGTCCTGTAGGGACTTACAGACAGTTTTGTGTAGGCAGCTTTTTTCTGATTCATCTTGTTTCTTGCTTTTCTGCTCTGCTCCAACCTAGTCATGCTTGCCATCCTTATTTGTGTCTATCCATCCCTGTTGCCTCCTGCAGCTTTCCTGCTAAAACATAATGTCACCTATACTCAGTCTTTGCAGCTCTGAATTTCTAATTTAAGCCCTGAATTTCTAATTAAGCAGCAATGCACTGGCAAAGCCTCAATTCCCTTGATGAGAGAAAAAGTAGAAAGAAGAGCAAACAGTCCATTTGGCCACCAAAGTGCAGTGTACTCTTTGCAGAGAAAACAGTCATTCCCATTTGCTGCTAAATGAAAATATTCCTGTTTTTTGTTATTCACAAGCTGAAATTTTGAAGTATCATGATCTCACCATGTTTGGATCACTTTTCCCAAAGGATGGCAAAAAGTATGTGGCTTTCCACTTAGATCTCTCTCTTGGCTGGAAAACTTGGACTATTGATAAAATGGAATTCATTCAGTTTTTGAAAATTACTTAGTTTTTCCTGTGTTTCTCCTGAGGAGCAGAGGAAGTGCTCAATATAGGACAAATATCTGTTTTGGAAAGTTCTGAATGAAAGGATAAAAACTAAAAAAAACCCCGTGGAAACTGGGCTGTTAAACAAAAAGAGTGAAGATTTACTAACTCCATCATTACTCAGTAACTCAAAATTTTTATGGCCTCACTTTGCAAAGGCCACATATAGAAAATCTGCAGCCTCCCCCAGGCTCTGCTGTTGGGGCATTTACTCACCCAGATGACATCATTCAGGTCACAATTAGCCAGTAACAAAACAAGGCTGGTCAAATTATCCTTTATACTCAGTGAAATACAGATGGGGGAAATAATTAGTCATGTATATCCCCTTTTGTGAACAGTTTCCTTGTGCTCTGGGAAGGGATGTCACACTGTAAATTAGTCACTTGCAATCTGTCATTTCTGACCCACTATGGTAAAATGATTGTCCTGCTAAACAATTTGCACAACGCTTGAAAACTCTTGTGCTACGGTTGACTGTACATGAGTCAGATTTGCAACTGATTGCTTAATCAATCTGCACCTTGGGTCCTGGGTGCTGTTCTTATTCTGCTTGAACAAAGAATCTGGGTAGCTTAGCTAAACCTGATGTGCATGGCCTTCTGCAGAAAATGAATTCCTGAGGTTTCTGGCCTCCAATCCTCCTCAATACAGAAAAGCCAAAAGACCTATCTGCCTCTTTTGTGATATACTTCTATACTTATATTGGAATCTTCTTCCACTTGAATGCCACTAGGTCATTTCCTGAGCAATGTGTCTCGTCAGAAAAGGGCGTAGTGCACCAAAAGATATTTCTTAAAGGATAAATGGAAGTTTAGGTTATTAAATCACTCGGGCTCTTATTATATAAAACTCAATTATTCTATCTTCATAAGGAGCTGTGTCTGTCCTTTGGACAACACCTAAACTCGATTCTTCTCTGGAAGTAATTTAGCAAGAATTTAATTCTCTATATGATCTGTAAATAAAGAAAAGTTAAAATAAATTAAAATAAATTTTGCTCAAAAAGGAGGTCACTGAGTGTGCATTGGTGTCAGAGCACTATAGGTCAGAGGGAAGAAATCAACAGTTTTGAAATAATGAACTTCTGCCATGAAAATTTGCATCAGGCAATCCCATTTTGGGCAATGCTGCAAATGAAGGAATTCTGTCATTCAGCGAGGACTCCCAACAAGTCCTTCCTGAGGGAAAAAGTTGGGAGCTGACCACAGACGGCTTTAGGCAATTAATTTGTTCACATTATAAGGTTATTTCATCACTCTGGACTTACATTTCAGGAGTGTTTGTGAGCGAAGATTATGAACCAGTAAGGTTATCAAATGGAAAAAGCACATGGGTGCTTTGAAACCATGAGAAACGGCTGTGCCTGCTCTGTTGGAGGGAAGCAGGCAGGTGTAAAGTATTATTTAATGTATTAAATAGATTCAGCCTAGTAGGAGCAGAGATGGACTCTGCTGGAAGAAATTGAAGAAGTGAAGGAGGTAGGGTTGTTTTTCTGGGCATCAGCACCTTCTAACCTTCTGCCTGCTAATTTTGGAGATGAGAGAAGTGGTATTTTCTTTAAAAAGAACGCCTGAGCTGTCAGTTAAAAAAGAAACTTTGTTCTGCTACTCCTGTAGCTATCTCGTTTATCCCACATTCCCCTCAATAATCTAGTATTACATATTATTAATAAATTGGGGGGGGAAATGAACACTCGTGAATCTGTTAGTGAAAGAGACGGGAGAGATGCTCCGCTGCAGAGCAGGTTGGCCTTGTCCCCCTGCCGCCAGTGCAGCCGCCTCCCGGGGCTGTGCGGGTCCGCAGAGCTCCCGCAGATCCCACAGAGAGCCCGCAGAGCCCGCAGAGATCCTGCCGTTCCCGCAGAGATCCCGTAGATCCCGCAGATCCCGCAGCGCTCCCGCAGAGACCCCGCAGAGATCCCGCCGCTCCCGCAGTGATCCCGCTTCTCCCGCAGAGATCCCGCCGCTCCCGCAGAGACCCCGCTTCTCCCGCAGAGATCCCGCAGAGATCCCGCTTCTCCCGCAGAGATCCCGCTTCTCCCGCAGAGATCCCGCAGAGATCCCGCTTCTCCCGCAGAGATCCCGCTTCTCCCGCAGAGACCCCGCTTCTCCCGCAGAGATCCCGCCGCTCCCGCAGAGATCCCGCCGCTCCCGCAGAGATCCCGCCGCTCCCGCAGAGATCCCGCAGAGATCCCGCCGCTCCCGCAGAGATCCCGCAGAGATCCCGCTTCTCCCGCAGAGATCCCGCCGCTCCCGCAGAGATCCCGCAGAGATCCCGCCGCTCCCGCAGAGATCCCGCCGCTCCCGCAGAGATCCCGCCGCTCCCGCGGATCCCGCCGATCCCGCAGCCGCGGCCGTGCGCTGACACCTGGCGGTGCTGCGGGGAAGCGGAGCTTTCTCTCACAGGATGGATGCATTCCCTGCTCAAACACGGGCTGAACTGATGCCTGGAAAGGCTGACCTGGAACAGAGACTGGGCAGAGCAAAAGGAATAAAGCAGGTATTTATTGAAAGGATTCACCTTGGGCAGTGCAAGAGCCTGACTGGGGTTACACCCAAGTCGAATCTAAGTTGGATCCTGGTCACGAGTTTTTACGCTTTTAGAAGTTTTGGTTCATCTACATATTGGGGTCAATTGTCCAACCACAGGCCCAGGCTATGAAGTCTCAGCCCCCTGGCTTGCCCCCTTCCCTTACCCACCGTTTCTACTTTTTTGGGTAGCAGTTGTCCTTAATTCTCTAGCTATGAAGGGATTTTTTTGTCCAACCACCCTGTGAAGAGAGCTTACTAACATCTAATACAAAATTTCAGAGTTACACACTAAACAACAGACAATCTGAAAAATATAAAAGCTAAAACCCAAGCCATTACTCCTTCAGGGTTTAGGGCACACTGGTTTTCCTTTAAACAAATTACTGCTTCAGTGTAGTCAGAGATTTTAGAGTCACCAGGCAGGTGAGATCTCTATTCCAGTCAGCTACAGTACACCTATTCTGCACAGGAAAACAGAGACTGAAGTAGTTAACTGATCATTTGATAAGAAAGGGATGTGCAAGAAATGCAAAGACAGAGTTAAATTAAACTCCATCTATAAATCTAATGGACCATGGGCAGGAAGGACTGGATGCTTCAGCCCTGCATATGCTGAATTGCTGGTAGAGGCCAGTGGCAGACCTGGGGCACATTGAGGAGAAAGACAAAGGTATCATTTTCATAAATCCTTTTCTTTACATCATACAAGTACATTGGCTGATGTTTTCTGCCACTTTGCAACATATGATATAAAAATTCCTACCATCTGGCTTATGGCAAATTTAAGAAATTGAATAAATGAGAGAGAGAGTACCAAACAGTAAAAGTCTATTATCAGGTAAAAAAACTGCTCCTTTTTCAGAGTACTGTCTTTGTTCTTTTGTGTTTCTTGGGTTGAATATATCTGTAAAAAAGGTAAAAAATGCCTATCAGAAATACCTTATCAGGTTCTAAGTACTTTCTCAATCCTTGCCAAATTAGTGGGATGGTGGATACCACAACATTCAGACACATATTGCAACAGATAAATGAGTTAATATAGATTGTAAGAGGAGATAGCTGTGCAAAATTACAGGGACAGAATATTGTTTGCTTGTTATCTTCTGGTCACACCCATTCAACTCTAATTATTTTATGATGTTTTGAAGTTATGGTTGCTTTTCTACATAGTCTTTGCATAGCCTGGGTAGGTTTTCACATAGAACAGAAATCAATGCATAAAGTCACTTGACGGAGTTGATAGAACTTCTGGTTTGGGTAACCAAATGCAGAGAAGATAAACTTCTTTGTTTCCACCTTCATTTTCTGAAGGTGGTATGTGGAAAGGGAAAATAGTGATGTGGACTTCACCATCCCTCAAAATGGAAAAGGAAGTGACGAGAAGGAGTCTTCTTTGAGGAGCCACAACAAAAAAGGAAACAGTGAGAGAGGAAAGTAGCTATTCCTTAGCCTGGTCTTTTATCCTTACTAGGAAGTGCTCTCTCTTGCTTTGAATCTTCCATAAGAAAATTATCTGGGCTGGCAAAGTTTGAAATAGTTCTGTTTGTTTGTTTGTTGGCTTGTTTGTTTCATTTGTTTGTTTTGGGTTTGTTTTTGGGGTTTTTTTATTTTTTTTTTTTTAATGGTATGGACTATTGATACTCCATTGGAGGGGAAAAAGTCCTTAATTTTACTGCAAATTAACAGACTGTGATCCATTTCTGTCACTTGTACCTGCCAGAATTAATTCAGAACATTGGCTGAGACTTTCCAGAGGTGTAAGAAACTTAGAAGTTATGTTTTTAAACTCCATTCATAATGATGACCAGCACTAGCTCCAATACTATTTGCCATTGTAAGAGTTGCAAAATTGAGGAAACTTCATTTCAGTTTGCATTATGAAATTGTAACACAATTTCAGTAATGTTGGTGTTCATCCCAGAAAGACAGAAGGACAAGAAGTACTTTCTCAATCCCACAGAAAAAATCAACACCCAGGTCCTAGCATTTTTCCAGTTTTATTCTCCTCCTTACTAAAGCCCTAAACAATGGGGGCACTAGAAAACACATGACTGTGGAAGGAATGGACTTTCTTCCAAGTAGAACTTCAGTGGTGCTCAGCTTACTTTCTTCTGAAAGTTGTTTGTGTCTTGGTCTCCTCTCTCCTTATAGGGCACGTGCATTTCGATCATGTTTGTCCTTGTTACTGATTTTCTTTAAAATAAACTTTATTTTTTTCTCTCTTTCTCCAGTTTCCTGAAACACCTTCCCAAGAAACTTTTTAACCATACAAAGACAAACAAGGCAGTGCTCTAAGTGGTCATCAGGATGAAAAAACTTAGTCCTGCAAGAGGCAGAAAATGGTGGGGCAATATGAAAAAAAGAGAGATCTAGCTTGCTTAAACTTTGTGGAAAGGTCAAAAGCAGTAGTAATATAGAAATACTCAGGTTACCATTTGAAAATTGTATAAGAAAGGATGGAAAATGTAGGAATGCTGAGAATGTTAGAGAAAGGGACTAAGAACATTTGTAGAAGACAAATTATAGGTAAAATGAGTATTCTATGGAGATGACTATTATATGGAGATGAAAAGAAATGTGTTGATAAATAGAGCAGTGAAAGCTGCCTTTAGTTGATGAAAGCCAAACACATACAATTCTTCCTAGGATTCCTTCTGTTAATCACTACTCTGAGCTTACATCACTAATTCCAAAAATCGAGATCTGGCATAATGATGTCTGTTCATGCAATCACAGCTCTGACCTTTGTGATGTGATTTATTGTAGTAATTTGAAAATAAATGTATTTTATCTCTTAACATATGACCATAAATCTTTCAGGGACAAGGAGAGTCCTAGTTTGACTTCCAATGCTCTGGAAATGGTTAAGATCTAACCTGTATACAGAAAGAAAATAACACTGGTGGAACAACCCTTCTAATGTTAGCTTCCAACATCTTCTATTCTGTCTCATTTTATTTGTAAGCACTCACATGACTGCAAGGAGTTATTGTGATTCAGGAACAAGTCTCATGGCTTCTTACTACATAGGTTTATACACATTATTTTTGTTATCAAAATATCTGGAACTTAAGTGAATACATAGTAAATGTCTATTACCATAGTATGTACTTTTATTCCATGGCAATGTAACAGTCACAAAAGCACAGTTGTGTCTTCTTTACTTCTTTACTTCTGTTAGGATTTTAAGGGAATTTTAAGATTTGTTAAGTAAATAAAATTATGGTCTGTCTTTCCATAAAATGCAGAGTATAATTCTCCAGTACTAAAAGATGTCCAAACACTTCTCTCCTTGAGTTTAATAGCTTTCAATATGACTACAGTAGGAAAAATTGATTTACTACAAAATAGCACTTTATTTTAATAATGTAATTAATAAATATATGCATAATTTGCAATAATATTAATTATAAGTATAAAAATATTAACAAATTTATCTTGATTTGAGTCTATAAAATAAGGGGAACGTGTGAAGATATCTACAACAAGGGAACATCTGGAGGAATTGTTCCACCAGTGAATCATAGAGGAATTTATTCTGATAAAGGATTTTAGTTATAATTTCAAGGAGTTAACATTTGTCTACAATTCAAGGTCACATTTGACTTTTGGCAGCCTGGGTTAGAAAAAATAATGACAGAGGTTGTTGGAATGATGTGCAGATTTTTCTGCCAAGTCTTGATTCCCAGAGCAATCCATGCTCAGGTAAGGAGGGTCACTGCATCAATAATTAGCTTGAACTTTCCAGGAAGAAGAAGAAATGTACAAGTTGTCAGATCTAAATATGCAATGGGAACAAAATTCTGCAGTTATGCCAAGACTAACAAGTAATGGAAATGGAGATCTATTTTTAAGACAAATAAGACTGCATAGTACCTTTATTCCACACATGATTCTGCTTATCTTTTGGTATTTTTTTTCCATTGAACTCACACATGATTTTAATCTTCTCCCATATTAATCATAACTATTTCTGTCTTTTTTTTTACTGTTTTTCCAATGTGTGATGTATGCTTTTTAATGCATTCTTCTGCTCTTGTATTCTCATTGTTAAAGTGGATGCAGATCTACTGTGTTTCATACAGATTGATACAGATACAATAATATGAAGAAGACAGAAGAAAGTTGTATTTTGGGTAGCAGCACTTAAAATGAAAATTGCACCTGAATTTCTTTTGTCACTCCCACCTGGTTTATTCTGAATTTACTGCAGTAAAATCTCTGCTGAAGATGGTTGAAAAAGTGGAAAAGCAGAGGCTCCTTACCACAGAGTAATTCTCTTTTTTTATCCCTATTCACCTTTTCAAACTTTAATTTAATTCCTCAGTCAACCATTCTGTGTAATGAGACCTGGGCTGGAACTTCCCATATTGATTTGTGTAAAGTCTCTTTCTCTTGGGACTTATTTCTGCTACCTCCTCCTACTTTGCTCTCTCTTTCTATTGTTTCCCTGATCTTTATGTCTCCCTGGCTTTTGCACTGTAATATTTTTTCCCTGCTGCTCATTGTGATAAGAACAAAGGCTATATTTTTTCCCCCAAATGTCTATGTGAAATATCTCTCTCCTATTCAAATGTTAACTTCATGCTTAAGTAACTCTACATTAGGGTAAATTTAAAAGGAAAAAAGTAGATGGCATTTCTGTATTATAAGGGAGCCAATGAATATTTCAAATATTTCTATGCAGAGAATTCTATACAAATGTTGAAGTGTACCTGTGTTTGCTACCTGTACCCACCAGTAGGAGATTATTCAGTTCCTACATACCTACTTCATGCAAAATCTGAACTATTTTCAGGCAGTTTTTTGTTTCTATGAAATATATAGTTTTTTTTTTTTTCTAAAACGTATCTAATACCTTACATTTATGAGAGCTCAATTAAAACAAAATTAATTTTCTCAAGACACTTTTTTTTTGAGAGTGAAATACTGAAAGAAATACTTTTTTTTTTTTTTTAATGTGTTTATGTCATTTGTTAATGTGTCCAAAACTGCCAGCTTCACAAAGAACCAGAATCATCAAGGAGATCTAGTTTCTATTCAACCTTATCTTCTGTTCCTTTGTTTTTCCCAACTCTGTAATGTATACTAAGACTTTAGACGTTTTATATAAGTATATATTAATAAACAGATTATTCTTGAATCTCTGCATTTCAGAAATAGTTCTTTGCCACTGAATTTTCTAGAAAGTTATTATTACTAGTTGTTGCTATGGTGGTGCAGAAGCTTTGGTTGTGTAATAAAAAATAATAGTGATAGAAATACTTCAAATATACCATAAAAACATATTTTTTTTCTAAAATTTTATAGTATGACCACCATTCTCACTAAGTTTCACCACTAGAGACTCTTATTTCATATCCTTCTTCTGGTGATTGTAACGTGGATGTCATAAATATTGGCTCTTTTTCTGACTGACAGCAGTACAGAGATGTTCCTACTTTTGTATTGGGTACTGATTCACCAGGGGCCAGCAAGGAATGAGAGCAGAGCAATGCCTTAAATTGTGAAGGAAGGGGAGCAGGAGAACAAGTTGTTAAGGAGCAGTCAAGAGGAATTACATTTCCTGAGGTTTAGAGAAGAGACCTGAGAGCAGATCTAGGAGTTAATCATGGATTAACACTTCTGGGATTGAGGGAGTCAGCTAAGACTCAGTAAAGCTTGTGCTGGGTAGTGTTGAAAGGCATTATCTCACAAAAGATGGGCATTGCCATGGAAAATGTAAGCAAGGATTGCAATTATTTGCATTAAAGCAGCATGACTAATCTGCTGGTTTTGCTTTATCTGAACAGGCAATTCTCTGATGGATTTAAGAGTCTCCCAACATCTGCATTCTTTTTACATGTATAGAGTGGTGGCATTCAGGGTACCTGAACAGAAGCATTTTTATTGTCTCTGAGGAGTTGATGTTACATTTAAAGCACTATTATAAGAGACAGTAGAGATAAAAGATAGGAATTTCTTCTATCTTAGCAAAGACATCTATTAGTTGTCTCACTTGGGGCTAGCTGGGCTTCATTCCCTTCAGAAACACTTCCTGAGAGTGATTCATCTCAATATAAGATAGATAAATTAAACAGCCCCAAAGTTAGCCAAGTCCCACGCTGAATAAATATATTTGTTGCTTGTTATTCAGATCCCAAGATTTACTGTACCAGAAATGGCTAAAATAACTTCCTTCCCTTTCCTCTCCACCCTCTCTGTTCTCAGTATGTATCTTCTGAGAAAAGGCACAAGGACTCAGTTTGGACATCAGCCTTGTTCCACTTTTGGCCTTGACATTGTCAGTGTCTGAATGGCTGCAGACCATTTGGGGTACTTCTTGTTGGGATATTTTGTGGTTTGGGTCTGCAGAATTTGGCCTACACTGGGTGTTTAGAGTTGCTTGTTTGGAAGTCTGCCCTTCCTTCTGTGCAGCACTGAGAGAAAAGGCAATTTTATCAAACAGAAGTGGTCATATTGCATATTCCTGTCCAGGATCCACATTTCCACTGTACTCTCTCTATGGGATTTTAGCTCTTGCATAAAGTACTCACTTCTGGATGTACCACCTTTGTGTATTCAATGCTAGATAAAAATGCATCTCCTAAGATATATACATATGCAGTGAGTAACAGGACATATTTCAAGACACATGTTCTACTCTCTGGATTGCCATGAAGTTAGGGAAAGAAAAGCTTAAAATTTAATGGTGCCAGTGGCAACACAGTCATAGTTTTGAGATGTCACCTTTCATAGAAGGGAGATGCAGGAGATCAGGTAGTTTTCTCCTGCAAAGCAAGGTTTTCTGGTTGCCAGTGGGAGCCAGGACACCACTGATACCTTTATGCCAGAAGAAGGTGCTGGTCACCTCTGGAAGAGTCTCCTGCTGCTGTTTGCAGCTGTAGCTCCCACAAAAAGCCAAATTTTCCAACCTCCAGACATGCAGCAAACAATGGAAATTATTTATGTGCTGCCTGTGTCACCTCTGCTGCAGGGTCACTACGTGTGGTGATGCTCGTCTGGTGGAGTTCTGCTATCTAATATACATTGGAACTGTTTGCCAAACTGTCTAATTGGTTTGCTTCCAGAATTTTCAAATTAGTAAGAGAAGTCCAGACACAATAGTATATTTTATTTTGTTCATAGTGTATGAATTTTTACAGTACTGTCTGATTATCTAAGGATTGAGGAACAGAAGAACTGGTGTAAAAATCGATGAAAAAATAACAGAAAAAAAAAATCAAGATTTCAATCAGACATAATACTGAAATATTATAGCTGGAAACATGTTTATTGCATGGCCCTCGTCACCACAGGTGTATGAACTCTCACTTAGCAAGATGAAGTTTATAATCTTCATAATAAATTTGATAAAACAAGAGGGGGTGATTGTAGAATGAAGCATAGGAATCCTTCTGTGCTGCCCCAGAAGAAATTTCTCTGAATGTATTTTTTCCTTCATTCCTTCTCATCCCTGCTTCAATTCCCCAGGGAAGGGATCCTTTCTCATTACAGCAGCTGCTGTGACTAGGAGAGGAGGATTCCTCACTCCCAAACAAAGGGGAGCACAGGCAGAGCTGTGACCTCTCATAAGCACTGCAGGAGCCTCCAGCTGCCAATCCTGCTCTTTGTTCAGGCACTGAGCTCAGCAGAATTACTGGTGCTTGCTTAAAGTTAAACAAAACCACAATTTTTTTGCAAGGTCAAGGCCCAGGGGGCTTTCAAAAGCAGAGACTGGACAGACTGTTACATGCAATTGCCAGGACAGAATGATCTGGGGCATCTCTTTCTCAACAAGTGCAACTGACATTGTCCCCAGTAGTGTAAATAGTAATAACAACCAGAAGGATCTGTTAGTTCAGAAAAATTACAAAACCCTAACCTGAAAGACCCAGGCTTTGTTCTTCAGTTTGTAGTTTGGTACTTTATCAAGGTGTTAAATTCCCATTTGTCTGCATGATTCCATCTAGAAGGGCATCAGTTGGAGTCTGGGCTCCAGAGAGGGGTGAACTGTTGATCTTCAGCCATTTAATGGTGTTTCAAGTCTTGGAGAGATCTGTTCCCTCTTGGTTCCTGGGTGTTTTTAAGTCCCTGTTGGACTTGTTCGATTTCTTTTTTATGATGAATGCAAAATTGTTATTCATGCTGTTTAATGTCTATCTTAAAATATTTATTTTCAAATTACACAGCTGAATTAATTTGTAGTGAATAATTTTCTTACAGATTTCATAACTAGATTCTAATAAATTCATTCCATGCTCTCTATATCAACCTTTCTCTTTCATAATCTAAATTTAGAATGCTAGAATACACTAAAAATATCTAAAGAAGGACTGTTACTATAGAAGTGTTTATCTGCATACTATTTTAATTACTTTTTTGAATACTTTCACCTCAGAATAAAGTATTGATGTAGTATTCATGAGAAGAAAATAAAGGGGAAAGTTGAACTCAATGCTTTGTGTTCTGAAATAATGAAAAATGAACTTTGCTCAGTTACAGCTGAATTAGCAGATATTTGAAATAAAAAAAAGGTCCAGAAGGATTTTAAAATCTATATGGCATGTCACTTTGACAAAAACAAGAGTTTAAAGAAAAGAAATACATTAAGAATCCTTTAAAAAAAAAGTAATTCTGCACAATAAGTATGCATGGAATCTTTAGCCAGTTGCTATTCTTTTTATCCAGTTAGTTCAGTAGATGTAGGAATTCTGAAAGTTTCTTGATTTGGATCCCTTGCATATTTATCCTTGTTTAAGAGTATTCCTGGGGTATCTGCAGCAGGAGATTCTCACTGAACTTCACCAGTCATGGGTAGCAGTGGATCAGGTCAGTCAGAAAGTCCTGAACCCATTAATAGGTGGTGCCTATTTTAGAACAGTTTTTATAGTGATACCCTATGAATTTTTTTCTTTCAAAACTGACAAATTCAAGTTAGTCCCTCACTATCCACTGAAAAAGCCTTCCACAATTTTTAGAAACTCTGCATGTGTTCAGTCTAAGAGATTGGCCTCTGTATTAAATCAAAATGGTAGTTTCTACATTTTTTTGTGGCTTACGGATGTGACTGTTTCTCAGTTATGACAGAAAGACAGTGAGGAGAGTCTGGTCTGACAGTTTTGTGTGTCTGAGAATGTAAAGGTGAGAAATTTAGGGTGCAGCATGGGAAGATTTTAAGCACACGCACTTATGAATTAGTGTCTGAGCTCATCTTTTGCTCAGTAGCAGCATTCTCTTTACCTGAAAATTAATACTAAACTCTAAAGAGAATCTAAATTCCAGTACTAAGGTGTCCTGAGAGAGGGTGTGATAACTGTAAAATGTAATTTTTAACCTGCAGCCTTTAGTTTAAGAAGCCAATAAAACAAAAAAAAATTAAGTGCATTTACTGAATCTATTTTTCTCCTCTGCTTTTCTCCTGGTGTTGGCTTATATGTGTGAAATAGAGTTTAGGAGGTAGCATCTTTATAGTAGTGCACTAGCACTGATCCAATGCAGCTCCTCCAGCTGGGTCAGTGCTAGCTAGGGCACACTGTGTGCATAAAGATGCTGCCTATCTGAGGTTTGTACATCTGAAATGCACAGAAATAACCTAGCAATGCAAAGAGTACAAGTAAGCACATGGAATAAGGGGACCAGTGGTCTCCAGCACCAGCAAGGGAAGGGAAATTATTAGTCTCTCTTCAGAAGGAAGAGCTGGCTGCTGTGTCCTAATGTTGTCCCTTCCAGGAGCCCCTGGTATGATCAGAGCAGGACCACATTGGCATTTCTAACAGTAGGAGGCTCCCCTGACAGGGAGCAGGTGATCCTCAGGCTGTCCTGAGCTCTGTTGGGGTCGAGATTAAGACAGAGCTAGACTTGGATTTGTACAGTTTAAACTCTCTTTCAACTCTAATACAAGAGAACAATATGTTCTCAGATGTGATTAAAATTCAGGCTGTATTTCTAACGCTGCTGGTTCTCATTTCCTGGCTAAGTTATATACAAGGAAATAAAGTCCAACCTACCTGCATTCACCTGTGGGCACAAGAGGATAAAGTAGCCTTCATTTCTGCCTTAATATACTGCACAGTGCTCCTGGCAGTGGGAGATGTCTGCAGCCTTCCCACCTAGAGGAGTCTATATTTCAGATGAGTGCAGTGATCCATGCATTGTTATTATCACACCACACACCAGACCTCTAAAACACCTTGGGGTCTGTCTCTGTTGGATGAAAGACATTATAAAATGAAAAGTATGTTTATAACAGTTTGCAGTAGAATATTGCATTAGCCTCATTGGGCTATAGTGATGGATTAAGGGGAACTGTTGCCCTCAAGAGGAAAAGGCCTGAGTGAGTTATGGACTCCATTTCAAGGCATTCAGAGTGCCCATATATTAAAAGGAGTTTTGGCATATTCTGGCAGAAAGCTGGAAAAGTCTCAGGGAGGTGACCAGCTTTTGATAATAGCTCATTAACACTATTTGTCATACTTAGAACTCTAAAGTACACCAGAAATGGCAATTCACTGCTGGGAAGAGGATAAAACAGAGCAGCAATGTAAGAAAGAAGTTAATTTTTAAATGTAGTTGATTGAATGAAAGCTTGAAGAAAATTAGTCTTCTGAATTATTCATATGCTTTAGAGACATTTTTAAGTGTCTTAACGGGAGGTCACAGTTTGAGCAGGGGCAGAACTAAGAATACAACACTATCTTTAGCCTTACAGCCTATAACTTTATTCCCAGCTGACAGAAGTGAATGTTTTTTTTATGGAATAAATCTTCCTGTGGGACTATACTAGCTGCAGTAAAACTTTCAGGGGAGAGTTTCCCCAAGAGAAACACACGAGGAAGGTTTGTTGGTGGGCAGATCATAGACTTGGGAGGTTTGGCAATTTTGTTCAAATTCAGAAAAAGCCAGAACATCCCAGACAAGTTTCAGAAATACTTTATCTCATTAAAAAAAA
Source organism: Erithacus rubecula (assembly GCF_903797595.1). Lineage (NCBI taxonomy): Eukaryota > Metazoa > Chordata > Aves > Passeriformes > Muscicapidae > Erithacus > Erithacus rubecula. The sequence goes on along the minus strand of NC_136685.1, from coordinate 12,848,782 downwards.
GTCAAAATTCTTGGGTTTGCTCCAGCCTGGAGCAGAGGATGTTTTTGTGACCTCAGCATGTTTTCCAGAGCAGGAAAACAAGTTTCCTGTTCTACATTTCTTTTCCTGGGGCTGATCATTCTGAGGCTGGAACACAGTGATATCACAATCATATATATATATGAAAATATCAAAAAGTTCAAAACAGGGCTTGGGTTTAATTAATATCAGACTTTTTTATTTGAAGTTGCCTTCAAATAAAAGCTTTAATTTTGAAGGAATAAGAACAACTGAAATGTGGCTTTGCTGAGGACAGGGAAGTGCTTCAGGAGCCCTGAGCTAGCAGCTGATTGAACAGGGGTTGATCTGCATCCCGGATTCTATTCTCTGGGCAGGAAGTGTCCTTCAGACAGCTCCACACACACCCCTGGCATAGCTGTCTCCTAAGGCTGTAAATGGAAGAAAGTTGGGATGTGACCTTTTCCTGCTCTTTACCATCTCTGTGGAGGAAGGAAAAGGTCCTTCCACCACTGTCCATTCTGTGGCACTGGCAGGGAACAAAGTGAGAGTGAGGAATATTTAAAATCTTCTAACATCCCCATCTGACCATGTAGATCAAATCAGAAGTTGGCCTGGCCAGGGGAAAAAAACAAACGATTTAGTGAATTATATTGAGCAGTGTAATTTGTTCCCCTGATGCATGTCTTTGCAGGTTTAGGTTCAATAATTATTTGTCAGGTTTTTTCTTTCATTTTCAATATATTCTAGAACTTTCATTTTTTAATCTTAACCCCCAAGCTATCCATCATCCTCCAGATCCATATGGTATATCTGTTGTTTAATTTTCACTTGTTTCTTCTCTTCCTCTACCTTTGACTCATATTGATTTTTGTAACATTCAGTTAATATTTCAGTATATTATTAGTTTGTGTGACATTTTACAGTCCATGCAGTTAAATTACTATGGGCCTCTTGAAATTACTGGGCTAGTAAGTCAAATAATTAAATTAACTTTCAAGGGGGAAACTGGAAGAAAAACAACACAGAATCTTTTGACTCTGTTAAAATAATCAGAAATATCAGAAAGAAAGGGGCTGCTTTTGGATTTAATTTTATTTTAGTAACTTAAAGTAAATTCTCAAAGATATCTACTACACATTAACTGCTTATTTAGCTGTCATCATGACTGAAATTCATCCTTAATGTATTTCTGTCCTGGTTAGAAAGTCATATATTGTGTTAGCTCACTGACACAAGGTCTCTTCATGCTGGATCAAAACATTGCTCTCTGGACTTTTGCCAGCTGACCCTCTGCTGGGAAAGCAATGGATTATTTTTATGTCCATGGGGAGGAAGGAACAAGTAGCAGCTAGTGGAGATTTCAATTAAAAATTTGGCATAGCAGAGATAATCATACAGAACAGCAAAGTTCGTCTCTTTTGGGTTTTGTGTTGTGAGTTAGCAGTTATTAAATAATGATTTTAGACTGTGGCACAGAAAAATGCCACCTGTAACACACTCACCCTTCAAAGAATGTGAGTAATTTAATTTGTCCAAGTTTGGGACAAATTTTAGGAAAAAAGACCTCCAAAGGGCCCCCTCCCCCCCTTACAATTCTTTCCTTCACAAAGCTCGGAAAGAATTTTCTTCAGGGGAAAGTGGAAAAAACTTTTATTAACAAAATACAAAAGAAACACTTCCCAGCACAGCCCCAGATTGAGATGAACTCGGCAGATCTTCGCCGGGAAGGGCAGCAGAGCTTCTTTGGCAGACTTCCAGAGGTGGTCTCCGAAGTTCAGATCCGTATCCTCTGGAGCCGGTGCAAATCCTAGGGATGGGGGAGGAAAGGGAGAGGGGCAGTTTAGGCAGCTGGGGGGGGAAAAGCAGCTGAAGCAGCGGAGGGGAGGGGGGCAGCAGAAGCAGCAGCGAAAGCAGCGGCAAAAAGCCCCAAAAGCCGAAAAACACCCGGCTAGATAAAACAGCCCGGGGGAGGGGCCGGCAGCTCCATGGTGGGGGGTAGGGAGAGGAGATAGTCAAAACATAACCCATAACAAGGGCATAAACATTTTATAAGTAATAATAAGAAAGTATTTATTTTATGGTAAATCAATCTAAACATTATATTGAATATTGCGTTTCTCACTTTTGAAGAACTGGACTCAATTTTTATTATATAGTATATCTTACACAAACAACATATAAAGCTTCACTATATACATATGTTATACATATACATATACAGCTTTATTATATTTTTATTACATGTTCTGCACATATACAAGAAATAGTTATGTATAAATGTGTGAAGGAGAAGGGTTTTGCTTCCAGTGTAAGGTTCATACCAAAAATCTGGCATTTTCTCCCTTTTGCCAATAGATGGCAATATGTTATAAACCTGTGGAATCACATAGCCCAAATTTAAAACAACTTTTTTACCAAGAAGTTTTTTCAAACATTGATCGATCTGCATAGATACCAAATGCAGCAAAACCGAGCCAAAATAACTTTCTTTTTTTGTCTTCTAATTATATGTCTGTCGTGGTTGAAGCCCAACTGACAACTAAGCCTCACACAGCTGCTCACTCACTGTCCCCTGCTGGGATGAGGGAGAGAATTGGAAGGGTAAAAGAGAAAAAACTCAAGGGTTGAGATAAAGACAGATAGTTTAACAGGTAAAGCAAAAAGCTGCCTGCACAAGCAAAGCCAAAAAAAAAAAAAAAAAAAGTAATTCAATCCCAACTTCCCATGTTCAGCCATTGGGGAGAGCAGGGCTCCATGACAGTGACTGGGGAAGACAAACACCATCACTGAGTGTCCCCCACTCTTCCTCCTGCCCCCAGCATTATGTGCTGAGCATGATGCACATGGTCTGGGACACCCCTGGGGCCAGCTGGGGTCTCTGTCCCAGCTGTGTCCCCTCCAAATCCTGGGGCAGCCCCACCCTCCTTACTGGTGGGCAGGGTGAGGTGGGGGGCAGAAAAAACCCTGGCTCTGCTAACTACAGCTCTGTACTAGAGTGTAACCACTGTAAATATTATGGAACCTGTAAGGACATTGCAGTAAAGCTGGCATTAAAATTGACAGAGAAGAGTGGTGTGAGAAAATATATAAAATTATGGCAGGGGGATGGAAGAGATGAATAGAGGGGGTTTCACTTCTTAGCAAGAGCTTCCCTAACAAAATGAGCAAGACTGTTGAAATCCAGGGATGGGTATTAAATTAGCATTTACTGAATGGTTGAATGTGCAGAATATTATGAAGGCAGCTGTGTTTCCCCCTTCCTCAGGTGTGACCTTTGCCAGTCCTTCAGCTTTGCTCCTGCATTTCTACTTGGTTGTAATTTTTTTTTTATGGACTTCAGGGGAAAATGAGACAAAAGCTTTACACACATTGTGGCTTTTCCATGGCACTGGAAATCTGCTAGAGAATGCACAGCTGCTTTTCTGCACCCAAGGAGAAGCAGCAATTGCACAAGCTTATTGGAATAGACACTGAGCTGCACCAGGGAACTGAATCTTTGGGTATTAAAATAGTGCTTCTGTTACACTTTGTGTTGTTAAAAGTGGTATAAATAGCAGCTGTGTTAAATAAAGGACTAAAATATTTAAAGAACAAAACTAATATGTCCAGTAGAATATGTAAGGTAGTTAGAAACCATTTCTACTATACCAGCAGTTTTTTTTGGTTTTTTAAATGAAAAAAAAAAAAAAAACCAAAACACAATAGGGTGGAATGAATATGGTACTAACATAAATAATCAGGCAATATTTTAGTTTTTGGAGGAAACCAATCATGACATGAAAGTAACATTTACTTCCCCTTACTTTAGGAATTAACCCCTAAATATATGCCTATTTTTATTTTCTCAGTAAGATTGCTGTTTTAATTGCAACTCTGAATTCCACAGGATCTGTGTCTGCTTGGTTTTGAGAGGTTTTTGTACTCAGAAGAGTAAAAAAAAAATTATATTTGGAAGTATGTGATCTGAAAATTATAAATTTAGCTTTAAAAGCCCAAGTCAGTTGAAAAAAATTGATCCTCAACAGCTGTTGTTTTTTCTAAATCAAATTTGCCCAGTTTAAAGGTCTAAAAAAGGCTTTTTCCCCTAAACTGTATGCACTCAAAAAGAGATAAAATCTATTGTGTGAAGAGCAAGACTCTGCTCTTTTCACTTTGCAATCTGTCACTAAAATCAGAGAATACAGATTTGGGATTCAGATGACAGGCTTGGTAATGGGGCATAACATGATATAAAGGAAAAGGAAGCTGTCTGTACTTGTAACACAGCAACTTTACAGAGCAGTCAGCTAGAGTATTTTGTATTTTAGAGTATTTTAGAGTAAATCTGGCAATTTTTGACAGGTCCAGGGTTTTGGAGCAGACTCATTAATAAAAAATAATAGTCTTAGTATTCAAAGCTGATTTAAAATTATTGCAAATATTTGGACACAGAAAACTGAAATGAATTCTAGTGTTTGGTGATATGTTAGCATTTGTTACCATCATAATTGCTGATTCAAAAATTTATTTCAGAAAATGCTAAATATTAAATATTATTAAGAAGGAAACACATTTTCAAATTTTTTAACTTCAAAAATGTCCAATTTTTTTTTTTTTATTTTTACATCTTCAGTTCAAAACGTATTATAATTTAAAAGACTCTTTGGTATCTATCATTGTAATCTTTAAGTCATAAGTGGGACCAAGAAAAATTACTTTGAACTTTCCAATTGAAAACAAACCCACTTTTTATTTCATTTTTGAAAAAAACAGTAATTTAACTGTAAATGCATCCAACAGTAATCCCTTCCTCATCTTTCAGTTGCACAAAAAGAAGTTCTGTTGAGCTAATTGCCTGTTATTTAGTTTAGAGATATTACACATGGTTCCTAGTTTGCCCTAAATCCACTCATCTGTGATTTTGCTCCCTGAAACAATCCAGCTTTGCACATCCCCATAACCTCAAGGGATAGAGGTGAGTTTGTTGTATGCAGAACACCTGCATTTCTGCCTGTGTTTTTATAAAATTTTTGCAGGTGCTGCACTGAATGCATGAAATTACTCCAACACATCTGAGGAGCACTGAACAGTGTTGCTCAACTGTGTTTTTTTCCAGGAGTATGGAAATAGATGCAGTCCAAAAATGCTTTGGTTTATCTGTTCATCTTCTTGGGTCCAGAGAACCCAGACATGCTGACCCCTGGGGAAGGTGATTTCTACTCTCCAGACCACTGGGCTTTGCCATGTGGGCAGAAAGTGACACAAGATTGTGGCACACAATAAGTTTTGTCCTGCATTCTCAATTTCTTCCTCAGCTGCATGAACTCTGGCCAGCTGTGGAAACTGGAGGAGAAAAAAGAAAAAGAGAAACGTATGTTGAAGCTGTAGATAGTCATAAACTGTGCACTGTCCTCTCTTGGTAAGTTGAGAGAGAAGCCAGATAGAAGAGATTGGAATCCTCCCAGTATGGAACTTTATGTATTTTTCAAATTTGAGTCTTGCAAGATGGCCTGACTCCAATGAGCAAATTGCTGAAACTTATTTTCTTGTAGGAGTATTTGCATGCCTAAAGTTAAGTAGTATTAAATGTTGTGATGCATTGGATAGTGTAGAAGTGGATGAAATTGCTTTCAAAACCTGAATCAATCACAACACATGGTATTTCTGTGATCCTTGTAGCAAAAATGCTCTGCACCAGTGGATGTCACTGTGTGCACCAAAGCAGAGTAGATTAATGATGCTGCAGATGAATCCTTGTAGAGGATACATGGAAAAAAGTATTCATTTGTGATTCAAATAAATACTCTTGCCATGCACTAACAGATAGGAATATATTTCTGTTAAGAGTCTGATCTCCCTGGTACAGTCCCACAAAACCAAATAACCACTACAATTTAGATTGAATGTTTTTCCATTGTATTTTATCATACAAAGTCTTGCATCCCCAGTTCTTTTCTATCTGGAACAATCAAAATAAATACTGGCCCCCACCCCCCCCCATTTCCCCCCCCCTCAAAAAAAAAAAAAAAAAAAAAGCTAAAGGCAGTGTTCATAAAGTTTCTGGTTGTCTTGCTATAAGTAGGATAGTTTAAAAATTTTCAAATCCCTGTACCCAGCACAGAAATTTTATTTGTGTAGATAAATAGCACTCTTTTAATGTGTTAAATCTGTTATAATGAAGCTGATATGGTTTCAGTATGTGTAATGTGAGCATTTCAGAATCATAATTACCAGTTTATGCAAATATGTCCCAAACTCATCAATGTTGCCTACCTTATTATTGATATCTATCTCCATTGAAGCTGTGTACTGAGTGCACTTCTTTAAGACTGACAAGCCAGAGGCTGCTCCTTCTCCCTGGGAATTGCCATCTTCTTTACAATGCAAAAGTCATTCAATTAGCCTTTTACAGTAAGTCAACTCTCTCTTCTTTTCATCACCAATGGGGGATGTATTTTTTATTTTACTCTACAAATCCTTCTTGAAGAGGCATGAAGAGATCCCTTGCAATGACAAACTTTGCACATTTCTTCCCCTCAGAGCAATATATTTATTTCCCAATGTCCTAGCTAAATGTTAAGATACTAACATTGACCTTGTAGTAAAACCCTGTGTGGAAAGTTGTGCATAAGCTTTTTTAATGTCTATTGCAAAGAAATCTCATTTTTCTCTATTGCCTCTGATTTCTTTTTTTTTTTTTCCTGCAGCAAATTATAATGAATCTGTTATATAGTGATATTTAAAGGTAAAACAAAACAAAGCTGTTTACATAAAATTTTATGGCTGCAACTGCTAGATGAAGGAGATTTGTACTCAGAGACTTGGTATTTGTCCAAACTTTGCTGGAGCCTTTTCTTACAGGTTTCTTTCTAGATCACTTAATGTGTGGTCCCATGTGACATTTAAAAGGACAGTTCAGTATCTTGACCCATCTCAGAAAAAGATTTCCACTGAACTGATATTAAAAAAATACTCTCATGTTGAGGGATAATGCAAACCAGGTTTCCTACTGTACACCAGGCCCCTCCCTACCTTAAAAATCCCACTCCTGTTCTTTTTGTCACTTGTGTTCTGCACACTGCTCAGAATATCTGACTATTTCTGTGGCTGCATGATGACACATTGGCAGCTAGAGTTGGAGTAACGTGTTTCAGCTTGATTTTTTAACAACATGTTAAAAATACATAGAAAAATGTTCAATAACTCCTTTTTTTTTATTTTTTTTTATTTTTTTAACTCACTGCTTGAGCCCTAGGCACAAGCTCCTGCTATTCCTCTTCAGACTGACCACATTGGAAAGTCTGTAAACCAGTGCAAAGAGTGAATTGGTGGGCTTGATGCAGAGCTAAAACTTTTGTCTTAATCTGTGAAGTGTTTTGGAAAAAATATCCCAAGACAACCCCAGCATTATTTGTCCAGCTTGCTGCAATTGTGATTTATGGCCTGCAGTCAGAGAGATCCATTTGGATATCCCAAAGTGCCAGGTGAGCACAGAGGCTGCAGTGCCAGTGGATGAGGAGATGCTGATCTACTTTGCAGTCCCTTCTTTAGACAGGAATAACCATTCCCAAGGACTTAGATGGCTTTTCAGGTTGTAGTGAAGGAAAGGGAATTTAGGATTAGGTCCCTGTGGTAGCAGGGAGGAGACTGAGCACAGGATTTGAGATTAAGAGTAAAGGTTCTCTTGTATAATATTTTATAGATGCAGACCATGTGAATATTTAGGGTTTATTTCACCTATTTTCAGCCTTTCAAAGCCTGATACAGCTATTCTCTCACTCATATTTGTGGGAGTTATCTCCTGTAATGTCTCAGCAAGAATCTGTCTGCAGGCTTAGGCACTCTCATTGCCAGGTGTTCTCCTTTTCAGTTTCATTTTTCAAAACCCTAGGCTTATAGGCTCAGTTTTGCCAAAATGAAAATAAAAACAGACCTGTTTCTGCTGTGCATGCACATTATGGGCCAGAGGGCTGAGATTTGGAAAACTCATGATCAGGGATTTTCTAGATTGTCTTGGAAATTGCAGGATGAAGTAAAGTGTCTGAAGAGGTGAGGTATTGTCATATGAAGCAATCTTTCCCTATCCCCAGCATATGCATGTGTCCAAATACCAAGTAGAAACTGAACTGAGAAAACGGAATTTTTAATTTTTTTCCCCTCCAATGACATTTTTCTTTTTCATTCTACACAGTGACTCAGAGGAGGCAGCCATGGAACTTTGAAAATCCATGAGCTCTCTTCAGGGAGTTTTGTATCAAATTTTGTCTGTCTTTACTAATAATGAGATGACAGATTTATCTGAATGAAGAAAACGTTTATATTTCTCACTCTCCTGGGTAAATGTGAGCCCAAATAAAGGAAAAGCTTTCAGATACATAGGCAGTAGCTTTCATTGGGCTCCCATATTGTACTAAGCTGTTGTTTTGAACAGATGAATACACAAGAAAATGCCCATAAGAGTAATTTTATAGCCTTAGTGGAGGTAATTCCTATAAATCAAGTCTAACACACATGGTCTTAAAATTCAAATAGCCTGCAAGGAACTGTCTGCTTTCTATTAAGATGGTGATATTACAGAAGGATTGATTTAGGACTGATTGAACCTTTAATTTTTATAGAATTAGAGAATTATAGAATGGTTTGTGTTGGGAGGGACCTTTAAACATCATCTGGTCCTATCCCCATGCCCTAATCAGGGACATCTTCAAATAAATCAAGTTTCTCAGAGTTCTGTCCAACTTAACCTTGAGCGTTTCCAAGGATGGGGCATCTACCACCTTCCTGGCCAACTCGCTCCACCCTGGCAAAATTTTTTTCCTCATATCTAATCTGAATCTACTCCCTTTCAGTATAAAACCATTACACCTTATCCTAGCAGAACAGGTACTGCTAAAGAGTTTGTCTCCATCTTTCTTACAGGCTCCCTTTATGCATAGAAAGGCAGCAATACCTTACTCAAGAGTACTGCTTAAATTGTAAATACTTGTTACAGACAAAAATTTTTCATTTATAAGATTTTAGTTATAAAGAAACTAAATAAAATCTTACATTTTAAATACCCATTAGGTAACTAAGCCTGTTAATTGTCAGAAGAATTAAACTCAACATTTCTGAAGGAACAACATCAGCCAGGACTTCATTCTGGTGCTGTCACAATGAGAAGTATAACCTCTGCCATCCCCAAAATTATTTCAAATAAATACATTTTTAGGTTTTAATTTTCTTATTATGCAAATGGAGCTCCTGTGAGGAAAGATCTTAAAACATAATCATGAAAATATTAATCCATTTTAGCACTTTCTTGATTTGTGTACCATCCTATGTAGATGACTGAGAAATGTATAAAAACTTTCTTGGTGGTTAATAAAATTTAGTCAAATTGCTATCTGGAGGACTGTTAATTGTCTTTGGAATTAGAATATTAGACATAAGCCCTGTCATTGTCTTAAAGTAAAAAATAGCATTCATTCTAGTCTCCAGATTCCTGTTGGACCCTGCATCTGGGGAAAGTCAATGCAGTAAATGTACCACTGCTCCTAAACACACTAAACAATTTCCTCAAATTGCATTATCACCTAATATCAGTCAGCACAGAATGTGATTATCCCCTCCTGAAAACGCATTAGATCTTATCAAGGAGTGTCTAATCCACCAGCCTTGGAAGGAAGCATTACAAGAAGTACATGCTGAATGCAGCCTAATCCAAAGAATTTGAATGTAAAAAGACTGAAAGATGAATAGTTAAATATAATTAGGTTTTATTGCAGATAAACACTGTTTCAGTACCTGTTCAGAACTTGTCCATCATGTCCTGTCACAGACAATAACCAGTATTTAATGAGTTTGTTCAGTCCTTTACCTTCTCTTTCATAACAGCTGAAACAGCTTCCATTTATCTCAGGAAACTGAAGTCCTGTACAAAAGTTCATTCACTTAAATATTGCAGAGAGAAATCACTTACCTCATTGATTGAGTGTCCCTGCACTGTCTCTAAGTCTTCTTCTACTTAAAGATAAAAGGATTAATGTATTGTATTTATGAGGAATAGGCATCTGTTTTAGTTACAATATTCCCTAAAGTGATGACAACTTCAGGACATATTCAGAATTTCATTTCATTATTACTATCAATAATCATAGACATCTTTTTTTAATGCCAGCTTGGAAAAGCTAAAGATGGAAACTTTACCATAATTTTGCTAAACAAATGGCAGAATGCTCCTTCTTTAAACCATTATTTTTTCTTTTTTCCCCCTCTTGCTTTTGATTTTACAACTGAGCTTGAAACACTATGCAGAGTCACATGATGAAAGCACAACAGACAAAAGAGCTTTGAGTTGAGTTAATTTTACTGAAATCTTTTGTGAAGCCTCTTAGTCACACTGGGTAATGTTGGCAACTAACCTCAGTTCTTGTATAATCATTCTTTATCTACCACTATATTATAAATTATATCACATTGATATTTCTTCTAATGAATCACCACAAAAGCAGAAAAAAACAGAAATGCAGAGCAACTTTCAGGAGCAAGAAGAGAAAAAAAGTAACTTGTTTCTTTACCCAGAGAGTTATCACCACTTTCTGGTTTTATTTCTCCTCTTCAGTTGATTTTTCATTAGAAGAACTTTGGTTTTTTTCCCCATCTTAGAGTGTTTTCATCCCTTCTTTTTCACATGCTTTCTTAGTTTCATCTATCTCTTGTAATATCTGAATGTGTTTGGACTGTGAGTCACACAAGGAAAGCAACATTCTCCAGCCTTATCTTTCTATAGCAAAACTTTGTGTAGCTGAAGGCTTTCACTTGCTGAGAGAGAAAGGGAGTATAAGGCAAAGAGCTGAACATTCAGCATAAGAAAGTATACTTCTCTTAGGAAAGGTATATTTGAATTGTACTCTAAACAAACAAAAAATCCCAAAATAAATATTTGGGATAAATATTTGATGTTTGATGAGCTATTTCTATATATAATATAAATATGAATTAAATATTTTATGATGAACTATTTTTGTGTATGATTTTAAAATATTTTCATTATTTTGGTAACCTCTTTATTAATTAAAAAAAAAAAAACCCAAAAACTAATTAGCCCTGTTCTTAGAAATTCTGTACTGTATCTTTCTCCAATTTCTGTGACTGCTAGCATTGGATGCTGGCCAGTCCTGAGGACAGAAGAAATCAATTATCCATATCTTCCCTTAGCCACACTAATTTTGTTAATTGTTCATTTTAATCTTGCTATTGCTTTTCCCCCTTCATATTTCAGAGAGAGAGTTTAAAGGCAGAGATCTCTGGGGAAGAGAAAAATCCAAATACTGCACAAGAAGGACAGGATCTGCTAATGTCTGTTTGGCTAATAAAGAGAAAATTGGCCACTGAGTGAAATTATTAGTGGAAGCATCATCAGGTTGGACTAAACATGAAGATGGTTAAAAAGAAAAGTAATCCAGGACTGGCAGAATCAGGGAGGAATTGGTATATATTTAAAAATATATCTCTTATAACTGCAGTTGATGTGAAGTTCAGGTTGGGTAGAAACAGACTGTGAATATGGAACTAAAGGAAGCCTTTCAATGCAGTGATGATTCCATTGATAGATCTCAATATTGGTAGATGAAACTTTTAACTCCTTATGTAACACTGGTGCTCATGGAAACTATTTTGGGTGACAAAGTTAGATCCCACTATTTTACTATTTTAAAGTGATAAAAGGTCTGAATTATATGTGCTATTGCAAAACCACAGCCCATCTCATTCTTTGCTTCTCTACTATGCCTCAGTCATGTGACACACACAGAAATAAATTGATTAACATATTCTGTATTCCCTCACTAGGTTAAAGAAGTGCTGTGCATTTTCACTGAAAATTAACCAACCCATGAACAATCACTTTTATTAGAGAGATAAAAATTTAGTTATAAGATTTATGGAGTCTGAGGAGTGAGGTTCAAAGTGTTGACTTATCCCAGTCCCTCAAGTACTATATAAATAAATGTGAGGTCTTAGGTTTCAATGATCAAACTTCTAGATAGTGGCTTTGAAGATAACTCAATGAATTATGTATTATTTGGTTTTAGAGAAATCATTGAGAGGATGACAGAAATTTAAGGGATACGGTGTTTAAAAATCTCAGCAAATAATTGGAAAGAACTTATATGCAAATTAGCCTTCTAAGAAAACTGCACTATGGTAAATATTCTTTGAAAATGTGTGGTTTTTCTTTTAATAGCAGCTTCTATATCTGTGTTCTGTCTTTCAGTACTATGAATATGCACAAAAAGCTTTGTCTAATGATGCTAAGAGTTTAATCAATTTTCTGTTTCTGAAGCTATGGATTTGCTTCTAAGCAAGGAAATCAGTGCTCTGTTCATCCACAGATATCTCCTTTGTTTAAGTTATCTTTATATAAATTTAAACTTCATAACATGCTTAGGGAAGGAGTAGATAGTTTTGCACTCATTAGCAAAGATAAAGCTATTATGTCCTAAAAGCTCTAAAGGTTGTAGAATAGCAAGGAATCTTATTATTTATTATTTATTATATCAGTGTATTATTGTGCTGCTTCTAATTGGCAAAGAAGAGAGGAAATATTATTCTCTGCTGTTGTACAAGAATATTAAGTGCAAAGATGATTTCTGGATTATACAGAACAGCCTAGAAGACAATGTGGTGCTGGAAGGTTAAAGAGAGGGAAGTGAGGAATAATAAGTGCAGTTGTAAAAAGGGAAAACACATGGAAGAGCACAGCAGCTGAACACTCACTCATGCTCAGAAGTATGCTGCACTCCACAAGTTAGGCAGGAGCAAGTCAGGATTTCAAAAGAATGGAATAGAAAATTTGATATTTACATAAAGTGGTAAGCGGAGCAATAAAAGCATGGAGTGTTACAGAACAGGTGATTCCTTTTTTTAGATGCACAGAGTCAGATATTCAGAGGGATTTGAACTCCTGTTTCCCTCTAAAGGTATATAAATTCACTCTTTGTTTTCACAGGAATCCTTAAAAGAGTTTTTTAGATGAGAGACAATGTCTCACACACAGCTCAGTACACAACTCAGTACAGGAGAATTCAGCCAGGCTTTCCTGGGATGGGCTTTGGTAGAAGGCACCAAGGAGGAAAAAATACCTATAATTCTGCATATAAGGGTTTATCATCCCACAGTACCCTGCTGTATTTAATTATTATCTGTCATCAGTAGAAGCCTTACTGGAGTCTTTTCCCCCCTCATAAATAAATTGGAGATTTTTATTAGAGCCATGTCAGACTCATACAATAATTTTCTCTAAACTACTTGTCCAGGCTTCTTTCAGTGGAGAAAATATATGGAAGGCCAGATGAAACCAAGAATATCCCATGGCATAACTATTGCCAGAGGACCTGGAAATGATATGCCAAGTCTGTGTTTTACATAGGGAAGGAAGAGAGCCATTGTGGGAGTTTGTGGTAACTGTTTCAGAGAAAAAAAGTACATAGGACCTGACTTTAAAACTTAGTGAGACTCTCAGGGAAGAAATATTTATCATATTAATATGTAAAAGTTAAAAATTCTCACTGCATATTTTACTATTGAGACCACATATTTATTGTACAAAAATGGAAAAAGCTTGCACTTCTGATTTACAGTAATATAATATTATGTATCCTTGAGTAAATTGTGCAAAGTTTTCTTTTTGTGTTCTTTAATCTGAATCACTATCCCTAACCTTATTCCTAGAGATAAGGGAAAAATTCTCTTTCTGTTACCTCCATATGGACTTTGCAGTACTAATCCATGTCCTTATTTAGCTGGTTTTCATAATTCCTTTGTATAATTTCTTTTTTGTCTGTAAGGCTCAATGGGCTTTATCTTAAAGCATTAAAGTATTTTTGCAAAATTCTTTTTCTGTATTCTGTACAACAATGCTCCAAATATACTTTTTTACAATCCCATTGTATCTTGATGTGTTGAAAGGTCAGTGTGTGTGTGTCCATGTATATATGTTCACTCCCTAAATATGGCACTCACAGAACCCTATTCCTTACAGATTCTTTAATTGCTTCCCAAATGCCAAAGAACAAAACCTCTCAACACCTTACAGATGTGTTAATTGTTAATAATTTGTAATTGTGGGAGAAGTAAAGAAAAGAGTGATGTAAGTGAATATTTAAATTCTATGGCAAAATAGAGAAAGAAATGACTGATTAATGCACCTCCCTCCCTCCAATAATACCTTTTCTTTTTATTTTTATTTTTTATTCTTATGTTGCAATTTAAAACTATTATGCATTATTTTTCCTTAAAATCTAAGGTGTCAGCTACACATTTTAGTAAGAAGAACAAGTAAGCAAACAAACAAACAAACAAACAAACAAAAAACAAAAAGATACAGAAAATAGTATAATAGAAGTTATTTTGTGAGGAATGGAACTAATGGAATTTATTCCCCTTGGACTTTTTGTCATTTCATCACCACAATATCTCAAGTTTCCACCCATCCCCAAATTATATAGTTTGATTTGGACTTTTAGTGTGGTAAGTATTTCTTGGGCTGTAGTCAAGTTAAGTGGAAGCCCCTTGTCCCCATGCTGGAAGGAAAGCACCTGGACTATTACCACCTTTTATCAGAGAGAGCACACTTGAGATCCCAGAGCTACTGATTTTCATGAAGCTTGTATCCATTCACTATCTTTATTTGGCATTTAGCATGTCACTGAATTTTATTGATATTGACCATAATGTTACAAATTTTCTATGGAAAGGTGGGAAAGAAGGGGTGAGGAGCAGTATAGGTATAAAGTCTACTGTCAATAAAAAAACAAACTAGAAAGCAAAATATTTATGGTTATATAAAGTAGATGAAATTTCCTTCTGAACAGACCTGTTACATACTTTCAACAAGCTCCTCCCAGACACATGCCCAGGGAATCACAATCAATCTCAACATGAGTATGATCTTTTTAACTACTGTCACTATTGTGGTTGCAGAGATATCCTAAGACTCTTGAACAGGCTTACAGAAGAACATCAATACCAGGTAAATCACAGTGATTAGTAAAACAGATAGTAATGGATTCAGAGTATTGAATATTTGCATCTCACCTACTACTTGGTGCTGACTGGAAAACCTCTGATTTTAGCTCCTGTTTGGCTATACATATTCTCTCCTTGTCTCCTTTCCACTACATTCCCAAATGTGTATTGCCAGCTCTTTTCAACCAAAAAAAGTTATAACAGAAGAAGATGCAGTGCATCCTCCACAGCCTGCATAATGCAGACATGGAGAACTAATATGTTTTCATGTGTCCTCTCAGGGGAAAACAGTGTGAACAATCAATTGGTGAACAGTTAATTTTTCTGCAATTTCCAACATCTAGATGCATCTGGATCAGGAATATGTTTCTTGTTCCAGGGACAAAATGATAACTTTGCTAAGCCAGCATGGTATGTCACTTTGAATAAATGCATCTGCCATACAGTATTTGAATCATCCATAAGGATTAATTAAATTAATTTAATTTTCCACTGGAAGAAATTGAGGTACTGAGGAGTCTAATCTCTGCTTTTGATGCATTGTTGATGCTACAAAAAGAGCTTTAATTTTAACATGCTAATTTTTTCCCCAATTTTTTTCCTTCCCTTTTGGAGGGGAAAAAAGCCTACTTTTACCTTAAGTGTCAAACAAGCAAACAAACAAAACCCCAAAACAAACAAACAAAAAACCCCAACAAAACCTCAAAAACAAACCCAACCCAAAAAGTTCTAAAAAAGCAACCCTGCAATTCTCCCACTGCTGACTCTGCTATGACATAAGTGCAACTCAACAGTGAATCAGCTTCTTGAAGCTATACACAAGGAAGAGAAAAATAAGTCATTGCTTATCTAAGAAAATATACCTCAATCATGGTTCACATAAATAGTGTGGATTTTTACACTACTAGTCAGGATTCAAATGTTACCATAAAAATATGTAAAAAATAGTCCTGTTTGGCTTATTGACTGAAAATAAATTCCAGCTAGTAGTGCCAATTATTTGCACTTGCAAGTTGACTACTTAAGTCTTCTCATGCATTGGAATACATATATGCATTAAGTAGGAATATTTTCTGTGCTAGTGAAAATTATACAGTGCCTTCTATAAGAAGCATAAATAAAACTTCTTGTCAGGATCACAATCTCTTTGTCTAACTGTAAAATGGATGATTTGAGCCCCAGGAGTTTTTAGAAGCAATGATAACATAATAAAGGGAAAGGTGACAGCTCAGTTCCATATAGTTTCCTTTACTAAGAGCTGTTCTACTGCTGTAAATAATACTCCTATCAGCAGTGTGAGACTTGGGTTGAGACACATTTTTGCTCCTGAGGTAAGGGTTTATTGTAGGTTTACCCCAAGGGACAGCTTAAACCCTCACAGCAGCTTGCTTACTTTCCTCTGGTGGGATGTGGAAGAAAATTTGAAGTGTTAAATGGGCAAAACTTGTGGGTTGAGATAAAGACAAACAGGTAAAGCAAAATCTGTGTGCACAAGCAAAGCAAAACAAGGAATTCATTCACCCCTTCCCATGGGCAGGCAGGTGCTCATCCATCCCCAGATGAGAGTGGCTCCATCACACAGACTGGTGACTTGGAAAGACAAACCCATCACTCAAAATGTTCCCTGCTCTCTTCTTCTTCCAGCTGCATATGCTGAGCATGGCACCATGAGGGATGGGACAGTCACTGGGTCATGTGGGGAACAGCTGAACTGGTTGTGTCCCCTCCAGCTCCCTGTGCACCCCCTGCTCACTGCAGGGTGAGGGACAGAAAAGCCTTAACCCTGAGTAAGCACTGATCAGAAATCAGTAAAAGAACCCTATGGTATTGCAGTGCTTTCACCTTGGTACCCACCAAGCCCCTCCATCACTTCCTTTCCCAGTGGGACAGGGGAGAGAGAATAAGATGGAAAACAACCCATAGATTGGGATAAGGAAGTTTCCTAAAGAAAAAAAAGAAAAGTAAAAGTTTGCATAAGCAAAGGAAAAATTAATCTCTACTTTCCACCAGGGAGGGGTTTCAGACACTTCCTTGGAAGCAGGGGTTCAGCTCACAGAGTGGTTGCTCCAGAGGGCACACATTGTACCATAACAAGTGTCTCCCCTTCCTCCCCTCTCCCTCAGGTTTTATATTTAAGCTGACATCAGACAATTGGGAATGTCCATTGGTTAATTTGAGTCAACTGGCCTAACTCTGTCCCCTCCCAGGATCCTGCTCACTCCCAGCCCCTTCATGAGGCTGGGGAGAATGTGAGAGGGACAGTGCTGTTCAGTAGTAGCCAAAATACTGATGTGTTATCAGCACCCTTCCAGCTACTAATGCAAAGCACAACACTGTGAGGGCTGCCAAGGAAAAATGAACTCTATCTCAGTGAGATCCAATACAGATATCAATGTTGACTTCATCACAAATCCTAAACTTAGGCCTGGAATACTGTGAGGAAAATTAGTTCTAGCTCAACTAAAACTGGTAAACGTTTGTTGACCAAAGGCAGAGTTATGACAGAGGTTAGTGAAATAATTTGGCTGAGTATTGAAAAAAAAAATTAAAAACCAATTTGGTTGGCTCATTTTTTATTTTATTAAATGTTTAACATTTAACCAAGTAGAGATTTCAAGGGTGATGTTATGGTAGCTCCAAGCAATGTATATGGTAGAAGAAAATGTTACACTGACATTAAAGGGAGTGACCATACTGAAGTGAAATAGTTACAAACTGAACCAGTGCCATCTGATCCTGTGAAGTTAAAGAGGAGAAACTATGACTATGAAAAACTAACACTGTATTCAGTGGACCAGAAAGAAAATCTCACAGGATGATTACTGGGAATTATTTTTATTACTGCCTGATGACACAAAGAGGAACTATAAGGGACAACAGACTAATCTTAATAGTTTTGCAGATCTGACACTATGATGTAAAGCAGAATTATTTTTCCTTATTTTTAATTTAAAATGTTATAATTTAGATAAACTAATAAGAAGCATATTTTGAGCAATGCACGTAGGAAGATCTGTCAGAATGTTCTGTTCTCTAGCAGCAAACAGGAGAAAATAAATGTAATCTGCATTACAATACTTTCTTCTCTCAGGAATGACCTTCTGCCTTAGTGTTGTAACAAGGATGGCAGAAATTATTTGTACCATATTTATTTTTAGTGTTCATCAAAGTGCTTCTGTGTGGTTACTCTCACATGATAAACTGTGCCCATGTAAACATTTTTATAGAGTCACAGAATCATAAAATTGCTTTGGTTGGAATAGACCTTAAAGATCATCTAGTTCCAACCCCGCTGTCATTGGCAGGGATACCTTTCTGTATATCAGGTTGCCCAAAGCCTCATCCAATATGGCCTTAAACACTTTCAGAAAATCCACAACTTCTCTGGGCAACTTGTTCCAGTGCCTCACCATCCTCACAGTAATGAATTTCTTCCTAATATTTAATTTAACACTGTAAATAATTTCTCTCCATGTTTCTTGTAAGGTCCTTTCAGGTCCTGGAAGGCTGCAGTTAGGTCATCCTGAAGCTTTCCCTTCTCGGGCTGAGCAATCCCAACTCTCTCAGCCTTTTCTAACAAGAGAGGTGCTCCATCCCTCAAATCATCTTGGTGGCCTCCTCTGAACTCACTCCAATAGGTTCATAGCCTTCTGCTCATGGAGACCCCAGGGCTGGGTGCAGCTCTGCAGGTGGGGTCTCACCAGGGCAGGGCAGAGCAGAGGGGCAGAATCCCCTCCCTCCCCTGCTGCCCACGCTGCTCTGGATGCAGCCCAGGGCACTTTTGGCTTTCTGGGCTGTGAGGGCACATGGCTGGGTCATGTCCAGCCTCTCACCCACAACACCCCCAAATTATTCTGGGCAGGGCTGCTCTGGATCTGTTCATCCCCCAGCATGGAGTGATTGAGGGGGTGCCCAGATTCAGGTGTAGCACCAGCACCTGGTCTTGCTAAACCCATGTCCCCACTTCTTCAGCTTGTCCTCTGGATGTCATCCCATCCCTCAGATGCATCAACCTCACCATTCAACTTGGTGCCATCTGCAGTTTTGCTGAGCATGCTCTTGATCCCTTTTTCTATATCAGTAATGAAGATATTATACAACAATGGTCTGAATATGGACCCTGAGGGACAACACTTGTCATTGATGGTCTTTTGGGGCTCTGAGCTATTGACTACTTCCCTCTGGATCTGATCATTCAACCACTTTCTTATCCATACAACAATACACCCATGAAATACATCTCTCTCAAATTTAGAGAGAAGAATGTTGTGGGGGACTGTATCAAAGGCTTTATAGAAGCCCAAATAACTTCTTTCCTTGTCTATTCATGTACTCACACCATCATGAAAGGTTACTGAGTTGGTCAGGCAGGTCTTGCCCTCCATGAAGCTGTACTGGCTGTCCCAAATCATCTCCCTGCACCTCCCTGTTCCCTAGCACAGCCTCTCAAGGATCTATTCCATTATCTTCCCATGCACAAAGGTGAGGCTGACAGGACTTTCCTTTCTACTCTTTTTAAAGAAGGCTAAAATATTTTCCTTTATCCTGTCACTTTTATGACTTTTCAAATATAATGGAAAGTGGCTTGGAATTGACATCAGCCAGTTTCCTCAGGACCCTGGGTCGAATAGACAATGTACATTCAGGTTCCTCAGGTGGTCATGGACTGTACTCCCCCAGCCCCCATCCTTCTGAACATGTGTGGGAAGAGAGATTGTCATTGAACACTAAGGCAAAAATGTTGGTGAGTACCTCAGCCTTCTCCTCTACTATTACCCATTTTCCAGCACTGTTTATTGGGAAGGGAGAATATCCTTTCTTTGACCTTCCTCCACTGGTTAACATACCTGTAGAAGCCTTTCTTTTTATTCTTTGTGTCCCTTGCCAGATTCAGTTCCAGCTTCAGCTTGGACCACTCTTTCGCCTCAGCTAGGACTTCTGAAGTAACAGTAAGCTATCAAAACAGTTGAGGTTAAAATAATGAATGTGTCATCCCTAGGATATGAATGGAATAGAAGAGGAAAATGCTATGAAAATGATATTTTTTAACCTATTAGCTCTAGTGGTATTTATGCAAACAGAGGAAGCTGCCAAGACTATATTTGTCTCCTTTTTTTCCTCTACCATGGAAAATATTAATCTAATAAACCATTATGAATGTAATATGCTCTGATCTATCTTAAATAAACAAAACGTGCTCTGAAAGCATAAAAGAAAAAGTCTTTATTGTAGATAAAATCAAATTAAGTTCAAGGCTTATAATTGAAGCTGTTTGTGCCCCAAGAAAAGATTAAGCTATAAAAGAACTAAATTGAAAGGAAAGCAAAGTGTTTGAAGGGCAGATAAGGTCACCATAAAGAAGGGCAACCAGAGTCAGAAGGATGAAAATAGACTAACAGCATGAGCAAATAACCAGTTTATTTGATTTAGTGTAAAAAAAAAGGGAAGGCAATAAAGTAAGGAACCAAACACCTGAAAAAAGAATGTGTCTGGAAAAGGTAATATACCAGCGAAAAAGAACCAGAATAAAGGACTTAGGTATTACTGCAAAAAGACCATATAATCATCAGAAGAGAACTCAAATACCCTTCCCAGTTATGTGACAAATCCAGAAGAAAGGGAAGAAAATACCAAAAATGTAAGAAGACAAAATACTCAGAGAAATATCACAATGAATTTGAGATTTAAGAGTGTTCTTTTTTTTTAATATATATGCTTTTAATCAGACCATGAGGAATTAATTTCTATGTGCTGTACATTTTCAATGGCATGTTGCAGTATATTTGGGTACTATGAAGATATCCTTTAGGCATAAAAAATAACTAGTAAAAAAAATAGGTAGATTATTAAAAATGTACATTAAGACCAATGACACCAAAAAACCCATCAAGATGAACTTAAAAAATATTTAATCAACTTCTCAATGTTTTCAACGCAAGATCATTAAAAATCTGATAATAAAATTGTCCTAAAACCTTCATCAAAAGAAACCCTTATTTTGTTTCTGAAGCCTGTCTACAGTAATGACAGGCCTTAAATCTGCCATTGACAGTGGCTTAAATGGCTCCTTAACAGTGCTGGGGAAAGATGTTTCATCATGAATCATAGTCTGAAGCAGCTACAGGGACATTATTAGCTGAGTCAAAGCAGGTGACAGTGAAATGCTATCTAGTATTGTTGAGTATTATTATCTTTCTATGTTGATTTAGTGGCAGACAGAAACGAAGCAATTGAATGATGTCTACTCTATTTCTTCTCCTGTGTGACACCTTCACATGCCCCTGTGATCTATAGCTTTGGAGTATGTCAGCAGCAGGAGAGATGGAGGGGGTGAAGGATCCTAAGGTGCCAGGACTCTTGTAAAGATTTCTAGCTAGAAAAATGCTAAAATCTCGAGTCTTTTTTGGAAATATTTATAGCAGAGATCTACATCTTATTGAAAGTCATAAAAAGCAACAAGTAAAACTTCCCATGTTTATCTTAATGGCAGCATTCTAAGTAAAAGACACTGATAAATTAAGTGCAACTTAACCTTGCAACTGAATTTTAGTCTTTGAAGAGAATAGTAGTCCAAGTCTGAAATATTTAGCTGTGCAGGAGGAGGCCGTTGTCTATATGTGAGTCATGCAAACTTTGTCATTGTATGGTTTCAGAGGTCAGTGCATTTTTTGGCATATGCATCCCTGTGAATGCTTAAAAACTGTTTAGAAAGCCAAAGAAAATCTCTGAGACTCGCCCATAATCAGTTGGCTCTTGTACTGTTCAGTTGGCATTAGTTTTGAAGAGCAGGGATTTCCTTTATTCTGCAGGGTCCTGTCTGCTGCAAAAATGTTTAGTCCATTCTGGGGTCTATGTTCAAAATTAGGCATTTTTCTGTCCTGCAGTTTGCTTTTTTATTTCACACCATCTAGTTGTTATTTACCTATGCTGCACAATCCATAAAGTGTCACAGAGGCAGAAAATTCAAAATGAAGAAGTAAGTTCTTTCATCTCTAGTATATCAAATCTTACAGCCCAAAGTGTTCTACTTGGCTATTACATTTTGCTAAAGCAAGCAATATAGAATGTATTCAGAAAATATCCACCACTGACATTTTAGTGTTCAGAGATGTTTCTGCTTTATGTCTTCTACACAAACTGTGGTGGATATAAGACATTTGGATGACTCTTGTGGAACTATAGCCTCCAGATATGGAATTGATATTTTCTGGAATAATTCCATTATTTCAGAATCAATAATTGCTGACATAGCAATATTAACTGAGAGCTTTTCAAAGTAATCTTACCTCTCTACTGTGTCTCTGTAGCAAACCTCCATGAACTCTTTTCTTTCTTGCTATTATTTCAATAGTATCTCTGCCATACATATTGGTAACATGGATGTTTTTAACTTGATAGGAAAATCTTTTGTTGTATACTGGAAAAAATTGTTTGAAGTCAATGACCCTCTATTCATACAGACCAGATGGGATTCAATGTTATTATTTGAAGAAGTTGAATCCTTTGAAGCAGATAAAATGAGCTATGTATGTGTAACTCTGTAGATTAACTCTACTTGAGAATACATATTTTCCTACTTTCTTTACTATAGTCTAACTTTTGCTTATCACATTCAATGTGGGATGTCTGGAATACAATAATTACCATTTTTGAGCAGTAATACAATTAAGAAAAGCTCAGCGTTTATGAAGTACATGAATGAGAGAAGTAGGTCAGATCACAGAATCACAGAATCACAGGTTGAAAGGGACTTCTGGAGATCATCTTGTCAACCCTCCCTCCTCAATCAGGGCTGCCTAGAGCAGGTTGTCAGGACAATGCCCAGATGGCTTTTGAATACTTGGATTGGACAAAGTATTGAATTCTGTGATACACTATTGCTGGCCTCCAACTAAACGTCATACCTCTTGTCACCTTCTTTTGGAACCATAATTCAGTCCACCTCACTGCCTGCACATCTGACCCAACTTCATCAATTTCACTGTGAGGATTTTATAGGAGTCGGTTTTGATGGCCTTCCTACAATCAAGGTGGACCAGGCCATTCATTTATTTGTGGAAGTTTATCAAATTGGTGAAGCATGATGACTTCTTGGTCCATCCATGCTGACTACTCCTGATGAATTTCGTGTTGTTTATGCGCCTGGATATGTTTTCCAGTATTAAGTTCTCCATTACTATGCCAGGAATCAAGGAAGGTGAGGAATGCCAGGATCCTCTTACCCTTTTTGAAGACTGCCAACTTACAGTACTCCAGTGTACTGGTCTGTCTCTCCTATGCCCTGAGATCACCCCAGAGGGACATGAAGTGGTTCAAACCCTGCTTCTCCCCGAAGCAGCCAAAGAGAGATTGCTGGAGATGGTTTCCTCTTGTTCCAAGGATTGTTTATTGTTTCTTATCTCAGGGACCCTTTACTTGGCCAGCAGTGGTTTGCTCAGCCTGGCATCCAGGGTGGAATCTGCCTGGTGAAGGCAGGGCTTATCTTATATAGTCTAAATTACAGGTTACATGTTTACAAAATTTTCCCAATACAGTACAATTTTATTAAATGGTCCAGCCCTGACTCCATCCAATCTAAGAGTGCCAACGTGTCACCCAGCATGGATGACATGGAGAAGAAGGAGGAAAAGGTGTCCACCCCCCAAATTCTCCATCTTGGCCATGTGTCCCTCATCATAAACATTCCAAAAAACCTATTTATCTACGTTCTAACAATCTAATTTACACTTTACTAATTTTGATAGCTTGTTTCCATTCCCTCTGGGTTTGGAATTTCCCCCAGGGGTTAGAATTCAGCACCTGTGACACCAGGGTCTCACTCTGGTCTTTGAGACCCTCGCCAGGGGGGGTTTGAGACCCCCAAGGAGCCCAGGGATACGCCCTCAGCTCCCACATTCCAGTGTTCAGACACTTTTCCCAGTCACCAAAATTACTCAAAGACAACCAAGAGTGGTCTCACAGTGACACTTCCAACACTCCCTCAGCACATATGGATGCATCAGGGCCCAGAGATGCGTATGTCAGTTTACTTTAACATTCCCTGACCTGCTCCTCCAGACTGTCCCCCAGTCTTTAGAGCCTGGTATTCCTGGAAAGTCTTGCCTGTAGAGAATGAGGCAAACAAGGCATTCAGTACCTTGGCTGCATGTCCTGGGTAACCAGATGTCCTGCCCCATTCAGTCCCATTTGCCCTAGTCTTCCTTCAGTCACCCATGTAGTTGCAGAAACACAACTTGCCTTTGCCATCCTTTCCCAGACTCATCTCTGGGTGTGAGCCAAGGATTTCCTAACCATACATGCCCATGCTGTGTTTCTACAATCCTTCCAGCTTTCCTGTTCCTGCTTCCACCCTCTCCACGCTTCCTTTTTGCATTTGTGTTTTGTCAGGAAATCCTTGTTCATCAGTGTGGGCCTCCTGGCACATTTGGTTGATTTCCTGTTCATTGAGGAGGACAGTCCTTCAGCTCAGAGAAGGTGATCCTTGAATATCAGCTTTCTTTGGCTCCTCCAGGGTCTTATCCCATGGGACTCTTCCAATTATGTGTCTGTAGCCCCCAGTTTCTGGTTTTCTGAAGTCAAGGTCCATGGTCTTGATTTTTGCCCTGCTCTGTCAGGATCAATAGCCAATTAATATCTTTAGTATATCCAAGCAATCCAAGTAGGATTGTTCTTTGTGAGAAAATTTATGCCATTTTTTTTAACTGGGACACATGACAATATCTAAGACTGAATGTTGTAATTAACAGACACTAAAGTTCCTTTTACCACTCTACAATTAAAAACAAAATAAATTCTAAACCCATCTCCCCCAAACAAACCAGAATAAAATCCATAAAATTATATCTATGAAAATAGGAATATTAAGCATCCAAATGCTTATAAATTTACCCTTCCTTTGACATTTTTTTAGCAGAAGATATGCTAATAGAAGAGGGCTGCTGAGAATGGTGCTTTTAACATCATCCAGAAACCATCATAGCCTTTCTGATAGGACTTAAATTTTTTATGGAAGAGTCTTTACATATTTCACCAATTTCCTCAGGATGATAGTCATTATCTTGAAAAAAATAATTTAGAACTTGTGTTTTTCTTGAAATAATTCTAAGTTAATTGATTCCTTTTCAAATTATTGCCAAAAGTTCTCTTATCTAGAATCCACTTTTAATTTTGTTCCATAATCTCATGACAAGATCAATGCCTACTTGTGACCAGTTTCCCCTCTAAAAGAGATGTTACCTGGTCTTCTAATTTAAATTGATTTATATTCTGCTTGCCCCTCAATATGTTTTATCCATTTTTATGTACTCTTCCACACCAACACAAAGATAAATATAAATACATATGGATTTGTCAATATGGATAGAGGTAAATACACAGAGTGAAGATGAATTCAGATACTTTCACATTCTGCAAAATGTCAAGATTGAATACTGGATATAAAGGAAACAAAATAGTCACCTAACATGTTCCAATTAACTGCATGCCAAAGGTCTACAACAAGATTTTCAGTCCTGCATAATTGAATTACAAGGACTTTGTTTGCCTTAATCTCAGTCCAAGAGATCAATCAAAACTTCATTCCAATTACCTGAAGTTTGTGGATATTGATAGCTTGCAAGAGATTTTGTTTTGAATAATTCATAGGGAAAGATATATCTGACTTTATTTTCATATTGTTAGTATATTGTCATACAAGGAGCTAGAGTGTAGACATTGGAAGGAGAGAAAAATGATTACACAACTTTTAGAATGATGCAGAGGCACTTGCCAGTATTAACAGGTCTATTTGGGTAAATCAAAGAACTTCTATTTCTGAGAGCTACTACATTTTTACTTACATAGTTTCATTTCACAGCAAAATCTTATTTTAGAATCAGGTAGACAAAATAGTTATTTTACTTGCAATAAAAAGTCCATGTCTTCATGAATAAGCTATGTTTACATGAACACAAGGTTGAAAGATAATCAATAATAAAACATGTATTTCAGGTATGTCAAACTTCATACTTCTACTTAAAAGGTTTATTTTCATTTACTATTTCCATTACTAAAAATCACGGTTTTTATTGGGCTTTTCAATATTGTTAACCATCAGTGGTGTTCTATTTCTTTCACTTTACAGTTACTATTTTGCAGAAGGACAGAAGCAAAAAGTATCACAAAGAGGTTTACAAGACGTGTGACAGTGCAGCCAAAGTGTAAAGGGATTATGTGTTCTAAGTAAAAAGAAGAAAGGAAGATTATTATTCCTGCAGAGGATAATTTTTGGAAATTGGTTTAGAAGACTGTATAGAGATCAGAACTGTCCCAAATCAGGAAAGTTGAAATTAGTATATTGACTATATCTATGTCAACCAATATTGGAATATAGTACATATTACTTATGTATTTATACTCAGCTGTATTTATCAATTTTATCTTTGATTTCCTGCTCTTGTATGGGACCAGCAGCATCTGAGGACTTAATATTTCACTGAATAATTCTGTTCAATACCAGATGTGATACCACATACTTTCTAATTCCAGTGTGTGTGCTGTTATTAGTTTCATTTTTCCCTTTCATGTTGACAAGAACATTAAATACATGGTTTCTGTAAAAATGAGGAATGTTATTGTCATAATTCCAAGGTTCTTTTGATCATTTTTATCTGTATAATTGTTCATTCTTAGGATAAAAAATGCATTCACAACAAAGAAGAAAATTTCTGCTCAGTCCCAGGATTAGACTTGGACTGTAAATGGAAGCAAGAGCACCAAAGACAGTAAAAATCTTTTGTATGGAGTATTTTACTTGGACTTTGGCATGCAGAGTGCAGACACTAACTTTCCTTTTGACTGTAATACAAATGGATCATAAAGACCTTGATGTTGAGCTAATTAATTGCTGATTAAGATCAATAGAAGATAATCTCCTCTCTATCTAAGCCAAAATTAATGGAAGTAGTGTTGTTGTTTAAAGCCTCTAAATTTACTCTGAAATGTGGGCAATTTAGGAACATGCAAAAGTGTTCAGGATCTCTGTGGTTAATCTGTACAATTTAGACAAAAAAGGACTTTTTCCTGCAAATTAAAATTTCAGAGCACTTTTCATTGTAACTTTCATTTGTTCTTTTAAACTGTAATTCACAACTCTTGTTCTGCTTTACTTTCCCTCACAATTTGTAAAAGATAGAAGATATTAAAGCTTTTGTAAATAATGCATTAGTGAAGAATTTTTAGAAGATGCTAAAGATTTAAAATTACAGAATAATTTTTGAAATAGTATGACAGAAGAACAACTTTTTATTATGTGCTTCTTTACCAGTTTCCAGAAGAGGTGAGTTCTCTCTTTGTGAACATTATCCAAGCACACATTGTTTTAAGCTCCTATTTCTTTGTTCAGGTCCTTTCTGTATTCCTTTGACTTAAAGGCCAAAGAAATAATTTTCTGATCTTATTGGGTGAAAAATTTTCATATTCATTGTATGTTTTACTCATATGATGATTTTGAGATTTAGATCTAACATGAATCAGAGGATCACAAAATGGATGGGGTTGGAAGAGACATTTGGAGATCATCTAGTCCAACCTTCCTGCTAACCCAGGTTCAGCTAGAGCAGGTTGCACAGGATCTTGTCCAGATGGGTTTTAAATTTCTCTAGAGGAGACTCCACAATTCTGTGAACAACCTGAGACAATGCTCTCCCACCCTCAAAGTTAAGAAGTTCTTCTCCATACAAAGAATAAATTTGGCAAGAGGGGAAAAGAGATTTAAGACTGTGTTGGTTGTATTCTAATTGTCCTTGCTTTGTTATCTGACTCAACCTACATACTTATTAATTTATTTTGCATAAATTTCATAGGAGATATTTCTAACCATAATTAAACATTTACTCATATTTTTAAATATAGCAGATTGATAAACAGAATATATATTAACCACATTTTAATAGCTTTTTTTTCATGGTTATGTACTGTTCT
Source organism: Erithacus rubecula (assembly GCF_903797595.1). Lineage (NCBI taxonomy): Eukaryota > Metazoa > Chordata > Aves > Passeriformes > Muscicapidae > Erithacus > Erithacus rubecula. The sequence continues at coordinate 12,820,834 of NC_136685.1, read as the reverse complement.
GCATTTAAATGTGTAGTTTTTCTCTACATTTATGAGAATTTATTTTCTCTCTCAAATTGAAAGCTAGGAATCAGGATACAGTCTATAAAAGTCTTTTATCTATCTAATATTACAGTTCCTATCCTATATTTGAACTAGAAATCTGTATGTGAGCAAAGCTGATGAGCCACAAATGAAATGCATAAACTCTATTTGACAAACTAAGATACATAAAATGACAACAAACATCATTTATAGCATTGCTTCCCAAAAAGACCTTAATAACCCTTTTCCCTTTTCAGTGTCATTTGAAAGATTTAGTTTCTACTGAACACTTAATCTAAGACCAAATTAAAGTCTCAGGCAATTTTGTTACACTCATTTACTCTAAAACAAGCCCTATCTATTTTGTTCAGCAGAGTGGCCTGAAAGTGCACAGAGAGAGAAATATCTTTCATAGTTACCACCTTGTAATATCAGATTCTCAACCTACTTTTTCTTGTTTAATAGTCTGGATTTTTCTAGCAAATGTACAAGGCTGTTAGTCATCAGCATAGCAATTATGGCTGCATTTATAACAGTAATCCAGTAAATCCAGGATTAAGCAAACAGTTATCCCAGTTTCTAGAGTTCCAAAGTTATTTCCATTTCACAGTGTTAATATGTAAGACTCAATACACCTCATAGAGATAAGATTGCTCATTGAACAATAAAATTGCTAAAATATAGGCCTCTGAGTAAATTTTCTCCTTGAACTTCACTGTACTTCAGAGATACCTTCCTCTTAGTCAGAAAAGTAGCCTGCTTTTCCAGTGTGTTCTGAGTGCAGTTTAAATTGTTTGTGTGCCAGAGAGATTTGGTGCTACATAGCACACTTTTTTCAGGCTTTTCAGAGGGCTGTGAAACCATTTAACATATCATAATACTAACACCCATGCCCCAAAGTAATTTTGCAAAAATATTGAAAGAATAGTTATGTTAGAATTAGATTTTTTTTTACCTTTACGGAAAAGAAGAACAGTTGCAAAGCTGGACTGACTTTGTTTTAAAAAGTGGTTGGTTCCACAATGGGGAGATATATTTGTAATTTATCTTAGGAGCCCCAAATTTGATTCTTCTTGTGCTCAGCAAATGTGAGATGTGGCAGTCCACTCTAGGCCATGTGGGATATCTGGGAATGAGATAAGTACTGTATTTCTCTCTGTAGTGGATTGAACTTGATTAACTGCCAGACACCTACCAAGATGCTCTATCAATTTCCTTTATCAAAAAAAAAATGGTCAGAAGGGAAAAAACTATGGAAAAGTTCATGACTTGGGATAAGGGCAGAGAGGTTTCTTACCAATTACCATCATAGGAAAATCCAGACTTGAACTTGGGGAATTTAGTTTATTGCCAATAAATTGCAAAAGAGTAGCACAGTGAGAAATTAAAGCTAGAACTACCTCCCCCTACCCTTTCAGGGTTCTTCCCTGGCTCATTATCATTCCTAATTTTTCTACCTCCACCCCAATATAGTGCAGAGCAATAGGGGTTGCAGTCAGTTCATAACACATTGTCTATGTTTGTCCTTCCTTTCCAGGGGAGTTCCTCCCCTTCTCCACTCCTTCCCTTGGGACATAATTCCTGAGCCACTTCATGAACACTCCAACACGGGTCCTTTCCATCTGTGCTGGTTTGAAAGCAAAACCAGTGAGAGACTCCAAGTCAGAAATACAATTTAATAGGAAAAAAGAGAAAAATAAAATACATGCAATAGTACAAGAAAAACAAACAAACAAACCAACCACTTACAGAATCCAAATACAACCTGACACCCTGCTAGTTAGGACAGTGGTAGCAGTCTAGATGAACTGGTCTTCTTGAGCAGTGATCATGTAGAAAGGTCTGGTAGCTCTTGTCCTCTGGGAACCAGTGGATAAGGGCTGCTTTGGTGTTCCAAATCTCAGTTTTTATCTAGGTAGGAAAGGCTTGGCTCCTCCCCCTGACTGGATCATCTCCTAATGGGATGATGTAATTTTATCAGCCATGCAGTGGGACTCAATGGCCCATTAACAGAAGATATTTTCCTGAAGGAAGGACATGTCATGGAAAAGATAAAGAAGACTTCCCCATCTGGGCACAGATTGTCCCATTAGCAGAGGATATCTCCCACAGAGATAAGGATCCCTACCCCACCTGGTTTCAACCCCATGGGATTCAGTTCTCTAAGAACTACTCCAGAATGGATCCTTTCCTCAGGATGCAGTTCTTCAGGAACAAACTGCTCAAGCATGAGCTCCCCATGAGCCACAGGTCCTGACAGGACCCTGTTTCTGCATTGATTCTCCTGGTTCTACAGCTCTGTCCAGGGAATATCCACTTGTCAAATGTGGGTCCTTCACAGGTTTCTGGGGCACAGCTGCCCCACCATGGTCTGAGCCCCCTGCTGCAGGGGAATCTGCTCTGCACCCGAGCACTCCTTGGTCTTTGTCCCTGGGATCTGCAGGATGGATTCCTCACACATTTCCTCAGTCCTCCCTCTCACAGCTGCTGCACAACCTGTTTTAACCTTCTTGAATATGTTGCCATGTTGCTGGTGGGCTCAGGATTGGTCACTGGCAGGTTAATTTTGGAGCCATTTGGAACTGGTTCTGTCCGACATGGGGACTGATTGTTGTGTTTTCTCATAGAAGCCAGTCCTGAAAACCTCCTTACCAAAACTTTTCCACATAAAGCCATGTGTTGTCAAGACTGAGATGCCATACAATAGAGAGAAAGCAAATATCTAAGGAAATTATTATTAAAAATATTTTGGGCTAGGCAACAAAAGGGAATTATTTTTCCAGAAGTCAGGGCTGAATTTATTTACCTGAGGTTCACCCGGTTCAGGTTGTAGAGATGAATATCCACTTAACACTCTGAAAATGTTACCATCTATGTTCAAGAGGGACAAGTTACTTGATTTTAATGCTATTTCTAAACAGCTTTAAGTTATATAGATAAATTAAGTGTATAGATAAATTAAGTGTATAGATAAATTTTCCTTTCGCTTTGCAACACAGGGAAAAAAAACACCACTCAAAAAGAATACATAGTTTCTACTCTTTCAAGAAGCTTCTGGCCTTTCTTGAAATAATTCTTTCAGCCACATGTTTCAGACATAATTGGATCTCTTTGTCCAAAAAAAGTCTCTTGGAGAATTTTTTGTTATCAACAGTTTAAACTGTCTCAGAATTAGTCCTCCTGTTTGTCTGCTATTAATCATAACAACAAAATTCTACAAAGAGTTGACTTCATCCTAAAAGTAATACAGAGAAAATATCAATAGATGAGGTAAGCAAGCTAGAATTTAACAACAATGTTAAATCTACTTACTACAGATCACACAGGTAATGCAATTCTGAGTTGACAAGAAAATTACATTGATGAAAGAATAAAAACTGGTAGGTAGGAGAGAAGAGAGTCCTTAGACATTAAACACAGTAGAAATTGAAGTTTTCCTTAATACTTTTACATTTTATTTTGCAATAAGTATATTATAAATGCCTCTTGTGCAGATTCAGACAAAATAGGAAACATTGTGAAAGAATTTCTCAAGACACAGCCATCAAACCTCTTACAGGTCACAGACTGGACTAGGGAGGAAAGACAACAACCAAAAATAGTCTCAAAGGCACAGTGGACAGCAAAAAATGCTAAGATTGTAGAATCATTTGGTAAGTAGAGTTGTACAGTAACAAAGGAATAAACAAAGAGAATATAAAGGTGGAAAGTTCAGAATTACCGTGAAAACTCAGTCCATTCTCAGACACAGATGTCAGTGCGAAAATCTAGGACAAATTGTGTCCAAATTCACATCCAGAATGCATAATTTAGATCCATCTCATAGAAATTAATGTAGATAAAAAATTTGCAGAGGAAAATCTGTTTGCATTTACAGCATAGAGGCACTGAGTGCTGTCTGATTTATGTATGCCCAAATTGTGCCATTCATCATGTTCTTTACATTTGGCTCAATGGCTTGCTTTAAATCACAACTAAAGCAAAAATAAATCACAACCTAATTAGAGACTTGGTTTGTTTTTTTTTTTTCAAAATGTATTTTGTGACACTTAGACCACTTCATTCTCTTGATTGCATGACACTAAAAAAACCTGTAAACAGTCTTATTGTGCAGTTATGGGTTGGTATGGAACTCCATATTTATTTTCTTGCTTTTTTTTTTTAATCTTTTGAGCTAGACTAATGAGCAGAAACACCAAAATGAGCCTGTAGCTATGTCAGTGACTACTTATGCATCCTACCTATTTTAACATATATGTCAATGTACTGCTGTGCTTAAAGTCATGTCAGTAGGAAAACTAATGGCAAGCTCTCTGTCATTGGGATTGAAATGTTGCCTACTAAGTGTAAATTAAATCTAAAAGAAGCATTCAAATATTTACATAATCTCTAAAATTAATTTCTCTTCAGTGCAGAATAGGTTTTTTATAATAACAATCAACATCTCAATTATAAGAATTTGAATTCTGATTAATATATTATTCTATTTACTAATTTGTAATGTACTATTTACAGACCACTACAATAATATAGAAAGCCATTTTAAAGACACAAATCAAAGAAACATAAAAATAAAAAAAATATGGAAAAAACTCCACAGTAATTTACTGATGAGTAAAATTAAATAGTCCTCCTCTTTTGGATTCTGTAATGTTCCCCATGGATTCCTACTCATTTTAGTTATTTTAACATTGATATGTTAGTTGATATTCTTCCATGAAGAGTTTGAGAAGATAATTATTCTGAATTGGAGTGCCACAATGTATAAGTCATATAAAAGTAAGAATAGCATGTGGGAATGCAAGTTTTTGCTACTGAAAAAAAGGCTGGTGTAGTTTTTGGGTTTTTTTAGATAGAAGTGATTTTGGATGCCATTGATTTCTTATTCCCAAATGAGTTTATTAAAGCCTACAGCTACTGATGCTCTGAATATATACTGATGACCTTCCTTCATGACAAACCTTTTTTAATGCTTGCTGATGCATGATGTACATCCATAACTTTATGCTGATGGTTCAATATATAGACTCAACAAGAAAACAACTGGATTATTTACATAAAAGGTTTAAAGCATCAAAGTATGTACGTGTGGCATGCATTTTTGAACATATGATGATCAAGTTTTTTCAATAATGTGGGGAGGCAGGGGCTTCACCTTTAGTTCTGAACTTCTCTGTAGCCTTCAGAGGATGAACATGCACGGCTGCAAATTTCAAAAGTAAAAGAGGAATAATAACCACAGCAAAGCAATAAATCTGGCGTAAACATTGGACTCCCTGAGATTTTAAAATAACATGAGGTATGTGGGAATTATAGCATTTCTGTGACTGTGTAACATATTTTCAGATGAAACAATGAAAAGTCTATGCTTGAGTCCTTCCAAGAGATTGTGTTCACAAGCAAAACTTTCAGCCATTGACAGAAGAATAACCACATGACAGTGATTAGATGATGCAGGGGTTCCTTTCACAGCTAGCTGTTGAAAATCAAAGTATGCAGCCCTCACTTGGTGCCTGAAACTGATGTCATTTTCAATTTAATAAGTAAATATAATATATAATTTGATAGGTTGCCCAAAAAAAAAAAATCTTATTCTCTTTTCCAAAATATTGCTTCAGAGGAAAGATTGCATACTGAAATCATTATAATATATACCATTCAAATAGATATAAATTTAAGATTCTTTGAGTAATGGACACATGAATTATTGCACAGATTACTATTAGAATAATTCATGATTATTCTGGATTTATTCACAGTTCACTTGTACAGATAATCAATCTTCATTCAATGGAGAATGAGGCATAATTAGTAAAAGGGCATGAACTTATAGCCACAAAGTGGATTCAAACCAAAAATTAGAACAATATTCACATGAGGTTTTAACTTTTTTTTTCATGTAGCTCCTGATGATAATGGGTGTAGCATTTAATCTGTTCGTCTGCCTTACTTCACCCTCATGCTTTTTAATTTATTTCTTACATCAATCATTAAACAATTATCAGGGGAACTGGCTTTAACTGCAGATAGAATGAAGTAAGAAAAGCTGAAATTAAAACTGACCTGGACAAAATATGGCAGTTCTTTATGCAAAAAGATCAGCACTTCATTTTGTTATTTTCTAGGACTGGTTTTTCCTCCTCTTTTCTCTCCATCTATTTTATGTATTTTTCTTCCTCATTATCCTTTCTAAAAAAGTTAAAAGGAGGGGAAAAAAAGTGTGAACAGGTATTCAAGGGAATACAAATTTGCTGTTTATTTTTCTGTAAAGGCATGGTGCATTTGCTGACTTTTTGGAGAGACAGTCTATTTGTTTAATATGTACTAAGAAATAAAAAAATCACTCCAAACTAGTGTGTCTGATAGTTGAGTGACTGAAAGTGTTTAGAATAATAAAAATGGCCATGTGGCTGTGTGGCACTGAGCTGCCAGTTGAAGTTAACCCACACCACCAGGATAAAGATTCTTTTGAATTTTGTATGACATTGAGGGAGAATAAACCTTTCTTTCCTCTCAAGAGATTTTGTGTGTGAGGTCAATTTCTGGAAATACACAGATCTACAGAGATGTTGTCTGCCTTTGAGCTTCTCACCCTAAATTCTCTCATCAATGGAGAGAAATAGTCATATTGAGGGCAATCATGGGTTAATCATACCTATTATTTGTTCTTGACCAGAAAAAGAACTTGATTAGTTAAAATGTAGATTAAATTTAATCAGATTATTTGCACCCTGGCCATGTACAGGGGTAAATTGCACCAAATGAGTGTGCATCTTTTGCTGTGTAAGTAGGAGAAATACAGAATGTTGGACAGAAGAAAGAGGAAGGGACACAGAGAAGTAAACATGCTTGGCTCAACATAGACCTATTAATAAAATATAAGGAGATAGTATGCTGATCATAGGGTAGGTTATATTCTGTGCTGAAATTGCATTTAGGAGATTTTGTGAGGCACACAGTCCTGGATTATCTAGTTTATATTATATACTTTAAAAGCTGACAAATCAGATAGTGTGTCACAGATGCACTAGAATATATTTTAAAATTATTTCTCTCTAATCTAAGTGTACAACAAGGAAACTTGAAGAGAAAACTCTAAGAAAAAAAAAATCTAATTGACTTTGATTTTTGAGAGCTTCAGAAGGCAGAAATCATACTGGAATTATCAGTGAAATTAATCAGTGAGAAGCTCAGCAAAACATAAGAATGTAGCACAACCATAATGAATTTGAATGTAACTTTGCAGCTCTAAAAATTTTGTTTAAATTTTAGCTTCCTGACTTGAATCACAGTGTTAGGTGCCAAAGGAAGTACTTGACCTAACACAATAGATCCCATTCCCTGCATAATAGATGGAGAGAGGTAGGTGATTCCTAAAAGATGTCCTACCTAAGTTTCAGCACTTAGGATGTAACCTGCCTCAAGTGTTTATGGACATTCAAGGATAAGATATTAGTCTAAACTCATAATCCAGGCTGTGTTATAGACACTGGAGAGAAAGTTTCTCTCAGGAAACTATTAAACAGACACAGCTGACATTTGCAGTGTGGGTGCCAAGCTGCCTGTTTCTCTGCACTGGCTGCAGATGGAGCCTGACTCATTGTCAAAAGCGACTCTCACTACTGAACAGCTAAAGGTAGGTGAGACATTCAAGCCTTGAAGTATCAGAGGATCACAGAATGGCTTGGGTTGGGATCTTCAAGATAATTTGGTTCTAATCCCCGTGCCATAGGCAGGAATATCACCCAGTACACACAGTTGCTCAAAGCCCTGTCTAGCCTGGCCTTGAGCAGTTCATACACTTCTCTGGGTGACCTGTGCCAGTGACCCATCATCTTCATAGTAAAGAATTTATTCCTAATATCTAATCCCTCTCTGCTCATTACACCTGCTGTGTAAAAATGTTGCTCTCCCTCTTTTTGATAAGTCCCCTTTAAGCACTGAAGTCCATAATGAGGTAACCCCTGAGCCTTCTCTAGGCTGAACAACTCTAACTCTGCCTGTCTTCATAGCAGAGGTGCTCCAGTCCTCTGATCAACTTTGTGGCCTTTCTCTGGACTTGCTCCAACTGATCCACATCTTTCTTGTGCTGGGACCCCGGAGCTGGATGCAGCACTGCAGGTGGGGTGTCACCAGAGCAGAGGGGCAGAATCCCTCCCGCAGCCTGCTGGCCATGCTGCTTTGGGATCATCTCAGACAGAGTTGGCTCTCTGGGCTGCGAACACACACACTTGGCTCAGGTCCAGCTGTTCACCATCCAGAATGCTCAAGTAGCTCATCACAGGGCTGTTCTCAGTGATTTTTTTTCCCCAGTCTGTATTCATGCCCAGACCCAGGCATAAGATCTTGCACTTGGACTCTTAAACTTCATGTGCTTCTTGTAGACCCACATTTCAAGTTTGCCAGGTCCCTTTGATCTCATCTTCTCACTTCTTTCTGTTGTGTCAACTTCCCCACTCAGCTTTGTGTCATCTGCAAACTTGCCCAGGGTCCACTCAATCTCATTATTTTGGTCATTGATAAAGATATCAAAGAATACCACTCACAAGAGAGAGCCTTGAGGGAAAAAAATTGACACTGACCTCACCTTGGACACAGAGCCAGTGACCACAACTCTCTTGCTGTTTTCATCCAGCCAATCCCTTATCCATCTGCTCCACCTTTCACATCCATGTCTCTCCAGTTAGGAGATAAGAATGTCTTGTTGAACCGTGTTGAAGGCCCCAGAGAAGTTTAGGTAGATATAGGTGTAGGCAGATTATTCTTCTAATGAGCTTCAAAGATGGCTCTCTTCATTGACTGTTTTTAACTTTAAATACTTATTTTCAAAAATGTCTTCTTGTAGAAGATTTCATCCCAAAAGTATCCATTTACATTCAGCAGAATAGATTCTCTTTATCTTTGTTTTGTTGGTGTTTGTTTATTATCTGTTTTAATTAACATTTGTTTTAACAGCCAGCACCAGTAATATTGATATACAAGAAGTACAGATGAATTCTCAAAACAAGGTCTGTCTTTCACAGATGTATTTATGGCAAGAGTCAAATAGAATAACTGATACCAGCTGGCTCTTCATTCTGCTCTATGTTTTGATGCTGGATTATTTTGTTAGGCTTCAGGCTTGAGGGTCTTTATGGTAGCCAATTAATTCAACAGTGTGTGGCTTGCATTGCATTTATAATAGTACATATTATTCTGGAAGCTGTGTGATACATTTTAAGAGTTAAAGTTCTTTATGAGGATGTGATTCAATTGATTATATATATGCACTTATGTAACAGATCATAACATACAGTAACTAAGTTGAATGATTTCTATAAATTAAAATTAATTCAAATTAAGAGACTTTCACATTTTTGTATTTTTTTTCTGTAGAAACTGGTAGCTATTAATGAAGCTTAAACTATTAACTTTCCTCCTAATGAATAGTTCAGTAGAGTTATGGATCAGTTTCAGATATCAGCATTTCATTTTTACCTCAGTAACTGAGAGATCACAGATTCATAGAATGGCTTGGATTGAAGGGACCTTAAAGATCAGCTTCCAATCCCACTGACATGAGCAGGGACACCTTTTACTAAACCAGGTTGGTCAATAGCCCATCCAAACCAGCTATAAACACTGACAGGGATGGGGCATCCACAGCTTCCCTGGCCAACCTGTTCCTGTCTCAATGCCTGCACAGTAGAGAATTTTTGCCAAATATCTACTCTAAACCTACTCCCTTCCAGTTTAAAGCCATTTCCACTTGTTTTGTCCCTATGTGTCCCTGTAAACATCTCTCCCCATGTTTCTTGTGGGCTTCCTCCAGGTACTGGCAGGTTGCAATTAGGTCTCCCCAAAACCTTCACTTTTCCAGACTGAGCAATCCCAATTCTCCTAGTATTTCCTCATAGGAGAAGTGTCCATCCCTAACCACCTTGGTGGTCTCCTCTGGACTTGCTCTAGCACCTCCATGTCCTTCCTGTGCTGTTTTCCCCAGGGCTGGGTGCAGCACTGCAGGTGGGGTCTCACCAGAGCAGAGCAGAGGGACAGAAATCACCTTCTTGAATCTGCTGATCATGAATGCTGGAAAAAAACCCTGTTACTTACTGTAGTTTCACTTATGTTAGAAAGTTAACTCAAAATTCAGCTAAGGTATTCATACCAAAACTACAGTCCCTAGTTCTTTCTCAGCACCAACGCAGATAATATAGTGAGGCAATTACACTTAAAAGAAGAGAAGCAATCAAGCAAATTTGTATCATTACTGCCTAGAAGTGATCAGCCAGGAATAGATGTGTGCTGGAAACTTTGTACACAATTGATATATTCATAAATAGTACTTGTTCCTTGTCTGTGAGTTTGGTCTTAGTATAAGCCCTGTCTGTATTCTCACCAAAACTCATTGTGAAATGTTTTTACACCTCTGCACTCAAATTTTGTAACAGAAGCCAGACTTCAAGGCTGGCAGAAACACAGAATAATAAAATGACAAAAAACACTCAATTACATTGAATATTAATCTTGTAGGTATTAAACTCACACTGACAGAATCCACCTTCTTGAATCAAAAATCAGAAGCAGATGTCTGTAAATGCCATTTAATGCATAACATAATAAATGCCATATACTTTACAAATTGACATTCAAAATTGCTCATAAACATTGGAGTTAGCAGGTGATAAGTAATGAGCAAAATCAACTCCAGTTTCACCCCAAGAAGCAATGTAATTTACATTTATGGGATATTATTTGTATGCATTATTTATAGAGGTTTTCACATACTACTGGTTGTCTTATTACTTTTAGAGGCTATTTTTCTGCTTATAAAGAGGATTATTACAGCAGAGCTGTTCACAGCTGGCTTGGTTGCCTTTGCAAACATTCAGAGTTTTCTTTCAGTCCTGGCCAAATCATCCAGGAGGTGAAACTCTTGACTGGGGAGTTCAAGCAGGCTCTGTCAGGGCTGGCACACTGCAGGTGGAGGCCTGGCCAAGCAGGGAGTGCCTCTCTCTGCTGAGGCCAAATGCATCCCAGCTGAACACCCCAATCCTTTATTGGATGCACCTGAACCACTTTAAATTGCATTTGTAGATGGACTGGTTGGTGATATTTATCTCTGGAGCCATCCTGTCTCAGTCTTTGGGATGGTAACTAGTTCAGAGGGGGAGATGACCCAAAGGTGAATATACAAGTTCATTGCACTAAAGGAGGATGTGACATGTCTGGCTATAGGGAATTGCTAAGAAGTGGTGAAAGTCATGTTCTGGTATTTCTGTGTGTGTTGGAGTATTTAGTGTCCCTCTCACTGAGTACTCCATTCTGACTATTATTCCCACTATTCTGTATTTTCTTCTTTTATTTATTTTCACTTTCTTGCATTTTTCATGGGGAAAATTTTGCTTATGAGAGAAGAACTAATATCAGATTACCCAGAACCACCTCACCACACAATGAGGATCTTCCCTCCTTGTCAATTCTTTCAGCAGAGTTGAACATGGTTACAGCATCTTACTGCCTGCAGCACTGACATATTGAGGAGGGTAGGAAGCTCATACCAGATATTCTCTACATGCATCCTCATATCCCTTCTAATTTTCCTTCCCTCTCCTCTCAAAAGCAGTAATTCAGTGTGAATTTTACTGTGAATTGTCACCTCTCTTGGAAATGCTGAATAGTTTTACTGTGTATAGATGCACAAAATACAGGCAATAGTTTTCTCATATTATAACCTCCCTTTAAAGGGGAGGTTATTACACTCCCTTACTCTTGCATAAATTCTACTTAAATGATATCAATCTTTAAGATTTTGACTACTGAAGAATCTGCAGTGAAATTTTCTGAAAACTGAACATAATAGCATTTCACAGGCATTAAAAACTGTCTGAACTATATCTGTTACATTTTATTAATAAACAAGATGATATTAAGAGATTGAATATTTAACACAAACTAAAATAAGAATTCCACAGACAGATAGGGATGCTAACTATAAACTCTGGGAGAAACTTGATGGCTTTGGAACTTTCTGGCATTACTGATTTTTATTTCCAGCTTTGGTATTACTTGTTGATATTGTTTCATTAACTGTAGAAGTTTTGCATATCATTCCCCTAGGCTGTGTGTTTGGAAGATAAGAGCAATAATACAGAAAAATGTGTCTTGCCCAGGTTTTATAAATTCTTTCTTCTGAAGCTAATTGACTTCTAAATTCTCTTGTTTACAGTTACACAATCCTAGAACATACTCCAAACTTCAGACTGATGGTGCCACATAGTAGAAGCATATAATCCATGTAACACAGCAGCACAAGAGTAAATTCATCTAATAAAGTGTCTTTGTTCTTCATCACCTATGTCTCTACATGTGCCTCTAGGATCACAAAACACAACATTATTAAATTGTTCCTTTGTTTTTGCTCAGGACATATCTTCTTCATACTTAAAACAAATGCTATTCACAAGTCATCTTTGTTTTTCAGAATTCAGCCTTGGTAATCCCTATATATATATATATATATCTGACAAGAGAAGAAGTAAACTGCAAAAAATGATAAAATCACTTTGCTAATTAAGGAGGAGAAGCACCTGTGGGTACTACACTATAGTTTAAATGCAAATTGATTCAAATCTACTATATTAGGTTTGCATGGCCAGGTTTGGTAGCAGATGGGCCTGCAGGGGTGGCTTCTGTGAGAAGCTGCCAGAAGCTTCCCCCATGTCCAGCAGAATGAATGCCAGATAGTTCCAAGGTTGACATGCTGCTGACTGAGGTTGGGCTAATCAGAAATTGTGGCAGCATCTCCATGATAACTAAGAAAAAGGGAAAGAAAAAAAAGTTACTGGACAGATGTAATTGTGGCCAAAGAGAAGGGTGAGAATATGTGCGAGGAACACCCTGAAGACACCCAAGTCAGTGCAGAAAGAGGGGCAGGAGCTGCTCCAGGTGCTGGAGCAGAGACTCCCTGCAGCCTGTGGTGCAGCCCATGGTGAATCAGCTGCAGCCCATGGAGGACATCCAGGCTGGAGCAGACTCTGGGCAGGGACCATGGAGAGAGGAGCTCACACTGGACCAGGTGTTCTGTAGGACTGGTGAACCTGTGGTGGACTCACCTTGGAGCAGCCTGTCCTTGAAGAACTGTGTTGTGTGGAAGAGTGCCCCATGTTGTAGCAGTTTGTGGAGAACTGTTGTGTAGTAATTATGTTGAGACAGGCACAACTGGCACCATCACAGCACTGACCCCTTCTCTCCTCTCTGCAAGTTCCCTTCTTCCTTCTACATTACTGGCTAACCCCAACCTGTCCCTTACCCAGCCACCTAACCCTGTCTGTCCCTCACACAGCATCTTCTTACCTTAGCTGTCCCTTCCATGACCACACATCCCTTCCTCCTCACAGCATAGCCAGCAGGCTGCCTCCCAAACTTCAGCTCTAAGTCCCAAGCCCCAACTGCGACTGGTGGCCTTCACTCCTTCATAACACCCAACCTCAATGGGCAGGCAAGGCTGTTTCTACTCCTCAGTAATGAGTACAACTGTAATTCATTGGCAAAGATTGCCTTCTGCACTATCCCCACAAACCTATCTTCCCACACCGTTGCTGTGGGATTGACTCACTTTGGAGAAGTACATGGAGAACTGTCTCCTGTGGGAGGGACCACACTGGGGCAGGACAAAGGCCCCTCTCCCTGAGCAGTGGCAGGAACAGCTTGTCATGAACTGGCCAAAACCTCCACTCCTGTCTCCCTGCATCATATGGGTAGGAGGTAGAACCAGGAAGGAGGAAGGGTTGGGGGGAATGGAGTTTTAAGGTATTATTTTACTTCTTAATACTTTCTGATGTTGCTAGTAATATATTCAATTACTATCTCTAATTTGAGTCTATTTTGCTTGTGATAGTATTTGGTGAGCGATCCCTCCCAGCCCAAATCTGACTCCTGAACCCTTTGTTACATCTTCTCCACTTGTCCAGCTGTGGAGGGGAGTGATAGAGAGGCTTTGGTGGGTGCCTGGTATCCAGCTTGGGTCAGCTCACAACTGCTCCTTTTGTGCTCTAGTGGCAATGCTGATGTTTTTCAAATTTTACTGGAGTGTTTTTTCTGCTACAGCTGGTTTGCTCACTGTTGAATGGCTGCTTCCTTCAAAATAGTTCAATTTACAGTTCCAAACTTTGCTGTGTATAACAGCAAGAACTTGGAATTTATTTAGACAGAGTGCTCTGCCACTGCTTTTTCCTGTCTTTCTTCTGCAAATTTGAACACACATGTCCATGTGCGTTGGTATTTTGTTTTTGTGACATTTTGTACCTTCTGCAAAACATTTCCTTCAGTGTAGATTTTAACTGAGTTTGTACCAACTGTCAGACAATAAGTTTTGCCACTAAATCAAGTTTAGTTCTGAAGTTTATTGGTTCTGCTTTAGCTTGGGGAAGAATGTGTCCCACATAAAATCATTTTATGAATTATTTTATTTGGGATGAAAGCTGCAGCCAATAAAAAAAAGCATGTGTATAAATGACTTCACCATCTAGTTCAAGCTGAAGTTCAACTTTGGGTACTGTTGGCTGACAATGATGTAGTTAAAACCCCTGAGCAATACAGCTTAACAACTGAGTTACAAATTCCCACATCATTAGTTTCTTATTAATCTTATGTTTCCTAATGAAGTGACTTTTGAGAATGGCATTAGGTCACAAATAACATTTAAAATCTATTACTTAATAACACAAACAATTTGCCTAAATGGCAGAGTTAAGGTTAGGTTAGCATGCAGCTTATCCTTGGTAGCCCTTTGTATTTGACCCCATAATGATATTTTAAATACTCTTGTTCTATGTGAGACAATACAAAGATATGATTTTCCCAGAATGATTTTGGGCTGATATACGGTCTGCTTAAAATTCACAATGTGTTACCTTGATAAATGAACTAAAATTTCCAAACTGTATGTTTATACATATAAGTGGAACTTCTCACAAAGTTGAATGAGAATCTTGAAGATTGGTTGGATTCTTTATTTTGTGTTTCTTTCCCAGAAAAAAAAAAAATTTAATTAAATGTTTAATCTGTGTCTGGAATGCCTGTTTAGAAGACCACTAATCTGGAGGTCAAGGAAAAATAAAAGGAAAGACTTCTTGCTTATCTCTCCTAAGACAATGTAGGAGCTCCTCTGTAATGACTCTTCAACATTTACTGTTCACAGTTCGTGCATTTCTCATAATCTCCATAAAATGTCAGCATGTTCTCTAATGGGCACTTCTGGAAAACCACTTCAGCCTGCACTGTCTGGCCCTGTGCTGTTTCTCAGTTCTTGGCCACTGGGCTTGATAAAAAGGCCAGGCTCACTCTGTGTAAGAGAGGTCAGGATGGGGATGCAGAGCAGCCTGTGTGTGCTGCTAGAGCAGTTCTGTGAGTCTCTTTCTCACCTCCCCTGTCTCCTTCCCTTGGCACATATCCACAATGAGAGGGAAGCAACATTTCTACAGAACTGCAAAGAACAGGAGGCAAAATATAATGTTTCCTAGGAAAATGGAGATAGATCCCCTGGAGTTTTGTGATTTCATTAAGGTCAAAGTAAATGTTTGCAGAATTGATGAAATGTTTACAAAGCAGTTTATCATTGATTTTATGAGTAAATTTGGCAGCTTTTTAAAAACTGAAGTTTGTATGTTTAATGTAAGCAGTGTAGTGTTCTTCTGACACCATGGACAGGCATTAATAGCTACAAGCTATTTTGAATCTATTTTAGAGCTGCTGTCCTCCCTTGTGTCATTGGTAATATTCGGTGTTTTATTAACATTTCCTGCCTGCATTAAAGTACATAGAAAAGATGAGATTGACCTTCAGATAAGATGCATTTGTTTATGTGACAATGACATTAATGTCTTTTAAAAATTCTTTCAATTTTCAAAAGGATCAGGTAATACATATTCCTCTCACATTTCAAGGGAGCTAATTCTCACCATCCTCCAGAAATGAAAAATCATGTGCTTGCTTCAGTTTCTGTATCTGCAATAGGTAGTGAACTGACTCAATGGAAAAAAGTCACTAGAGATCAACAGTGCCCACAAGTCAAACAAAAATCAGGCTTTTTAACCAAGAACTTTTGCTGTCACTCCTCATTGTGACTTTGTTCTCTGCTTACTGCATTCTCATAGGTACTCTGATCCTACCAGAAACCTGTAACTTTATTTACACGCCCATGGGAAATATATACAGTCAATTTTCCTATTCCTAATATTTCCTAATGCCTTGTCTGTATGTGATAGTAAGTACTGTGAGAAAAACTGGTATTGATTTTAGCAAACTAAGCATACTAAACGCCAGTAGGATTACAATGCCATACCAATAGAGAGAGTCAAACTCATTTCCTCAGAACAGGTACAATGACCATTTGCAAAGACTGTGCTGTGTGACTTCACCTTGATGAACACATTGTTTTGTATCCTCTTGGACTACCCTGAAAATGCAAACTGAGCTTTAAATATGGCAGTTGGGTCACTAAACTTTACCAATTAATGCTTCTCTTACTAGTCAAAGTTTTATTTAAATCTAACAGTCAAAACTTCTTATGCCTGCATACTTGACATTTATGCTTTTATTCTGTAGAAATTCCACCCTACTAAAATATTCTAGGTTGAAAGTGATTTCCAGGGATTGGCAATTACAGAGGCATTAGTATTTACATTAGTTTGGTAGATTTGGGGACTACAGGTAATTTGTATTAGGGGTCCCTAATCATAACTCAGATTCAGCCAAGCTACTGAAATATCCCCATTTTAACTTAACCTGGAAGTGTGTTGTGCAAACATAAGGCAGTGAGAATCAGAAGGCCCAAATGTGACCTTGAACATCCAGAGGGTAAGAGACCTCTTAAAACGTGTGAGATTCCTCAGCTCCAACACATCTGATGAATTTAAATGTAGTGATATGTTTTACCTCGTGTTGGTTGCAAAATAAACTTATGACTAAGGTACAAATGTGTTGAATTTAATCCCACTGTGAGGTCCTGATGCTAGGGAAAAGGGAAGGAGAGGAAACATGAGTTTTAGTACTACCCTAATTAACATACAAAATAATGCTTATCATTGCATGTTAAACACTGTTGATGATAAGAATAAAAATAAAAATATGAGCATTCATAATGGTAATAAGTTACTAATTAGACATTTACTTAAACATGTGCTTTTACATTTGTGTTGCAGTGAAGAGTATGTGTTTAAATGGGAACCTGTGGATATGCTGATCTAAAATGCAAAATGTTTCCACAGTATTTCACAGCACCCTTAAGGAATTCTGTCTTCTTCCATAAGGATATTTAATTTAATGCCAAGTAAATTTAGTACTGTGTGTAGGTGAATGTACATCTCCTGCTGAAAGCTGGCAGGAAATCTTCTGGATAGGATAAACCTAGGACAAACACTGGTAAGAACTGTGAAAGGCAACTTTGGAAATTAAGGAAAAAAAGTTAAAGACTCCACCAATTTTGTCATCTGAAATTGCAATTTTGAGGTTAATCCAATGTGAAACAAGGTATAGCATAACTAGTTATGCAATGTAAGCATTAAAGCCTCCGTGCCCATTCCCCTCCCCCAGCTCACATTAATCTAACTTTAAAGGCAAATATCATGGTCTCTCTTCACTCATGCAAATATTCAGCTGAGTCAAAGCCAAGTGGTATTTCTTGACAGGTATCCTCAGGGAATTTTGAGCTGCAAATACTGCACAAAATGAATAAAACTGCATTAACTGTCGAATACATAACAGTAAGAAACAAAAAGCCATCAAACAATAACTAGAAAAAAACCGAAAACCAGCAGCTAGTGTTTAAAGTACCTGAGCAATAAGTATTTTGCTCAGTGTATAATACTGATTCAAAGCCTATATTTAATGAACTATCTGATGAATTAGATTTAAATTTGAAGGTAAACCATCAAATTATATGTTAGAATTTCTTGATTCAGATATACATCTTTAAAAGTATCTGTAAATGTCTTTTACCATGCCTCTTTCTGTGTCCCAATAGACTCATGTACGTTGACAGTGAAACCATCATCTCTCTGCTTTCTAATTTAAATGTAGTTTTTAATCATTATCTCTACTTTTAGAAGCTCAGAAATAGCATTTTAGGGCATCTTCTGTGCAAGGATTGGTTTAAACTGACCATGATATTGAAAATGTCTCTTGTCCTGTCCCTTCCATCATGAGACTGCAATTTCCTGGGTGGCCTCCTTATGAAAAGGCAACATGTAGCTACAGCTTCAAGTGGAGATTGATTTCAAGATCAAAAAACCACAGTATGGTCTAGGAAATCTCAAGAAGATATGAATGCAGTGACCAAGGCAAAAATACAATTCCTCCTGAGGGGAAGAGGAGGGGCAGGCACTGATCTCTGCTTTGTGGTGGCAGTGGCAGAACCTGAGGGAATGGCCTGAGTTGTATCAGGGAGGTTTAGGGTGGATGGAAGGAAATGGTTCTTCAACCAGAGGACAATCAGACATCAGAACAGGCTTTCCAAGGGTGTGGTCACAGCATCAGCCAGAGTCCAAAAAGCATTTGGCCAATGTTCCCAGGGAGGTGCTGTGACTGCTGGGGTGTCCTTTGTGGGGCTGGACTCGATGGTCCTGGTGGGTCTCTTCCAACTCAGCTTATTCTGCATTTCTGTAAAAAATGGGATGGTATGGGTGCTTGTGAATGTCTACTTTGAATTTTTCAGATCTCTTTCTTTTTCAGAACCAATTTAATCTGACACTCATAAACATAATAAACTCTGAACTGGGGTAGTTCTAACCACACACATAAAAGCCAATTAAAAAAACAACCAAACAGAAACCCCCAAACCCCAAATCAAAAACAATGCCTCTCCTTCCCCCTTAAAAACACTCAGAACCTAATAGCAAAACCCCCCCAAGCAATGCAAAGACTAAATAATGACAACCAGTAGCATTTGCCCAGATAATAAATAGATGATAATTTTTGTGTTCTGACTTCATAATTCTGTCATTTAAAATAAAGGCTAAATGTAGAAATAAAGACTATATGAAATTGATCCCTGTTGCTGTTAGTTGCATTTCACTGAAGCTAATAAACCTCTGTCTTGCAATGATTTTGGCTAGAAGTGTGGTTGTATTTTTTCAGTACAGTGTAATTTTTGTCTATTTATTTGTGTTTATTTTCTTTTAATTTCCTTTTTAGCCATTATAGATTTTATTTTAAAATAAACTCTACTCTTCATAGGGACATCTGCTTGTACTGGCAATGTGTCCCAGTAATGATGATTCTACTCTATCAGTTTCTAGTCCTGGAGTGGAATATTAATATTAGCAAATAAAAGTGTGCATACAAGAGAGCATAATGAAGAGGAATGGTGTGAGGACAAGCAGTACATTGTAATGAGCCTCAAGCATAAAAAGCACACTTCTGCTGAAATAAGAAATGGTGTGTATGGGTGATTCAAGAAGAAATGATCAATTAATAAGTCTTTGTAATAACAGAGTGCACAGAGATGGGAAATCTAGCAAGACTCTTGGGTCTACTTTAAAAGGGAAAGACATTCTGCAGAGAATAAAATAGCATCTTGTACTTTCTTATGTAGCTCAGAAAACATAATTAATCTCCAACTTGTGAAAAGCATGTGTAGATAGATATGCATATACATATATATAAATATTATACTAATGGCATTGATGATAATGATGCTATTAGTATTAATTTTAATCACATAAAACACCAGTAGCCAAATAGCATTTAGACACCTGCAGTTCCAGAAACAGATCAGGCCAGTAAATGTATAACTTGACTTAAACAAGGTGAAAATAAAATTTCCTGACTTGCATAGAAAATGAGCAATGAGCTACTTCAGAGAAGAGCCCTGTCTGCTCAATCCATGGGGAACAGGCATGGGAGTTTTATATGATGTGGTGGTAGAGCACTTCAGGAGCTGTGTAAAGGGAGGGTGTTAATAAGTAGATGATATCAAATTATTGGCTCTCTAAATCAGACATGAAAATGGCAGTAAAGAAGCCACAGCAAAAATTACAAGGAAAACTCTTAACTTACTGTGCTTTATTTTCTTTTTACCAAAAAAGACCATGCTTCCAGGAGCAAAATTCGAGCTGTAAGTGGAATGATTTGTTTTCTTTTTTTCATTTTTATAATAAACCAAAGAATTATATCACCCCATGACTGTTTTTTAAATCATTGTTATTTTTAATTTGCCAGCTGTCTCCACTGCAAGTAATAAGGACACATTTAGACAGCTGAAGAGTTATAGGCAAGTTGCATGCAGTGTATCTGGTTTCTGCAGAAAATCCCTATTTGCTAATGCTTATCACAGAGCATATGCCAAGCTTTTTTTCTTCTGCTCTGGTGTTTGAAATAAATAGCATGTTTATTAACTAAAATAAAATATAGGGCTATGAACGAATGTTTGTTATGCCCATGCTGAAAGCATCAGTAGCCAAAAAACGGTTTTAGTCCACTTCAAATGTGACATGAATTTGTAGTTTTGTTTCAGAATCCAGCCCTAGTCTACTGGTAGAATGAAGATATGCTATAGTACCTTAGTTATTCTATCTGCAAGTATGTCTCAGTTTTTTTTAGAAACTTCAGCAGCATCCTACTGATTTTATTCAAGTCTAATTTTGACCACAAAGTTGGTTGAGTTAGAGCTTTCTATTCAATCATAAGTGAGAAATGATGACCCAGTAAGGAAATTTAGATGAGTTTCTGATTTTTTACATATTTTTAGATAACAAAAAAGGAATAAATATAATCAAAGAAGAAAAACAAAAAGAAAAAAAAAAGGCGTGCTGTGTTCTGCTACATTTCCAAGTACAGCTCTCTTACTGAAGTGAGCTGGAGTTTGGCATCTGCATATACTTCCTGATGAACCAGGGGCTGAAGCAAAACACTTTCTGTAGCTTTTGAACAGAATTTCTTTCTCTTTTATTTCAAGGAACACTTCAAACGATAAGCTAGCATTTTAAATTGCTGGTTTGCCTTTTGTTCTATAATAAAAAAATAGGTGAAATAATGTAAAAACATTATGCAAATTTGAGGATCTGCAGGAATAAGGTTCTTGGAATCAACTGTTGGATCCTTGTGTTTCCTTCTGCCTTGTAGGATTTCTTTCTTGCTTGTGTGTCTGGTGAAAATCAAACAGAACCTTCTTATAAGGGCATGAATGCATGAAAATGGCAAGTTAGGCTGCCTTGGAATTTGGTGTGCAGAATAAGCAGGTAGTATTTTCCTTGTTTCCTGTTCAACTTTCACTCCCTGCTTCAGTAATTTGGAAAAACAATTAATTGATTGAGAAATTGATTCTATGCCTAGCAAATTTTATCGAAAATAATTTTTATTGCAGAAAAACCAGAAACTAAAATTGCAAAAACTAAATAACAAACAGTAAATATTCTCATTAGTTTCATCTCTATATGTATGCATTTTAGGTTGTCTTTAACATTATAAATGTGTTTACAATATGTTGTACAATCATTCACAAAGGAAGAGAAAGCAAGCTATAAGCTCTAGTTGTATCAGTGATAAAATACAATTTCAAAGTGCCCAGACTACTCCCAATGGATACAAGATTATGAATATTAGATGGTGGAAGTAAAATATCCAAATATCAAATAGTCTTTTCTCAAAAAATTTAGCAAGCTTCTACTCTTGAAAAAAAAAATAATTCCTGGTACTAGGTACAGTATAATGGTACTGATAACATTTGAATTTGTTTGATTTGCAGTTCCAGGCCACAATTTTGACATAGTGCAATCATAGCTGACTTTTGTTCTTATTATTGTTTTTTAAGTGTGGTCCTTTCTTCTTAAAGGGAATTATTTGAGTGACTTATTTGTTCTGTTTGTGTTGTTTTTTTGGCTTTTTTTTCTCTCAATTGTACTGCCTGCTAAACTTTTCTTAGTATTTCTTTGAACCTGTGGAGCCATTTTAGTCACATTTAACAAACTATGAAGTGATCTTAAAGAGTACAAATTCCTCATGGCTAGAGAAAAAGACCTGAATGAGTTACCGGGAAGCAGAGGTTGCTGCTTTCACTTAGAATATTGGAAATTTGAGTACCTTGAACAGGGGCTCTTAGTCTCAGAAATGAGACTCTTCAGTTCTGTATTTAATCCTTGGGGTTTAATTGAAGTAAATTAATGTGCCTGCCTGTGCTACAGACACCTCTCCCTGACCAGAAAAAGCATACATGGGTGCTAAAGATATTTTCTCTTCCTGAATGGAATATCTAACTAAAAACAGCATCTTTCTGAAATTTTAATCTTAATAATTATAGAATTTAAGGTTTCTGGAATGCTAACTATATTTTTATGTGTCCGTAGAAACCTGAAAACACCACTGCACCTTTTATTAGACATGTTAAGGAGTTCATTAATGTGAGAGCAGTGCACTCACACTGGAACTGTACAGTCAGGTCTACACTAGATGGCACTTGAGGCTCCATTTATTCAGAGTGTGTTGAATTGCAGCAGCTGGAGCTTTGGTTCTTAGCATTTTTGTGTCTGTTAGACATGAATCATTAGTAATTCTAAAATGAGATTTAATAATTCTCACACAAGTAGTAAGCAGGGAATAAATATTTCATATTGTAACACATATTAAAAACATTTTGGCATCCTACATATGCCTCTGAAGTAGCTCTGTGGCATCCTTATGGAAGTCCTTCAGTGTATTCTAGAAAAACTATTGCTTAAATAGCATTCATAATTGCCTTCAGGCAATTTTCACACACTTCCCAGATTAGTCTCATACCACCTCTTGTTAGCTGGAGGTGATTTAAACAAACAGCCTTGGAGTGTGTGCACACAGAGCATCTGGGGCAGTGATAACATCTCTCAGAATGAAAGCTTGGCTCACATCAATAACATCTTGGAAGTACACATTTAAATAAAGAAGGTTGCTTTGGTGGAATCTGAAAATATGCAAATTTCAAATACTATCATTTATTATTTTTCCTTTTTTTTTTTTTTTAATTGAAAGGCATGGAACCTTTTTGCTATCTTTTTCTCCTTTTTTTTTATTGGCATATTTTCAGTTCTGGTACTGCTCAGAGTGGCAACTTCTTATGCTGGAATAAAAGGACAGAATGTTTTCTCTACATTTGCTCTTCAGTACTAATTTGCCCTTTTGACACACACATGAACAGAGCTCTTTATATTTCCAATTCATTACTATATGACATAGTAAATTGCTGAGTCTGCAGAGGAAAAATGTGATAAAGGGTAAATCAGAAAATGGTTGGTTTTGTCCAGTGAAGGTAGGATGCTGTGGATAATCCTATGAAAAAGCAAGTCTGCTGTTCTGCACTGAGAGGTCGTGGAGGAACAAACCTTCTCTTTCTTTTGGAGATTGTGGCTGTGCTTATTCTGTCATGCATGTGATCTTTTATAAATGTGGGATATACATTCTTAGTAAGATCTCAGAACAGGGTAGGATAGTGTGGGAGCCCAGGGTGCACCCCTGGCCTCCTTGGAGGTCTCAAAACCCCCCTGGTGAGGGTCTCAAAGACCCCTGAGTGAGACCCTGGTGTCACAGGTGCTAAATTCTAACCCCTGGGGGAAATAATCAACACAGAGGGAATGGAAACAAGCCATCAAAATTAGTAAAGTATAAATTAGATTTTTAGAATGTAGATAAATAGACTTTTTGGAATGTCTATGTTTATGATGAGGGACACGTGGCCAAGATGGAGAATTTGGGGGGTGGACACCTTTTCCTCCTTCTTCTCCATGTCATCCATGTTGGGTGACACGTTGGCACTCTTGGATTGGTTGGGGTCAGGGCTGGACCATTTAATAAAATTGTACTGTATTGGAAAATTATTGTAAACATGTAACACGTAGTTCAGACTATATAAGATAAGCCCTGCCTTCACCAGGCAGATTCCACCCTGGATGCCAGGCTGAGCAGACCACTGCTGGCCAAGCAAAAAGTCCCTGAGATAAGAAACAATAAACAATCCTTGGAACAAGAGAAAACCATCTCCAGCAATCTCTCTTTGGCTGCTTCGGGAAGAACCAGGGTTTGAATCACTTCCCTCTGAGGTGATCTAGGGCTAAAGGAGAAAGCTCAGAGTGGGCCAGGATGGAGCTGGTGAGTGCTGTGGGCTGTGTCTCCTCGTGCCCGTGGCTGATGGCAGGTGATGCCGCTCTGCCCGAAACCTTCCTTCTTAACCTGTGGGGCCTCCCTGAGCCCGTCATCACAGCTCTCATAGCACAGGAGATTCATCTCCACAGAGCTGGCTCTTAGAAGTGCTGAGCACAATTCCAAGGGAAGTTAATGTTAGAGTTAAGCACTTAGCGGTTCCAAAATATCTCATCCCACATGTGATGAGCAGTTTTGCAAAGGCAGTTTTGCTTAGTAAGAGGAATAAACAGCCTTCAAGGTGAAGAACTGTAGTTTGTAGATGACTCTTAAAGCAAAATTTCTAATGGTGAGCTAGAACAGGCTTTTTGTGGAGCATTAAATCTCCTTTATTAATAAAGAAATCAATTATCACACTCCAGCAATTTACCATTAACATTCGTTCTGCATCACTTGAAATGTTGAACAGCTATAATCATAGGCAAAGAATTGAAACAAAGAAAAGCTGTCCCCTAATTCCCCAAATGGTGTTTTAATTAAATTTCCCATAAAAGGATAGCATTCATATAATAAAAAAGGTAACGTATCCCAGGGTCTTGCCTTAGGTCTTGCCTTAGACATTATCATTTTACTAGCTATTGTTGACATAGCTGCAATTTGTGAGGCATATGTTTTTAAAATGTACTTTTATCCTACCCTGGATAAGGATTTAGTCCATATAGTATCCTAAGATGTCCCCCATAGCCTCTGCCAGGTGGAAGCAATCTGCATGCTGTGCTTTAATCTACAGAGCACACTTGAGCTGGTTAGTATTCCTGAAGATGAGCATGTTATAATATACCATTCTTCAGAAACAATACTCACCTCCCTGAGACATCACAGCATGCCTTCAAATTGGGAAGGGACAGGATTCTTATGGCAATGAGACAGAAAGCTAAAGTGTGCACATGTGCCAGTGCATGTCCTTCATCAGAGTCACCAGTCAGGAAGAAATGTTTAGAATTTAATATGAGAAGTTTTACCTAATTATTTAAAGTATGCTTTATCCATCCACATTGGAAAGAAAAATCATGTTTTAATGCCTGTTAATTAATAACAAAGAACTGTAAGGTCCTTTTAGACTTTTATGCTAAGCAAGCTCAAGGTTTTGCCAATAAGAAGACTTTGCAAATGTTCAGTCTACATTTACACTAGTGCTTTCAGAGCATTAGCCTTGCAAAATACTGTCTTGTGCTTGCTTGACAATTCTTCATTCTTCTTGGTATTCACATGTCCTTTTTGTTAAATACTTGTGAAAGCTTATGCAATGCTGACTTTTCTATGCATGTTTTGACTAGACCAGGGTCACACAAAACTGTCACTTTCTTAAGCATTTCACCAAAATGAAGTTTGCATCAATGACATTTGCTTGTTTTGTTTTAAATAAATAATGACAAGACTCTTTCTAGCTGGCCTGCTGCTCAGGGTTAGCAGATGCTCTTTGTTGCACAGTTCTGTCTCCCAGTGAAACATCAGCAGGATGTGTGGGTGTAGTTTGGGTTTGCTTTGCTTTCCTTGGTTCTGGATCAGACCATCATAAACGTTTCAGAACTCTTACCCCCTGTTTTATGACACATTCTCAGAAAGTGTAAAATATTAATTTGTACGTAGATAAATTAAAATAAAAAATTAATCTTCCTTCTGTGTGTCACAGCTTCCACTTTTACTAGCACAGCAACAGCAAATAACATTTTCCACTATGTGTTACCAGGGATGAATTTTTGCTAGGAATGCAGGGATAAAATCCTTGGAAGAGTTTATATGATAACATCAGTGGGAGACAGTTAACTTGCTGTTAGTTGATAAGTTTGGAGAAACAATTTTGAATGGATTTAGAGGAAAATTATACAAATCACATAGCAACATTCAGTCATGCTCTTAACAGGAACATTTCTACAGAAAATAGTGAATAACAGTAGCACTAGGTTTGACTCAGTATTTTGGACTTTAAGCTTCAACTTCAGTGTTATGTTTTTCATACAGTAAAATGCAAGCCCTAATTAATGCCTAAGAATCTAGCCCCCAAAGGGATTTTAAACTATTTATGCCAGTGCAAACAATCTAAGAAAAAAAAAAATTAAAAAATCCACCCCCCCCCCAAAAAAAAGCAACTAAACCTGTTGCCGAACTTTAATTAACCCAAATGAGCTCTAAAAACATTTCCTGTTTTTGACAGATGCAACACAGGAATGAATTGCATAATAATGTAGGAGTTCTAAATAGATTTACTCTTCCCACGTCAGAGGATTTGATTCAATAAAGCTCTGAATTGATTGAGACCAATATGATAATTAACATGTTGTGAATTGTGGTGCAGGACAACTGTATTTTGGCACTATATGCCTGTGATTTAATTCTTCCAAATTATATATGTGGTTCATGCACATGTATAAAAGAAGAGTGAAAAGGGGCTGAGCTAAAGCACTCAAGCTTCTTTGTCTTGTGCTGGCAGCATGAGATGCCTGAGGTGGGAGCATGGCCCCTGTAACTTGTTTACACAGCAGGTGGAGGAGTGAGAGAGGCTTTTGCCAAGGGTGATTCAGAGGTTAAGTGAACAGAGCTACAGTCTGGACCTGACTCTCTCTGCACCACGGTGGTGGATCCTGGGGCAGTCTGCCCCTGATTTCAAAGGTTGAATATGATGATGGCTTCAAAAGGAAGTGCATCTGGACCTTGCAAGATGTGGTTTTTTTGGGTTTGTTTGTTGGTTTGATTTTTTATAGTTTCCTAAGGCAAATTTTCTTTTGCTAACTAAATTATAACTCTCAGAATCACATGAAAATTTGTTTGTCCATTATATGGAGTAGGCAAAAGCTTTCAGTGTCAGAAAAAGGGTCTGGGTCCGAATTTAGTTCCTTCTCAATCTCATTCATATTTACCTTGTCAGCTGTTGTGACACCTACTACAAACACCTGCTCCTATAAATTGCACACAATTGTAACTCACTATGACAAAAAAAGAAATAAAGTTTGTTATTACAGAAAGTTATTTAATCAATCATTACCTCATCCCTGTCATTGTCAAATTCTGACATTTGCATATGTGCAACAGTTGGATCAGGATTTGAGTATTTGTATTTATTTTTACACTTATTTTATCACCTTGTTAATACTATTAGTTTATTCTCAGACTAGAAAATAACTTTTTTAAACAAAATGAACATTCAGATAAGTAATTGTAAAATAACATTTTTAAAGGTGTATGTATGCAGGGCCAGGTAAGTGTTTGCTCCCCTGTATTTGGCTCTGATGAGGGCACACCTTGAATGCTGTGTCCAGTCTTGGGCCCCTCACTTGGAGAAAAGCTTTGAAGGGCTGGAGTGTGTCCAGAGAAGGGCAACAGATCTGGTGAAGTGTCTGGAGGGTGCCATGTGAGGAGTGGCTCAAGGAGATGGGGTGTTTGGCCTGGAGAGGAGGAGGCTCAGGGGTGACTACATCTCTGTAACCACCTGGAAGGAGGTTTTAGCCAGGTGAGGATCTGTATCTTCTCACTGGCAGCCAGTGACAGGAGAAGAGGACACAGTCCCAAATTGCACAGGGAAAGGTTTATATTGGATACTAGGAAATTTTCTTTACTGCACAGATTGTCAAGCATTGGAGTGGGCTGCCCTGGGAAATCACTGTCCCTGGAGGTGTTCAGGGTGGGCATGGCACCCAGTGCTGTGCTTTAATCAACAAGGTTCTTTCAGAGGTTGAATTCAATGATCTTGGAGGCCTTTTCCAACCTTAATGATGATACCATTCTATGATGGAAATTAAAGGCACTCTTTCTCTTGGACTGTGTTCTAACATGGACTAGAGTTTTTTTTTTTAATTGATGGCCTTTTACTGATTTCAAATAACATTAAATAGTTTCCAATCTATGAAAGTGTTACAAAAACAAATAAAATCTTTGATTCTTTTATGTTGCTCTTACAGAAAGGAGACTTTTGATGTCTCTGTAATGCTTGGTTGTCTTCTGCCATCAGACTCTTAAATATTTGAGGAAAAACATATAAGAAGTGATACAGTTAGAATATATGTAATTTTAAGTAAATCAATAGTGGGCATAGTGAAATATTTCACATGAACAAGATATAAACAAGCATCCCAGGGTTACTAAATTAGACTGTCACAACCAATTTTATCACAGTGGGTTCTGTCTCAGATGCAGCAGAAAACTGCTTGTTTATGAACATTGAAATCTGTATTTACTTTGTCCTATGGTTGAATTTGCCTTCCCAGGGGAAGGGGAGTAATTCTTGATCATGCATTTTCCCACTGAAATGCAGTATAACTAGGTAAAGCCAAAACATAGTGTTAACACTGGCATACTTTAGGTCACTAGACATGTATATGTAGACAAAAGTCAAGAATTAGGAAGATTACATCTTTATGGGATTAGATCTACGTTCTGCCTAAATTCAAGGAAAATGTAGTTGAAGGAATCTTAGAAATCTCTGAAAGAGCAACCTTAAAAAACTCTTCAGCTGTAGGTCTGTATCCTTTGTGGTAAAGGAAGAGTTAATCCATCAAGACAGAGAAAACCCAGCCCCTACTAGTCTTTGTTTGGTGCATAGAATTCAATAGCTAACAGCTATTTTTTCCAGTCTGGTTTGACAGGCTGCCTCTCTGAGGAGTAGGAACTCCTCTATGAATTCTGTGGGTTTTGTTTCATTTCAAATATGTCTTGCCATATGTCTTTTAGGATGAAAAAGAGTCAAATACTTGGTGAAATTAAGGGATGGAGGGTTGTTTCTCAGTGGGTGGATTTTTGTCTTTTACTTTTCTGTAAAGGCTTTAATCCTAGAGGACTGTGTTGAGGGAGTTGGTATATTGGCAGCTATTTTTAAGGACTATAAATCACGGACTGGGAAAGACTAATAATCTTGAGGAAGCAGAAATAAATGTCTTGGAAGAAAGCTTTACTATTGCCTCTGTACAAGGTCAACAATAAAAGAAAATGGTGAGCAGATATTCTTTCCTCTCTTGGGTGCTCTTCTGGGAGAACATTGATATTACTAATGTGTTATCACTTGTCAAAAATTGTTTGGGGAAAATTCCATGAAAAATCCTAACAAACATTTCATTCAATTAAAAAAAAAGTGCAAGTCAGAGGCTTAGAGTTCAAAAGGTTTCTGAATATCATAATACATCAAAAATTAACTATTGGTTCTCTGGGTGTAATCCCTAGGTTGTAAGTGGGCCTAGTTTAGTTATTATTTCTAAGTTCAAAAAGTATATTGGACACCAATATTGAGACTTCTGGAGGCAGTTGTTGGTAGAGCTTGTCAAAATGATCTTATTAAACAGAGCCCTTGAAATTACTGTGCCAAAGCAACCAGGTCTCCCCTGGTTTCCACCTTGATGCTTCCAGATCTATTTGTCCAGTTTCTCAAAAGAAAATATTTGAAAAATGAATTATTTGCATTCTTGCAGCTTTAACATAGGAAGGTGCTGTTCTGTGAGCAGAACTTGTGCTGCCTTGTTTCCTCCTGCTTTCAGCTATCAGCATGTCTTCATTCTCCTCAATATATAGAGTTAATGTAGGGGAGAAGAACAGATTTCTATTATCCAGCTCTTAATTTCTATAATTGTAGTAAATAAGGGAAGGGATTTAAAAGTCAGTTCCACCCAATAACTTTACAATGTATTGGCAAGTAGCAGTCAGATTTGAGTGTGGCAAACAAATTAACCAACTAAACTAAGCCCTGAGTCTGATTTTCTCTAAAAAGAAGAATCAGTCAGGAAAACAGAAAATTACATGGAGACCTCATATCTGCCTTCCAAAGGGGTGTACAAGGAAGCCAGAGAGGGACTCTTCATCAGGAACTGTAGTGATAAGGAGTGAAGGGTTCAAACTGAAAGAAGGGAAAATCATGTTAGATATAGGGAAGAAATTCTTTACTGGGGGGATGGAGATGTACTGTGGGTACTGAGGTACTCCATGGCAAGGGAGTTGGAACTAGATGATTTTTAAGGTCCCTTCCAACTCAGGCCATTCTGATTCTATGATTCAATGAATCAATGATTCAATGAATCAATGATTCCATGACTCAGTGATTCTATGATTCTGTGATTCCATTATATAGATAATTTAAAACGATGGAACTACTATGAGAATAGAGAGAGAGAGAGGGGAGGAATTATATAATGTTTTATTATTTTTTTCATTTCAGGGCTTGTTTTAGGTCTGTCAAGAGTTTAGTTTATGAGGATATTTTAGACTTCTTTTTTGATTGAAGTATCAGCTAAATTTCCACTTTTGATAAGTTTTATTTTTTTCCTAGTGGTTCCTTAAAGAAAAATTAAAAAAAAATTATATTTCTTTGGATGCATATTTATTGTATTAACAAAGCTGTGGTGCTGAAGTCTATGCAGTTAACTGGGAATTGTTCACATCCTAAAAAAGAATAATTATTTCTGAGATTGTTTTGCCACTTCTATAAAACCAAGTTTCCAACCCTGGACACCCAAATTTGCATTTTTTTTCTCATCAGAGTTCTTACCTCTAAGGGAAAATATAAAGCAAGTGATTATTTACAGTTAAAAAAATCTTACATCAGAAGATCAAAATAAGGTATTATCAGGAAGTTGATAAAAATCAAAGGGCAATAGTAGTAATAGCAATAAATGGTGACAGGTATTCTGATTTATAAGAGAAAATTTCATAGAATCATAGAATTATTTAGGTTGGAAAAGACCTATCCAGTCATTGAGTCCGTACATTAATTCAGCACTGCCAAGCCCACCCCTAAACCATGTCCATAAGTGTCACATCTGCACATCTCTGAAATACCTCCAGGGATGTGACTTAACCATTACTCTGGGCAGCCTCTTCCAGTATGCCAATACATTCATTAAGGGCTTAAAAAAAAAGAAATTATGAAGCTGCTTTATGCCATGAAAGCATCTGGCAGCAGCAGTAGGGAAGAAGGGTCTCTGAGGGACTGTCATGCAGGGTGATTGAACTGTGTCTCTGTTAGGGTGGGATCAGCTGCTCAGCTGAAAATGGGGGACATGCAGACACTGGACACTGAAATCTGCAAATGAGCCACAAGGACCCAAAGAGACTTTGTGGGTAGGTAGTAGTTTGAGATGCAGATGTGGATAATTAAGAGCTGTAGAGCTGCTTGCTTCTATTCATGCTGTGTTTGGGGAAAAGCACTTTGTGTATTTTATTTAAATGAATAAAATTACATTAAATTGTATCTTTGACTGATGTTTGCAATTTTCTTACTCCAATTGTACTAACCTTTCAAGCCCTCAAATTACAACCAATGAGCTTAGGTCAGAGGAGCAATGGCATTTTTTGTTGTTGCATTTGCATTTCATATTATGTACCAGTTGTGAAAGGAATGGGCTTTATTTCTTCAACATGAAATTATATGAGCTTAAATAAGTTTTTTTTTTCCTATTGAGGCTACCCATACAAACTTATGGTAATGAAACTGCACAAGTGTGCTAAAGTATTTTATTAGGGATTTAAACCTCTCTGTCTACCTCTCTAGAATGAAAAATCATCAAAACTGCTAGTGGTTTGACCTGCTGCTTCTCTTACTTTTTCAACTTTGAAATGTGTGCTTGTCAAGTGAATTGAAGAAGTGAACACGTTTTGTAAGCTGTCATTCCATATAGAGATTTACGGCTTTCCATTTCTATTTGGAATTAAAGAATGATGGTGTAGCCCTTTCCTGAAAAGTCCAATAAAACCAAAGTGATGCGCCCAGTATATAATGAGAACTAAATGGAGCTTTCAAAATCACTAGTAGCTATGCGTCTCTGTCAAGCTGTCATTTATCACACAATCAAGCCTCGAGCAAAAACCTCAAAGTGGCATTACAAAAACATGTTCTTGAAGCCTTGCTGAAAAGTTTTCAGAAGAGCATTGTCAGAAATGCTTTAGTTCATTTACTTCTTGAAAAGGCACAATCACTAACTAGTGAGCAAGATTTCTGGACAGGTGTCAAAAGTCATAGCTTCTACTCCATGCATTAATCTTAATAAATGTTTAAATTATATTTTCCAATGGTTATGGTATTTTGATACATATAGCTCAACATTAGTAATCAAAGACCATTTTAGAGCTATTATAATGTAGCTCTTCCCATAGAACAGTAAAATATCTGGTTTTATATAATCCTGTTGGTTAAAAAGGACCTCTGCAAGTCTAGTCTAGACTTCCTCTGAAGTAGAACTCCCATGAACACTGGGTCAGTCATGACTTTGTTTAAGTGCATCTTGGAAACCTCCAGAGAAAGAGATCCAGGTTCTTCTAAGTCAAAGAGCCACACCACACTCATGGTGAAGAAGTTTTTCCTGAAATTCAATCTGCATGTCATGAACAGCAGCATGTGGCTTTGGTCTTTGTTGTTGCATCTGCCACTTCATCATGTCTGTCATTCCCTTCAGGTAGATGTAGGTTGCTATTAGGAGAACCTTAGTTAGTCCCTCTTGTCACCAGAATACGAGAGCTGAGCTTCCTCAACCTCTTTCCTCATGGTCTAGATTCCCTACACAGTACTTTCCAGTGGGCCCTCACCAGTTTCTCAATGCCCATTATTAATGGAAGCAGAGCAGGATGATTGCTTCTTTCCATATGCTTGCTACCCTTTTTCTAATTCAGTTCTGTAGGAAGTTGGTGTTATGGAATGAGGATGCACTTTTGTTGCACAGCAGTGTCAGCAGGATGCTCCCCAGCCTGTGCTGCTGTGTGGAGTTATCCTGCCCCAGCTGCAAAAGTGGGAGCACCTCCTCATTGAACTTTATGAAACTTCTGTTGGCCCAGTCTCCATGTCCATCCATGTCATACAGAGTGGAAGCTCAGACATGTTGTTGAACCACTTTCCCTCCAGTTGGTAAATCCTCTCTAAAACTTGTCACTTTTATTATTAACCAAATCAATATCAAAGGAGTCAGTATTGGTCTCTGTGGTACCCTGCACATCCCCAGTCCCCAGTAACCAATTGTCATTGGCTCTGTGAGGGATAACACTGTAGTGAACACTCAGTGCTCTCAGGTTATTTTGAGATTCAGAGGGCTTAATAGGAAACTTCCTTTCCTTTTACAGGAGTACTTTAAAAACCTGCTGAAAGGACACTAGTGGCAGAAGCCCAGTAGTTACAAAAACATTTCAGGATTTGGCTCTTTTTGGGTTGAATACTTAGAAAATATTTCCACGTGGTTTAATTAATTTCTCATTAGGAATTTTTTTTCTTAAAAGAAAACTTATTCCAAGTAATATTAATAATAATACCTTTAAGACTGTCAAAATTATTCTAAAGACACAAGAAAAGCACAAGGAGTTTTAAAACTTTATAAGTAAACCACTTTTTTTTTTTTTTTTCTTTTTTTTACTTTCTTTTTTCAGAGGCAGGTGTTGCCACTCCTGCCCACAATTATTTCTGCCTGCAATTTAACTGAGTCATCCTGCCTTATTATTTGTCAAACATCTTAAAGTAACATAAATTGCAGGAACAATTTTTTTCCACAAAATTAGGACCCACACAAGAAAAGAGAAAATCAAGGTCATCTTGTCCTTTTCATTCTAAAAGATACTCTTCTATTTATTACTATTACATTTTAGTAATA
Organism: Erithacus rubecula; assembly: GCF_903797595.1. Taxonomy (NCBI): domain Eukaryota; kingdom Metazoa; phylum Chordata; class Aves; order Passeriformes; family Muscicapidae; genus Erithacus; species Erithacus rubecula. The sequence goes on along the minus strand of NC_136685.1, from coordinate 12,787,118 downwards.
AATAACTGCTTGTGTGAATAAAGTGTATGAATCTTCACATGCATCTACAATCTGAGTTTTCAAAGGTAAATTCAAACAGCTGAAACAAAGTAGGACTGTAAAATTCAACACAATAAGTATATGGAATTTTCTATTGTGGGGACTGTGATATGAAATTGCTGCATAAATGATATTGAAAAAACAGGAAGTAGGTTTTGTTTTCATCCTTCTTTCAAAGTGAGTTCTTTTCTGACAGTCCAGATGCTGCCAAATTCCAGATCTAGAAAACCATTTTGACTATCTTGGAAAACCTTAATTAACCTCAGAAAGAAAGAGAGTCTCAGTGATGACTCTTGAAGGATTTCAGTAGTTTACTGTGATGTCTCTAGGCAATTCTGTCCTTTTGTTTGGACCCCTACTTGAAAAAGAATATAGAAATATATGCAAGTGTGCCCTTCTGTAGAAATAGGCCTGCAGCATATTCATTATCACCTTTTGACTGTCTGTATCTCTGTTCTGCAGTTTTTTAGCAAAGATAATTGATATCTGAACACTGCTTGGGATCCTGAATAATTTATTCACCTGTGTAAAAGCTCTGCTTAGTCCTCAAACTTGCATCACAGTGTAAGTGTGTCACCTCAGCATCTGAAAATAGCAACACAACTTGAATGAAGTTGGCTTAGTTCTCTTTTCACTGAATAGAATGCTGTCCCTGGAAGCTGGAACAGACACTGCAATTCAGCAAGGCCTTTAATGTGATCTATACTATTAAGATCCTGTGGTACTGACAAAGCTTTTAATGAGAATAAGCTTTCAAGTTCACTGCCACCTGGACTTGCATCTTGCATCTCTGATCCAAGGGTTCTGTGTGTTTTAAAATGGGCACTGTTTTCACATATAGCACACAACTACTTCTCCTTTTAACAGCTAAACCTCCATTTACCAACTTCAGCTGTTATTTGCTTGCCTTTGAAGATGATGGAATGCTGTTAAAGTCATAAAGATAGTATGTTGGCTACATTGCAAATATAATGGGAAAGCAAAGCAAAGGAACATTTCTGAAGAAGTCCAAATTTCTTTTGCTCCCTCTCTCACTTATTCTTGATAAGAAAAAATAAATATTTAAAAGGAAATTCATCCATTTCCTTTTTTTCTCTTTTATTTAAATATAAACCATTACATTATGTCACTAGCTAACACTTGACTAAGCTCCTGACAAAGTGATATAATCTTTCTAAAATAAACACTGGCAGAGTACCAGCTGCAAACATTGTTCAATTCAAAGATAGGGAATGCAAGCATGGAGAGATAAAACTGGGCCAAATATTGCTGCATTTTCCACTTGTTTAAAAGAAAATTTAAGGATCTCTATTCCTTCTGCTGTGTCCAAGACAGATCCAGATCTGCAGGAAACCCATTTCCACATAAGAAATTGATGTTAAACTGGTTCAATTTCTGATTTGTTTGTTACAGCTGCCTTTTCCAATTGCTGCCCTGAGGCAGCACAAACATTATACTCATGGCCTTGGCAGATGATCTTCTTCCCAGAAAGGTGAGAAATCCAGTAGCCAGGGGATGCTATGAGTCCTCCTATCTGTCTCATACTTTTTGTTCCAGAATGTAATTTACTTACACTTTTTTCAGTCCTATGTATTGAAGGAATAGCATGGGGTAATTTTTAAATTATTGCTTTCTAGGCCTCTGATTTTGCCTGTTTCTCTGTCTTGTGGAGTCCTTTGCATGTTCTCTCTCCTACCTTCCTCATGTGAATCTCATTTGAATTAGAAAATTCTCATTTGAATTAAAATTCTTATTTGAATTAGGAAATTTTCATTTGAATATAGAAAACTTCTGAGTGTGAGTGAAGGAATATGAACCACACTTTTTGCAACATAATTGTGTGTTTGCATGTCTTATCTACCTATTTTCTGGGGAAAGCCTAGCAAAAAACAGTCAAAATTATCTCCTGTGTCAGCAGCCTGTGTGGAGAGATGGCTGGTGCTGCACAGAAGAATAGTAAAAAAATCTTTTGTCCAAAATATGATATTTATTTGCAATAGACAGCTTTTTGAAAACAATAAGCAAGAATCCAGGGGGAAGAAGTACTCCTATATGTGAACAAAATATAAAAAATGGTTGACTGGTGTTAAAAAGAGCAAATAATTCAGCATAAATTAATAGTGAAATCCTGAATAAGAATGTGCATCTCTCACAGTAACTTTTCTGAAAGCTGCTGACACAGGACAAAGCAGAAAAAAAGTTGTATCTGTATGTAAAGCACAAGGGGAATAAACACAAAGATAATTCATAGAGAAGCATAAAGAACACATGATGATAAAGGGGGCAAGACATCAAAATCTGTGCAGAAGAAAATTTAAAAGTATAAAGCTGTGATAACAGTATGCAAATGCAAAATTGTGAAGCTGTGGAAAAAACTGATGAAAAATGCCCTACCTCTAGGTTAATTATAGCCTAAAGACCATAATGTCAGAGGAGACACACAAGAGAAGAAAAGCAATTCATAACATCGAGGACACAACCAATTAGTTGAAGGATAAGAGTTTGCATAAATGCAAGTAGTGCAGAAAAATAAAAGGTTTGTAGAGTGTGAAGTAGCACAAAGTACTTGGACAAGTTAGCAGAATAAAAACAAATAGGCAATTGAAGGCCAAATAGAGAATGGTGTACGGACGATTGCTTTAGCCTGAAAAAGCTTCTCAGTTGTATTCAAGAGGTGCACTGCAACTAAGCAGAAGCAAATTACAGTTTAACTAAAAACATATTCACCATAGAAGGATTTGCATAAGAGGTAGCAGAGCAAGGAAAATGCACAGCCTGAAATTTCAGGGGCTGCAGAGAGTGAAGGAGATAAAATGAGTGAACTTATGAAACACTGACACTAAACTTAGGACAAATGTTTCTCCTGATAAACAACTGAGGTAGAACAGAAACATACAAAACTGCCAATGTGCTGCAGTAGCCTGCCAGCAGAACTCCAGTAGTATTTGTGACTGGGACACCCTCCACCCACACTATAACTAGAGAAGGATGCAATTCTTTGGAAACCACAGCACTTTTTATGGTATGTTCAGAAAACTACAAGGGAGGGGGAAAAAGGAAGGAAGGGAGGAAGGTGAGGAAGGAGGAAGGGAGGAAGGGAGGAAGTGAGGACGGTAGGGAGAAGGAAGGAAGGGAGGGAGGAAGGACGGAAGGAGGAAGGAAGGCGAAGGAAGGAGAAGGAAGGAACGGATAGGAAGGAAGGAAGGAAGGAAGGACGGAAGGAAGACGGAAGGAGGAAGGAAGCGAAGGACAAGGAAGGAAGGAAGGGAAGGAAGGAAGGAAGTGAAGGAAGGAAGGAAGGAATGCAGGAAGGAAGGAAGGAAGGAAGGAAGGAAGGACCAGGAAGGAAGGAAGGAAGGAAGGAAGGAAGGAAGGACGCGAAGGAAGAAGGAAGGAAGGATAGGAAGGAAGGAAGGAAGGAAGGAAGGACAGGAAGGAAGGAAGGAAGGACAGGAAGGAGGACAGGAAGGAGGAAGGAAGGAATCGGAAGGAAGGAATGAGGAAGGAAGGAGGAAGGAAGGAAGGAGGAAGGAGGAAGGAAGGAGGAAGGAAGGAAGGAAGGAAGGAAGGAAGGAAGGGGAAGGAAGGAAGGAAGGAAGGAAGAGGAAGGAAGGAAGGAAGGAAGGAGGAGGAAGGAAGGAAGGAAGGAGGAAGGAAGGAAGGAAGGAAGGAAGGAAGGAAGGACGGAAGGAAGGAAGGAAGGAAGGAAAGGAGGAAGGAGGAAGGAAGGAAGGAAGGAAGGAGGAGGAAGGAAGGAGGAAGGAAGGAGGAAGGAGGAAGGAGGAAGGAAGGAAGGAAGGAAGGAAGGAAGGAAGGGGAAGGAAGGAGGAAGGAGGAAGGAAGGAAGGAAGGAAGAAGGAAGGAAGGAAGGAGGAAGGAAGGAAGGAAGGAAGGAAGGAAGGAAGGAAGGAAGGAAGGAAGGAAGGAAGGAAAGGAAGGAAGGAAGGAAGGAAGGAAGGAAGGAGGAGGAAGGAAGGAAGGAAGGAAGGAAGGAAGGAAGGAAGGAAGGAAGGAAGGAAGGAAGGAAGGGAGGAAGGAAGGAAGGAGGAATGGAAGGAAGGAAGGAAGGAAGGAAGGAAGGAAGGAAGGAAGGAAGGAAGGAAGGAAGGAAGGAAGGAAGGAGGGAAGGAGGAAGGAAGGAAAGGAGGAAGGAAGGAAGGAGGAAGGAAGGAAGGAAGGAAGGAAGGAGGACAGGAAGGAAGGAAGGAAGGAAAGGAAGGAGGAAGGAAGGAAAGGAAGGAAGGAAGGAAGGAAGGAAGGAAGGAGGAAGGAAGGAAGGAAGGAAGGAAGGAAGGAAGGAAGGAAGGAAGGAAGGAAGGAAGGAAGGAAGGAAGGAAGGAAGGAAGGAAGGAAGGAAGGAAGGAAGGAAGGAAGGAAGGAAGGAAGGAAGGAAGGAAGGAAGGAGGAAGGAAGGAAGGAAGGAAGGAAGAAGGAAGGAAGGAACCCTCTAAAACCAAGTAATGAAGCACACCAGTAAATAACATTGTGCAAGTCAGAGTCCTCACTTGGGTGAACTGCACGATAGTGTTGTTTGGAAGTTCACCTTAAAATTAGGTGACTTGCTTATTAAGTGTCCATTACAAATTAATTACAATGCAAAAATATTAACTCAAAAAGCAAACATATTTACTCTTTCCCTGCTGAAAACAGGAAAATAATTATTTCCAAATAATTTCCAAGGGTCATATTGACTTTGTATACATATACATATACATATACATACATATCAGCTTTGTATCTAGCAAGCAATTTCCTGATAGGTGGTTTTGAATGTATCTATTTACAAATGTTGAGAATACTACTTGCAGTATTGACCTCCAAATATGCCAGAAACCCCCAAAAATGTTGTAAATAAATATTCAACAGATGTTTCAAAAATAAAATATGTTTAGCATTACTCTAGAGTGTTGCAGCTTAACAGATAGTGAGGAAATGTACCTTAAAATATGGAAATATTACTATGCAAATAAAGGATAATTTAGGTTTTACAGCACTGTGAAAGGGCCTTGGGTCCTTCTTCCGTCAAAGAATTCTTAGCTGCTTCTGTATGAGGCTTTGAATTAGCAGTAAAAAAATAAAATATTAGAATGCTCTAGCTATGCTGTTTCCTTGACAAGAGTATTTAAAACAAAGATGATAATTAAAAAAAACATTCATTAAAAAAATACTACTTTAGAACTTCATGACCAGTTTCTACCCTGCCCCAAGGCAGAAAAATATGCAGAGGCCAAAATGCACTTCACATAGCAAGAGAATGAACTGCCAGCAGGTATTAAGTAGGCAGGCATTAAGTAGACAGGTACCAGCACGTTCTAGAAATTCCTGAAGGAAAAAAAATCCTACTTTCAGATTAGCTTCATGGAGTATGCCCTCATTCAAAAAACATTGCAATGGATAAAGTTACCCACAAAACAGAATATAAACACCCTTACATACCACCAAGAGATGCAAGTTCGTGTAATAAATTTTTTCTACTGAACTTTCTTTTGGGTCAGCCATGGGTCATAAAAATCCCAGACAGGAGATCTGAAGAATCTAGCTGGACAGCAAAGCTCTTTCAGTCTATATATCAGGAAAGGTAAGTAGTACAAGATAAAGGAGAAATAAAGCTTCAATAAAATATAGTTTCTCTTTTTTCTGTGGGCAAACCTTATAGGGTTCTGTGCACAAAGCTGGGTAAGTGGATGGCTGCATATCTTTGTCTTCCTGTATGGCTCCACATCCAGGTCACCTCCAAAATATATTCTACAAGGGTTGGTATTTATAAGAAATGTGAAATTTCTCCTTGACAAGACCATTCTTCCAGAAGTGACAAGCCATTTTTCTAGGTTCTGCACCTAATTTTAAATAAGTAATTCCTTAAGTGCCTCACATGGAGATTAATATGCATCCCAGACTTTTTGAAAGACCCAGTTGCCCATCTCTCTTTTTAATAGTTATAAATTATGAGGGAATCTGTGAAGTTAAGGATAAAAATGGCATAATGGGTAGTACAGACTTTTTCTTCATCAAAGAAAGATCATCTAAGTACAATATGTAGAATGTTCTCCAGCTTCCTACCAAATATTATGTCACACCAGCCAATGATTTATTTGGCACTATTCTTTGCAACATTTTCTTAAAAGTTGTCTGTTTGTCTTTCAGATTCCAGCTGAGATTCAAAGGACAGAAAAAGCAGGTTAATAACGAAGGAAAAGAGTAACTAGAAAGTTACAGGAACTTTATAATTTATTTCAAAGGAAGTTCCTCCACTGTACCTCTCCAGTGGGAGTGAAGCAAATCCTGAATGTCCATGACTGCAGCAGAGTTAAAACAGATGTGATCACTTTCTGTGGCTGATGGGTCTGACGAAGTAGATGTCTGTGAAGCAATTCTCTTGTACAGAAGACAATTTTTTTTTCTGCAAGGTTTTAAGCACATATCCAATGAGTGAAGATTTGCCTTTCTGTTGAGGGGAAAACAAAAACAATTGTGATATAAGTTTGCTGAAAATAAATACAGAGGTCTTGTGAAAACACCTTGAAGGTTACTAGGAGGTTCTCTCAACAACAAAAAAGTTTTATACACATTAACATGTTTTTAGGTTTGCTGATACTCGTAAGAGTCTTAAGAATGAAATAAGTAAGTGTACATCAAATGCAAAGTATCTTTTCCAGTTTCTTTGCTTCATTCTGAAGTTAAAAGTACAAGGGCGTGCTCAGCTAGCAATTACTTTCTATGTTCAGAGCTGTGAATACACATCCTTGAGAGAAGCTGTCTTCCTACACTTTTATTATTTTTTTTCATCACCTAAATCCTGTCACACTTCAAAGCTTTATATTAGCCTTGTAAGAAATGGAAGGGGTGAGGTCAAAATCTGTTTATGCATGGATAAAGCAGGTGAAATTTAGTACACTTTGCAGCGAGATTTTCTTATAACACTTTATCATGTTTTAATTTAAATTCATGATAGTCAATCTATCCAGCCATTCCATCATGCTCAAATGTTTTGCTGATTCTTTTTTTATTTTTTATTAGCCTATCCTTCCCTTTAAGGTCGATATGGTTTTCTGCACCAAAAATTCTTCTGAGCTGTATTCTTTTGAAAGAGTTTATCATCTCTTTTTCTTTTGCTCCTCATATTTTTTGAAGCTGATAAATCTGATAATAGATGATGAAACTTGTTCCTTCCCTGTTCTCTCATAAAAGAGAGCTTGGTGTGGCTTTTGTTGAATCATCCAGTCTGCCTCCTACCCAAGACAGGACCATCCTTAGCAAATACTCATTCAGTTAATGACCTTGGGTGGCAAAAGCCACACAGCATTTTTCAGATAGGTCATGTCACACCTTTACTGTTCAGTTATTACCATTAGACAATTGTGCTAAATTCTAATGTAAATCTTCTTTGTATTTTAAGCTTTCTACTACAAGCATAGATATGAAGTTATAATTTCCTGTTTGAAGTTGCTTTTAATAGACAATAACCTACAGAGTCCTTCAAGTGTTGAATTAATTGATACTGTGGAATGGATATTTTTTCCACTGAAAATTGACATTTTCCAATGTAAATTATATTAATAAATAAAATCACAGTTGGGTGAAATTATTTAATATCTTACACAGTTCTTTAGCTCATAGCCTAAATGTTCATATGCTATAGATAGACCCATTGAGATAATTGCAACAATACTAAGCCAGAATAATAATAGAAACAAAATTTGACCTTAAGTTCACATTATATCATGTTCTATGTGAGATTCACTTTATCACCAGGTTCCAAGATATGGGAAGTATTATATTTTTAAAAAATCAATATTATGATTATAAATGAAAGGAATAAATGTGTTCATAAGAGGGTGTTAAAGATAGGTTGAGTGGGACAAAAGGAATCAACAGTTTCCACATATCAATTCTACCTCTGAACTGGAAATAGGAAGAGTAGCATAAACTTCCTAGTACAATGTTAGCAATGTTTGTTTTTTTCCTATTTCCCTCCTAGTGTATTCATGTTGTTATTATTGTAATGTAATTTGTTGTTATTATTGTAATGTATTCAGTCACAGCTATCAGTTGATTCTTAATTTCTCAAGATATGCAATACACTGAAATAGATCTGCAATGAACATATTATTCTCACCAATTATTATTAAATACATTTTTGTTTATTGATTATTCATTGTGCTGACATATTTCCTCATATATAAGATATATATTGTTAATTACAGAGTTCCAGTAGAGTGCAAAATGACAATTTGAAAATTTGTATTGTTTATTTGAAATTATTTGTTTAATTGACCGTTCATGGACTGACAATCATTGCAGATTATAGAAGCACCAGTAAAATGAATTAGAGTGGTAAGATAATAAAAAGAAAGAAGATTTAGATTAAGATTTTCTTGTTTTCTGTCCCTTTGAGTCATTTAGGTAATTATGCATGTTTCTGACACAGTCCATGATGTATTATCTCAGAAGCAGGGAACCTTACAGTAACACAATCTTTATTCATTTAAGTTTCATGACTTACAGACAGTCACCATATAATTTGGCCTCCCTCCCCCCCCAAAAAAAAATAAAGTCAAACATATATTTAATTAAAAGGATTCTGGTATTTATTTTTAGAGGGAGCTTTCCTTCAGCTTCTTCAGCAGGTGGAGTTGGTGGAGTGAACAAGGGAGAAGATTTTTGGCTTGCTCAGACTGAGTATGAAGTGTTTGGAGTGGTGGTTGGCAAAAAAATGCAGCACGATGCAAAATAACCCCACTGTCTAATCTACTTTCATGGGTTTATTAATATAGTATGAGAAGAAAAAGGGACAAAATAGCACAGTTTTGTAAACACTAATAATTGACACCTCTTTTCATTAGACACCCAGAAAGATTTGATTTTGAGCACTCCTGGCCACCTGTACCATTTGTGAAGTGTTCACTTGCTATTCCTCAGATAAATCATGGAGAGTTCTGAAAATATCCTATCTCTTGTATTCTGAAAATATATTTGTGTTGGATATTGGCACTTGTGTGTAACACATCTTTTTTGGGGTCAACTGGACAGGTAAAGGTGGATCCCTTCTTTGGCTGACCAACACAGCCAATGTCTCCACTTCATGGACTTCAGGTCAAAATCTGCTGGAGCTGGACTCAGTTTTTGTTGTTTTTTTTCTCTGTAATTTATGTGACAATGTGATTGTGTGTGATGAAAATAGTCACAGTGGGGCTTGCAGTATGAAGGGTTCTCTGTCCCCTTTTCAGTGCCAGGTACAACTTCTCTAAGACTATTTATTGATAGAGTAGAGATAGTGAGTAGAGTCTACATTTATCTCCTTATTCCCCGAAAGGAAGGTTTACATTGATTTTGGCTTAGCACAGCTGATGTTCACAGAAGAGCACACTGATTTTTCCACAATGCTGTATATGGATTGTTTTACACTGTCTTAAGTGTAGGTGCAGGTATATCAATTTAGGCAGATCTGGAAAGAATGACTGGTATCAATCCCACCAAATTTCGTTTATTAACTTGAGACTCATCTGGAGATCAGTTTCATAGCAGCATAGATTAGGAAGATTAGCTGTGTTTCCTGTTGTGGGACTTTTTAAAGCTTTGCAGGTACAAGCCTGGGCCTTTAACTGTGAGCTGCACATTGACAAATACTTCACTACATTTCAGGGAAAATTGACAGTACTTGTTCAATGAACATTCCTTTCCACAAAATTGCACATCCTACTTCATGTCATTTTAGGGTTTAGATACATTTCTAAAATAAATATTTCCTGCTGAAGGATAGTGAATAGCCCAAATAATTTTTGAGGGTTTTTTATTGTCCAATAAGGTCTTAATACCGCATCTTAATGTTCTTAATGTTGCCTCTGTGAATGTCATGTATGTATTTCTCACAGAGTCTGAAATGTGTTTCTTTGCTCAGTAGTCACATTGTTTTGAGGCAAATAAAAATAGCTCAGTGTACTGTATTTATCTTCTGCCATAGAAGATGAGGTACACAAGGTTAAAATTGATACAGATCAAAAATATATATTAAATAAACATATAAAAATAAATATACTAAAGCAGTTAGTAAAGAAACTAAAAGCTTATTGTATTTTTGTGTGTGGCCTGCAGCTTCTCTTTTAAAGTGTAACAAACCATGTCAACATTTGATGTCATTACTGCTCCATCTATTTGGATGATAAACAGTGAGACTCTATCCCAGAGTCCAGGCTACTGTGCACTTCCTGCCTATGATGCCCCTAAAATCTGCTGCCCCTTAGACTTTTACCCTGCATGTAACTGCCTCAAGGTTTTTGCAAAAGTGAGTCAAAGGGTTGTTTTGTCTTTAAAAGTAAACAACTTTTTTAACCCATAGTTTCGTAGTATTATGAGAAAAGACATTTTTCACCATTGCTCTTCTCTTTCTGCATTTCTTTGCCAAATAGAAGGCACAAGCACTGGAAATACTTTTTTTCCCTAAAAATCAGTCCTTTCTGAGTCAGTATTCTTATGGACCAAACCAGTCAGTAGTAAAGACAAGAAAGGTGGCCTGCATGTTCATCTGAGAGCTCAGATGGGTGTGCTGTACTCCAAGGGGAGGATGGGGAGGGAATTTCAAGGTATAGTTTTATTTTCTGCATGTTCATTTGTGCCCTATAGTCAGTCACAGAGAAACCCTGTCTTAAGGGCTGCCCCAAAATGAGATTCATGTTGCCTAATTGTAGCATATCACTGTCGTCACAGGTACCCATCAGATCTATCTTCAGCACAAATTTTAGGGAGAAATCAAGTAAGACACACTCTTTCTCTACACCATCATTAGAAAGAAAGACTCAAAACCTAATGGATAACACTAACACTAACCTAAGTTGTAACTGCTGGGGGGATTGGGTTCTTTCCAACACTGGCTTACTGTGAGAGTCCAGATAGCTCAGAGAACTCCCGAGGCAAAACCACAGCTATGCCCTAGCAGGGACAAGGGTTGAGACTCTGCTTGCAGATTTTCGAAGGTAGCTTTATTTCTCCGAAGGTGTCTGGTCACAGAAGTCCAATTACATGATATAACAAAGGACTTTCATAGCTTTTTAGAGGATTGAGATTCTAACCAATAAAAACTACAAATTACAAACTAACCAATTACCTTAAAATTCTAAGTAAAAAAAACCTAATAATTTTGCAACTTTAAAAACCAATAAGAATCCTAAGAGATGACAGAAGTTTTGATAAGGAGAAGGGGGGGCAAGGTCTTTTGTTGTGATTCCCAGAAGGGGCGTATCCAGTTGATGGATCCGCACAGGCTTTGTAAGTCTCTTAGGGTTTTTGGATTGTCCTTGATGGAAAGCTGCTGGGGTACAATGCTTCTTTCACGAATTTGAAGTCCAAGGTAGTTCCGTGGGCTGGTGTACTGTACTTTGTCTTCATGGATTTCAAATCCTGCTTTTTCCATGGTTTCAATGGTTGCTTTCAGTGCTTTGTCCAAGGAAGTCTTTTCTGAAGTACAAACCAGGATGTCGTCCATGTAGTGGTAAATGATGGCATCTGGGAATGAGCTCTGAACAGGGGAGAGAACGTGAGCCACATACCATTGGCATATGGTGGGAGAATGTTTGAGTCCTTGGGGAAGGAAAAGCCAGTGTTATCTCTTGAGGGAAGCCTCTCTGTTTAGAGAGGGAATGGAAAAGACAAACCGTGGGGCACCTTGGGGGTGAAGTGGGATGCTGAAGAAGCAGTCTTTGATGTCAATGACAGCAAGTGTCCAGTTTCGAGGCAGCATTGATGGAGAAGGCAGACCAGGCTGAAGGGGTCCCATATCTTCAATGACATCGTTGATTTTTCGAAGGTCTTGGAGAAGCCTCCATCTGTTTGGTCCAGGTTTTTGCAGGACAAAAACTGGAGTGTTCCAGGGGCTTGTGGTTTCAGTGATGTGGCCTTTGGCGAGTTGCTCTTCCACCAGGGCATGCAATGCTAAGTAAGTGGCTACTGTGAACTGAATTCCACTGTAAGAGGAGAAAACAAGCAAAGAAATTTTCAAAGAGACTTCCAAGTATATAAAATAATACCAAGTGGAGTATATTTCAAATTTAAATAAAAATTTAATAATATAATTACTTCTGTATCAAAAAGCAGAGATAGGAGTTTTTCCAAGAACACTGTTCTTTGGTGCACCTTTTAAACTCATTCTTTTCTTGTTATTAGCATAAAACTTATCCACTCTATGGAAAAAAGCCCCTTACAATTAAAATGAGTTTGCTACCTCTGTGAAAAATTCCGTTGTCCTCCACTAAAAATATTGTTCATAAATGGATACAAACAGAATGCCTATTTTTTGTAGTTTCGTAAAATATTTGACATTGGATTATTGTATTTTTCATATTTAGATTGCAACTGGAGGAGAGCAAGGTGTCAGGTTGTTTTGTTTATTTTTAATTCCAGTATAAGTGTGTCTTTAATTCATCCTTGTGCTATAAGCATTTATGACAGGTAAACATATTTCAGAACCCATTAATTGTTGTACCTGGAGAGCTTCCATTGGCTTCTGAACAATTTTATGTTCATTTTAATTGCTGAATGTAACAGCATAATTACTTTAATTTCAAGAAACAATATATAATGAGAAGTGTGGGTTATATAAATCCTCTCTATGCTTTTTAATATGCTGTTTTTGGGCTTTGGTAAGATGTTTGGTTTAGCAGAACATACTTTTTTTTTTTTTTTCATTTTTTCACTTTGAAGTTCTTGTTCTACCAGATTGTCTAAAACACATATTTTTAAATTGCTGACATATATAGAGTCTTATAACCCATGAAATCACATAAATCTTGGGTTTTGAAAGATTTGGTATGGTATAGGAAGACAAGGTACAATAATGGCCATGGCAGAACAGTATTACACAGTGTAGGATGTTTTCACATTGTGACAGCTTCACTTTGTTTAGTGTTGTAGCTGGAAAGAAATTAATTTCTAGCAAAAAATTGTCTCTTTAAATATTTATGAGCAACATCACACACACACACACACATAACTTAAGGCCTAACTGAATGGTCACAGAAGAAATATTAAAAAAATAAAAGAATAAAGAAGAGAGTTGTAAACGATAAAAATATACAAGTACTTGAAAAGCAATCTAATTTCTCTCACACAAGTAATTGCAATGTGTAGAGGCTCGATTTTCTGCCCCAGGTTCATCTGACACTATGCACAGTACCTTCTGCCCACAAATGTTTTTCTCCCCATGTTCCACCAGTATAAAAACACAGATAAAATAAACATCAGTGACTCTGAGTTACCTGGTGTAGTGAAAAGATGTTCCTGCCTATAGCAGGGGGCAAGAACAAGATGGTCGTTTAAATTCCCTTCCAACCCAATGCTCATTATGGAATTATTTTATGCCTTGAAGAATCAGTGTTGAGCTATGACTGACTGAAGGGTGAAGGGAGGAGAGGATTAACCATGGTGGGTACTGCAGGGCAGGTGGGTGCCACAGGTGCCCTGCAGACTCTGGGAAGCACAGCAAGCCACTTTTTATCTCATTTCTGATCAACAGGGCCCAGTTAAGTGCATTTGAGCAGCATCTGCAAAAGCCCCTTGTGTGCCCCAGCACCATCTTAGCATCAGGAAGGTGATGCAGATTCAGAGAATGAGACAGCAAAGAAAGCTCCTGAAAGTCTGGTGCTCAAGAAACATGCAAGCTAATGGATATCAATGGGCAAAAGAAACAAATTGTAGGGACCTTTGAGCTCTTACTGCTTGCTATTTTGGCTGTTTCAGAGCATCATGTAATTCTCTCTCGTGCCCACTAGAGCAATTACTGAGGAGAAGACACACAGGTCATACATATTGCTTGACCTGGGGAATTCAAACAGATCTTTTGGGATCATGCTGCAGCTGCAAGTCTAGGCAAGGAGAAAGTGTTTTCCATGCAGTCTGTTGGAGTTGTAACAGAACTGATGGGTTAACAAGATTATAGAGGCTAGAAGGAAAGCAAGCAAGAAGAGAAGCCTAATAATGATAATGTGGCTTTTGGGTTTTGACGTCAGCTCAGGGTTCTGTTTTTTGTCTCCATACATTCTGTTGCACTGATAATCCTGTAAAATCCAATTTAAAATGTAGTCCTTGAGCCAAACTTGCAGATCCTCATTTTCAGAGGCAAGTCCTGAATCACTTTGCTTTTCACTTGCTCACTGTCCTCTGGGTCCAGATGTCAGCTATTCCCTCTCTCTCAGTGAATGACAAGGTCTAATTGCTATGGTAGAGGGGAGCTGATGTGAGCCCCAATGTGCATTATCTCCAGTTCTTATAATTTTCTTGTAGATAGATAGAGAAGATCCTCTTTGTGCTAAACATAATGCATTCAACCATAGTACAGACCACTGAGATTTGATGACATGAATCACTCCTGGAGATGAGTAAGAAACAGCTTTGAAAGATTAATACACTTGGTATCTTATCCATAATCAGCCAAGTTAAAAATGAAATATGCTTCTTTTTCATCATCTTGTCTTTCATATTATTGTTGCCTATTTATGTAATGCTTTTCATATTTCCACTCTTCATGTCAAATATAAGCCTCTTGATTCCTGCTAAAACAAATGTTTTACCCTACATTAATAGTCTAAGAAGTCAGAGTGATTTGGAATTAAAATGTACTGTGATGCATTACATTTACAGTAAAAATAATGATTTTAATATATTTTCCACATGTAATGAAAAACAGGCTTCTTCCCTTAGGGGAAAATAAAAGCAGATTTTTAAATTAAATTTTTTTCTTGTTTCTCTTTTAGTGAAAAAGGTCCATTGTAAATAAACAAATACAAATATGCTCTTCTGCATGTAGTGGTTGTACATGTATTTAGTTAATACTTTACATTTTCACGTAAGTTTACTTAAGAATTTCACAAAATTAATTGTTAAAGTAATTTTTTCTCACCTTTTTCTCCATTTATTAACCTTGTGTTTCCATTTTGACTTGACATCCCACTTTTTGTCGTGTAAGTTCTGCATAAAGAGTTTCATTTTACAGCAAAGAGTCACTGAAGTGCACAGGAGCCTTTGAACTCTCCATCGTGGGATGTCTTTAAGAACAAGTTCAGCAAACATCTGTTGTGTGCAGATCCTGCCATGGACTAGAGGAATAATGATATAATCTCTTGAGGCAGCTTCCAGGCAATGAGTCTATTTTATATGAGATTAGGAGTGCTCCATGAATGAATTATGTCAAAACTGTCAACACTACCAGAATTATATCTTAATAGGAATATAATGTGTGCAAGGAGAATTGAGATAATGGATAGAAAAATTATGTCTAGACTTCTTCTTTCCTTTTAAAAAAGAATCCTGCAATTTTGCTGCCTGGGAAAACCATCCCAAAGGTTTGGGAAGTTCTGCAGTTTTTCAGTATCTGATAGTGGTCATATTTGCCCCACCTGTCTCTGATTTCTAAGGATGAAACAAATGCCCAGTAATAACTAATTTGTTTTTCTGTGTTGTACATGTGTTAAGGTGGCTCATTTTCTGAGCAGATTGTGTGCCAGGTATTACTAAATATTTTGAAGAAATTATTTCTAATTTTGTCTATGGATAGTTCTTTCACATTGTTGTTTGGGTATCTCTGTGCCCTGCTGTCAATGGTAAACAGCTAAAACCCATCAGTCAATCAACTGCAATAAGGATCTTATAGGAAAAGATTATTAATATTATAGTAATTCTTTTCCCATCTAAAAATCTCAAAACATGGTTGAAAGACAGAATCTGCAGTTTGTAGATAAAGCAACCAAAGCTTAGAGTGAAGTAATTTGCTTTAAGTCACCAAGTAGCCTTGCAGCAGAATTAGGAATAGGACCCAATTTCCCAAAGCTCCATTTCAGCATCTGATTTACTTAGTTATGCTCTTTTCCTTGATTCCCCTCCTTTCCCTGTCTCCCACCCAACCCTTTTCAGATATGCAATTCTCACTTTCTTAGGTTTATGCCAAAAAAAGCAGGCAGTAACACCAAAGAACATGCATAAGAATAATAAATAAACACTGTACTGGTGCATAGATTTCACTGATATTTTTAAAAAAATCTTTAATTAATTTGCAACTATATCTTCTTGTTTCCTAGACATCCCTAACTGCCTGAAAATGGAATAATTTTTAAAATGTTTTTGAAGTTGCATATTTCTTTCTTGTACTCTAAAATGTCCTCTAGTTAGCTTATATGGGCAAAAAAATGAATCAGAAAAATATACAGGTTTCTACTAGAAAATTAGACGTTTAGATTGCCCAAATTGTTATCCATTTACAAGTGTTATAGTAAAAACTTTGCTTTTGACTATATTGTAGTCTGCAGTCCTTCTGCCAAAAAGTAGAGTTTCAAGGTACATGTATTCTTTTTTAAATGTTACTTCAGATTGAAATTTTTTTATTTTGTGTGAGATAATGTGTGAGATGGAAAAAGATGATTATTTTTTAAGTCTGTGTTCAATTTATGCAAAAGGATTCTGGCAAGCCTGGTAAATGTTCCTTTATTTTATTTTTTTTAAGTATATCTGCATATTTTATTTCCTTTCTGTGGGATTTCCTTTGTTTTCTTTGCCTAAGATTTATAGAAGATCATCATGTCAATAGATTTTATCATATAGGGGACTTTGACTGTTGAAATCTACACCAACACTGAACTTTCAGTGTAAATTTTTCAATAAGAGCCTTTTAGTGTTTTTTATTGTGACATCCTGTTTTAAAATGATTTTTTTCCCTGTAATATGCTGTGGAGATTACAAAATTTCAATTAACACCATTCTACAAAATGAAAGTTAATGAACATTAAGTATAAAGCAGGAACCTCTATTTTTCAAAACAAACTGATGGATATGCACAGAAAACTCTTATTCTAGTGCAGAGTGCTTAGGTTTTTCCTATATCTAATACTCAGAACCATGTGTTCTCCTGCCCCCTCTTCTCCCATTTATTCATGTGTGTGTGTGCAGGTGATACATTTAAGAAAACCTGTTGAAACCCAAAAAAGACTTGGCTGATTTCAAGAGAAGCTCTGTCAGTGAGGTCAGTCTAAGAGGTGGAATACTCACCAGATGAAAGCAAAGGAAACTCTCCAGCCTCAATATTGGGCTAGGCCAAGCCACTGCAAACAAAATGAGATGAATAGGTGCCTTTGAGACCCCCTGCTTCTGAGAAGTTGCACGAGGAGAGTGAAACTCTTTTGTGGTAGAAGATGCTGGCTTTGATCTGCTAAGTCAGAATGGGTAAATGGGATCAGAAAAGTCAAGGACTGGAATGGCAAAGCTTTCAGCATGTGTGATCTGCTGCTCTTCCAGCAAAGCAGTACAGTGTTCAAGCACACACACACAGCTTTGAATCTCTGTAAGTGGCAGCACAGGTTAGTGGATTACTAATCCAATTGAAAAGGAAAAAAAGTTTAGATTCCTGAAAATACAAATTGGCATCCCTCACCCTCAAGAAATACAAAAATAGACAAAGATACAGTTCAACTATATTTTTACTGCAGTTAACATGAACTGCAGTATGTTATAATATTATGTTATATAATCATGTGTTACTCTTCTAACCCTATATGCAAAAAAAAAAAAAAAAAAAAAAAAAAAAAAAAATTGCTCTGGAGCTTTAGTGATGCCTTTAGTCTTGATTGGTTGGCACAGGATGGAGTTAGGTGTAAACCAGGCTGCCTTGTTACTTGGCTAGTACTACTTTGCAATAAGGAAACCTGCTAGAGGAACTGTTCTCCTCTCCCTTCTGACAATTTCGTCCTTGGCCAGGACCAAGTCTTTCATTTACTGCTGTCAACACTTGAAGTGGTATAGAAAGAAACTTCATGGGCATTCTTCAGCAGTGTGTACATTGCCATAGATTCTATAATTCTAACACAGCAATAGATGGCATTTTTTTAGGATAGTCAAACTGGATTCTTCTTTTGGCTAAACCTCCATAAATACCACCTGTTCTAAGGTGGTACAGACTGGGGGAACTTAAAATAAGACTGATCCAGACACAAAATTTGCAGAATGGCAAGTTGAGAGAAAGGATACACATGCCAGTCCAGTAGTGGGAATGGCATCTCCATCCCATGGATATCTGGGACTTGGACTGTGTAGAAGTGGCACACCCAGAAGAACAGCCCTGGGACCCCACCTCTGAAGACCTGGGTAAAGAAGGACCCATGGGACTCTGCAGGGATCCATGTGGTGGTGAAAATTTTGTACTTAATCTCTCTCTTTCTCTCTCTCTCTCTGTTCTCCCATCCTCCCCCTCCTCGTATTTCTATCTCTCTACTTCCCATTTACTGCTAAATGAAATCTGTACTGTTGACTCTTGTATATGGTCTTGTTTGCACTTTAATTCAGAGAGAGACACCTCTTGTAATTGAATCATACCACTCTGTCATGAGAGTCCCTTCATATAGAGTTTCATCATTCACATTTTTTGATTGAAATTCACTGCATAAGCATTTGGTGTGAAGCATTTTTGAGCACTGTGGAAAATGAAATATGTAAACATAACTTTCAATTCGCATACTCATAAGGTTATTGCTAAAATATTTTCTCTCTCATTTCTCCAACATAAAACATGCAGTTTCTGTGTCACCCCTTATAGTCTAAAGTCTTAGATACCAAGGAATTTTGACATCAATCCAGGAGAGATGGTTAACTTTGCCAAACCACTGGAATAGGTTGAAGAAATTATAGCTCATCTTTCCATGTGAGAAGATTTCGACTTTATGTGTAAGAGGTGGAAAGCAAGCCTTGATGCATGTCTTTTATCAACTAGCTTGCATGGAAAACATAAAACTGAAACTTCTCATGTTTAAAAAGACTTATAGCCCTCATTTTCAGAAGTCAGAGGCAAAGGCATTGACTTTTATTAGCCCGTACTTTAATATAACCATTATTTTCTGCAGTTAAGCACACATATTACTAAATGCAGAGCTTATAATATTACACAGCACTGATTTGCAGAAATTGCTTTGGTGTCACTGAAATGCTTTTTCATTAAGTATTTGAAGGATAAGTGAAGTTTGTCTTTAATCTATTGTGGTATTGTCTTTACATAGCAAAATGACATTGAGGGCATCATATTTTCACTTTCAGAAAAATCTTTAATTCAACACTCTGTGTGAGAACTTTGACATTGAAGGGAAGTTTTATTTCACCTTCATTTTAAACTTTTCCTTGCCTCAGGTAACTACTCTGTCTTGACATTTTTCCCTGAATCTTTTAATGGCTGGACTAAAAGCCAAAACATAACTTTTTCAGTTTTTGATAAAAAGTAGACAACAAATGTAAGGTAATAATTTTAAATAAATAAATAAACAACTGATACCAATACTGCTGCAGCTCCTGCTACAAAGGGAAAAATATCTTTGAGAAGAAAACCAGTAAATTTAATTCTGGTTTGCCTGGAAGGTACTCTTACACTTTTGTCAGTACTTGTGAGTAGGCATATACAGAAAGTATAGTCTTACAAGTAATTGAGAAGATGAAGGAAAAATAAAGTTAATTAGTTAGGATGGAATAATCTATAAGAAAGGAAAGGGTGAAGGTTCTAATTATTATAGTTATCATAACATGTCATCTTTGGAATTGATGTTGTGCTAGCTGAAATCTTTTGACAAAATATTAATCTGCTCCTCTATACTCATCTCAAATACTCCTTGAAATTAAGATGATTAAATTCGTCATTAGTTATTCTAAAATGCTGCATGTTGCCTCTAGGACAGTTAAGCACCTACTCAACATAAGACAGAGGGATAATGTATTTCAGTGATATTTGAAGACATAGCATATAATTTTCTTTTTTAGAAAAAATAACATTAATAATACTGTCAATAAAGAAAACACTCTTGTGGTGGTTTGACCCTGGCTGGATGACAGATGATCCCCCAAAGCTGCTCTACCACTGTCCTGAGCTGGGCAGGAAGAGAAAATACAGCTAAAGCCTATGTGTTTTTAGGTTGAGTTAAGACTGTTTCCAGTGTGGCTCCTCTGGCCACAGGTCCTGCCAGCAATCCTGCTCCATTATGGGTTCCTCTCTCCACGTGGGCACAGTCCTTCCTGCTGAACATGAAACCACAGACTATGCAAAGTCATTCATAAATCTTTCCCTACTTTCTTTCAGAACTTCTCAAAGCAATTATCTATTACTATTAACATTTTTGTGGGAGTATATCAAGTTCCCTAAGGTATTGTAAAAGCCCCAAAAAACTGGCAATCTTAATAGACAAGACTGAGTAGAAACTAAGGAACGGAGAGGGGATAAATAGCCTTTCTAATGTCACACTGAAAGATTACAACAAAGAAAATATGTCTCAAGCCAGAGCCTGACATACTGAACTGTCAAACCCATGTGAAAGTACTTCCAGCTGTGAAGGGTAGAAGCTCCACTATTAGTTCCCACCATTATTTTCTAGTAATAGCTAATGAAATTATTTCAGGTCTTAAAGTCAGCCAACACATACAGATTTTTCATATTTCATATTTCATTGTAATGAGGGATATCATGTTCTAAATGGGTTAAAAAAGGAAGACTGAAAAGTGTTACTCCCAAGTTCAGTGTACATGAAGTATTTTCTTTACACTTACTTCAGTAAATTATCATGTCACATATAAAGAAAATTTTACCACAAAACATTATACTAAGTAGCAGAAAGGCCCACAGAGTATCTTTTATTTATCATGAATCTCTTTAATAGTGACTCTGAGGAAGTGCAAGTGAGATTGAAAAATAAATGACTGAGGGCCAATGAACTGGAACAAGATTTAGAAAAAATATACCCTATCTTGAAAAATACAGCTATCTTTTAGGGCTTATGTTTTTCTCCATTAGTGCAAAAATAGCTTTAGAAGATATTTTTCCTTGTCATAAAGTTTTGAAAACAACACATGCATTTCTTTTCTTTACTAAAGATAATAAAGAAAAAACAAAGGAAAATGTTATGCCATAGTGTATTATCATGGCATATGAACTCTATACAGATTGAATATAGATTCAGAGGAAGCATAAGATGTAGTGAAAATTACTGTGTTGTGCAGAAGAATAAAACGGCCATTGAGATACCTTGAGAAACATCTCATCTCACGAAAGCTTTCTTGTTGTTATTGACTTTTAAATTTTGAAGACTTTTTCAAGGTTTACCGGCGAAAAAAACCTATCCAGTGAAAATTGGTATAAAACCAGTTACATTGCATCTTGCAACTGAAATGTATTCCAATACAGTAATTGAACTAACATTATCCTCCAGCTAGATGCTTTCAGAAAATGTCCCTATTTTGAGCTGGTAATGAGTGGAATGATTTCTAGTGTTTACAAGAAGGGTACTTCATGACCGAGAAGGAAATATTCAGTGTAAATGTGAAAAGTCAAAATGAATGTCATAGAAATGGAAAATTGAAAAATTCTCCTCTGGTTATATCATTTTAACTCAAAAGTTACTTATCCAGAGATGTACTGGGAAATCTATTACTTTTGAGATATAAAGGCATTGCTAAAAATATTGCAAAATCTTTTCAAAACTAGGAAAAATCACTCACACATTCAGACTGTAGTTCTTAAAAGATAATTTTCACAACAAATTGTATTTATATCAAAGGAGGACAAAAGTATTTCCTTATGTCCATTTACACCATTCTATTTTGTAGAACTTCAGAATTATCAAATTAATAGTCCATAACCTTCCTTAATGAGCAGATTTTATACAGAGAAGGGAAAATGAGAAAATTGGTTATTTGTTTAACATATTTCTGTATAGAATGGGTTTGCAAAATAATAGAAAAATTGATCCTATTAAGGAGAAGATTTGCATTATGGGAAAAAATACTTAGCTTAGAATTTGTATATTGAGTATATATTGATTTTTTATTTATCAAGCCTTGAACAGATGCGATTAAGCAACATGTGAATATTTTGGAATCTTGGACAAAGCTGACTTCCAAAGAATAATTTTAAGATACTAATGACATAAAAACCCCTTATTTTGCTTGTCTAAAAGCCAGTTGTTCTTAAAGGATCCTGTAGGTACAACAGCATCCATTTAACAATCCCTTTCTTCACAACAATATGTCATTTCCAAAAACCAAGGATTCAAGGATATGTCTGACTGGGTTCATTATGCAGTTGTGAGCCCAAGCTGGTGCCAACCCTGCCAAATCAGGATCCTAATCTGAGTCAGGAGAAGGAAAGTTCAGGCCTACATGACCCTTCTGTAATATATATATATATGGATGGATATTTAATTTGTTATCAAAGGCAGGGTGACCCAAGTCAGATAATTTCAATGTATGTGCACCATATGCAGTTATGAGTGAATGAAATGCTTTATCTCAGGGACTGGATGAGGTGGAACAGCCATATTCTATCTGTTCTTATTTGTTGCCTTATTCACTTAATTTCACTTGTCTTTATTCTTTTCCCCTGCCCCATAGCTGTGTCTGTACCACTCAATTATTTGGGGCATGGATCTGGGTGCTGGAGCAGGGTTTGCCTGTTGTATCTCCTGCCAGCCCAGACCCCAGGTTCAGTCAACATCCAGGAGTAGCCTGGGGTCAGCAGACTCTGTCTGGATGTGGCTGCTCCATCTGGAGTGAGAGAGCAGCTGCATGCACACACTGGCCCCACCAGCTGCTGCCTGCCTTGTGCCCAAAGTGACAACTGGCATAGCTTCCAGGGGTAAGTAGCTGCTTTGGGAGAACATGGTGGTGGCACAAGAAGATTTCAGTTAATGTTTTATGAGGCAAAAATTACTCTACTATTGAAGTTTTGGATGTTTGATGCTGATTTTATCTTTTGAGATGAGACAAACCAGCTAGCCACATAGGAAATGAGCCAAAGGATGCTACCCCAAAGGGTGATCACATTTGCTGGATTTCATAAATGCTGTGATTATGTTGTAATTTTCCAGCCAGACACTTCTAAATTAACTATTCTTTCTTTCAAGAGTATGATTTCAAAAATGTGGTTTCATGTTTTCCCACAGAAAAGAATAATCCAATTTTGTGTCAATATATCTTTGTTTTCCCAAAGCTTATAAAATTTTAGTGTGACTTGTTTTTTTTTGTGTAGGAGAATGTATTTCCCTACTACTGACTGAGACTTTATGAAGAACATGTAATAATATTTGAAGTCAAAGTTACTCACAGCTATGGGAAATTGGCATTTTTGATGTTCTAAGTAACATCAAAATGACAGTTAAAACTTCTATCTAGCTCATAGTAGTAGACAGACATATAGAGGAAGATTATCTGTGAAAGAACATTATCTGTGCACTATGAAATTCCTGATTCTCTGGTATAGCTGAGTTCCATTTTCATGTTCAAAAATAATCTCATCAACTGGAAATTACTACACTACAGGATGGTTTGTATCTTCTTTCTGACACAGCTCTGATGCAGCTCCACTGTCCCACAGGGACACAACCACCTAGAGTTTCTGTTCTGTAAAGTTTGATTAGCCTGAAATATTTCCAGAAACCTGAGTCCTAGACATATCATTTGGCTTTGATAAGGAACCTCATGAGTCACTAGAAGCTTCAAAAACTTTGTATGAGTTCAGCATTAAGCACTATTTTCCTTTTGTGAGGTTTTGCTCAACTGAGTTGATGATCAGGACTGGATGCCTGAAATAAATGCCTAAAGTCAGAAAAAAAAGTTTTACGTTCCAAATATAATACTTTAGATAAGGACAATTATTTTAGATGTAAAGGAATCACTGCCTTCATAATAAACCTGTATACCATTGGTTTTGGGATAACCAGCAAAATCTCAGTGAAAATAAACAAAAGTTTAACTTGTATTTTATGTTTGTGTATGATGGAGTTATGTATATTAGCACTACTGCTAAAATTATTATTAAAGAAAATGTTCTTATTTAGTCTTACTCTTTTCAAATAAATAGCACTAGTCAGAATGTGGCATTACAGTTTACTACTGACAGATTTTAAGGATGCTGAGCTTGTGTCTATGGACATTTTCCAACACTGTTTATTTGTTATGGCTCCCAAGACCCATTAAAGCATTTCAGAGTTTCTTGGAAACATTCTCCAAAAGCTGTGTTTTACAGTAGCTGGAATTTCACTGGCTCATAAAGTTTTAGAACTGCTTAATCACATTATCACTGGGCTGTTGCTCAGTTGGAACACATAGAAGAAGGCCAATAAAACAGGAGTTAGAAACATCCTAAAGGAGAAAAAGACAAACAAATTTGTGGTACTGTTTTCATGAAGGACTTCAATGAACTCTGTGGCTGAAGTCTGTTTTAGAGCTTGTCCGATATAATTTGTTACCTTTCAAATTATATTGGACTTTGAACTACATTTTTATTTCAGATAAGTTAATTTTGTTCTTAATTGAGGTAAACTACATTGAAATAAGAAGCTCTGATTTAAATGTCTTGGGAGTATTAGTTTAAGCTATCACCTTAAATTATCATCAGTAGATTGTAATTTTTCCATGAGAGAAAAACTGTCTTATATACAGATGATTGTATTTTATTACTTGAAAAAACTGGAAAATTACACCTTGGACTTAGAAGTAGGAGAGGGAATCTTGGCAGTTGTATGCTCTGAAGAGAAAAAGTTCATTGTGAAAATGTTTCTGAAAGATCAAATGCAAAGCTGATGATTTGCTATGGTTGCAGCAATTTGAAGCATGTGAACACTTAATATATCAGCTGTAGTAGACACTGGCTGAAGGACATAAACAGCCAGCAGTGTGGGAAATTTTAGGTTGAATAAACACTGAATTGAAAAAATTGATACCTGTTCTTTCAAACAAGATGCATATATTCAGAAGTAAGGAAAAATTTGACATGTATCACACATACCTATCTCAGTAACTCCATAGGCCTTGAAGGTGCAGTGTCACATTCCTGCCAGCTGGAGAAGTTCCATTGCCCTCATGTAGAAATACTGCCTGGAACAGGGTTACATGGATGTGCTGTACAGACTGTAGCTTGCTCTCCTCTCCTGCCAAGACAACCAGATGAGAAGCCATTCTGATCTGGAAGCCAGCAAATTTCATTAACCTGTTATTTTTAAATTATTTTCCTCTTTGGCTACATTTGCTAGCTTGTGTATATCTTCAGGAAGAAAGGGCTACATCTATCTGATAGTAAATTAACATTAGGGCTGGAGAGTGTTAGGGTATGTTCTCTGCTGGCTTAGTATTTTTGCCTCCAAACATTATTATTTCATCGAAATTGCCTTTGTAAAATTATTCCCTACTTCTCTGAATGCTCCAAGTGCATTGGCTTGCTCCTGGGACTGCATTTGGGAATAGTCTGGAAGAGTAAGAATTGGCCAAAGACAAAGCTGAAGCAGAATAGAATGTTCTACTGCCAAAGTTTTGACTGCTTTACTGGTATAGATACCTCTGTAGATGAGTTACAGCATGGAGATTAATTCCAGTTAGATTGAGCCTTAATTGCTCTTCAGTGATGCAAAAAATGAACAAATCACTGTTCCTAGCTCCTAACTGCATCCTTAAGTGACTACATTACTTTACAACTCCAGTTCTGAATTTCCAAGGTCATAAATGCAGTGTTTACTAGAACAAAGAAAATAATACATTTTCCCAAGCCACACTTATCAGCTTGGTCAATGAAACATCCTTTTTCCCATTAACCTAAGAGAACTTGACTCAGAAACTCAGATCTATTTAATTAGTTTCAAATTACAAACTAAAAATCAATAGTTATTTTCAAAAGATAAATATCCTTCTGGAATATGCCAAGACACTTTTCTCACTAACTTTCCTTGAACAGAAAAAAGCAGTCAGGCAAATAGGTCTCCAATTTCATGCAGTAGCATTCTTTTTCTGCCAGTTATTAAATATTTCAGACAAGGAGACTGAGTATCTGCATGTTCATAGGTGATTTAGTACTTCCCAAGGAAAAGGCAAAGCATCACCATCAGTGTGACCTCTCAAAATCAGGTAAACCAAAATTGTTTCACTTGACTACTTGTGTAGATTAAAAAAGGCCATGGCTAAAAACAGA
Organism: Erithacus rubecula; assembly: GCF_903797595.1. Lineage (NCBI taxonomy): Eukaryota > Metazoa > Chordata > Aves > Passeriformes > Muscicapidae > Erithacus > Erithacus rubecula. Next base: position 12,761,122 of record NC_136685.1, on the reverse strand, counting down.
CATAAAAATAAAGCAAATGCACATCTATAGTGAAAAATAAAATAAAGGTATCTCTTTACTGTAAATTTATAATTTTCCTCTCCCCATAGTTCATAATTAATTAAAATCTTTTATCATACAAAGTCTGGTTATGCCCTATGTATTCATTAAATCTAAAAGTTACAAACCAGGCTGTATAGGCTATCTAACCACAATAATACAGATATTACTCCAGAGTACAATTGAGGTTAGTAGCTGTGGGTTATAAATGCAAGAGGAGAACCCTAAAATTGACAAAAGGTGGAGGCAGGAAAAATGCTGTAAACACTGTCTGTCTCAACATCATTATGAATGTTATGCATGATTTCTGCCCACAGCAAGCAGTGAGCTAAGCCATTTGTTATATCCAGCAATAAATTACTTAAAAGCTATTGTAACAGACTCAGAAATCCTGAAAACTGCAATAAGCTTATTGCAATTAATAAGATAGTACTAATAAGGAAAATAATACAAAACCCTCCAGGAAAGCCCTCAAGGAATGGCAGTTCCTTTTTTAGTGAACGGCTCATGGGACTCGGGGTTTGGCAGTGAATCTAGGCTGAATAGGATGGAAGGGTTTAATGCTAAAGGAAGGGGGCCAAATTCAGTAGGTTTTACTGAATATGAATATTCATGTTTCTTTCCTAAAAGAATATCTTTTAGAAAGCAGTGAGACAGCTGAAGAGGAAAAAAATTGAATTAAATTGAAAGTTTATCCTTTCAGTTGATAACTTTTCTTTTGATTTTATCATCTTTTCAGTGTTCAAAATTAATTCAGAAGAATGTGAAGTGGATTAGGTTTACCACAGTCAACAGATTAAGAAAAAGTAATGTGCATCAACAATGCTTGGTGTGCCTGAAGTATGGAAAAATTTGAAAAATCTGAGGAGCTAGAGATGATTTATATTATATTACTCATTAGCAAATGTCTTGGGCATCTCTTTTTTCTGTTCTTGGGAGAGTGGAACAGTATCTTGTTGCAAATGTCAGCTAGATCCCTTCTCTGGAAAAAGAGAAGAGGTAGAACAGCATGTGGTTTTATTAATTCTGTGCTTCAAAAAATGTCCCACAAGTAACTCAGCTGTTAATGGTTGTTTAATATGTTGGCCATCTTAATACCTATTGCTTTTTCATGAGTAAAATATTCTGGGACTTCTGGCATAGATTCTAATCTACTCTTATGGATGCTGTCCTGCAGTGGAATGCCTAAAACACCAAATAGTATGAAGAAATACATCAGTTACCAGAGTGTTTCTTATTTAGATTTAAGCTAAATTCCTTATGACTCAGTTGTTTAGCTTTGTATATTTGTTTTCTAGTCTGAATGTACTTTTACCATCCTTCCTTTATTTTTTAGCAATGATAATTATATATATACTAGTTGCCATCAAACATTCACCTATATTCCATGTGGAAATATTTTCATTTGCATTAATTCAGCTCCTCTCAATTTTTGTTCTTCTTACAGTATTACTATAATTCACTAAAATGGTGTTTGTACATTGTTATAAATCACCAAAATACTGTTATTCTGATGCCTGGACAATTCCCTCTCAACATGGTTGAAATTAACATATGCAATCTTTCAGTGTCTAATTGCATATCTTACTGATATCTCTGTTCTCTAAGAGGATTCACATGCATGATTTTGTCACTTATTAGGATGCTGATGAGGAAAAAAGGTAGAAAGTAGTGTATAATGACTGGAAATTAATTGTAATTGTCATCCAAGATGAATGTTAAGAAATTAGATTAAGAAATTTAAGGAGGAAAGAACATTGTTCAGGAGGATAAGAAAAAAATTAAAGTCAGGGGAAAATAATAAAAAATAAATAAGGATGAGGCAAAGCCTGTGAAAGAGATAAAGGGCAAATGAGAAAATGAACAGCTAAAGTTTTGTTTCTGAAAAACATGCAGTCTGGCAGCAACCACTTTAAATCATCCCACCACACCTGACTACCGTAACACCAGCAGTCCTTATGTATGGAGGATGAGAAACAAATGGGGAAAAATATTACCCTTAGGAATAGTACAATAGATATAAAGAAGGTATTTTCACACTTTTATAAAGAATAAGCCTTAAAACTTGCAGTGAGTGATTTCTATTTATTTACAGATTTTGTCAGTTAACAGGAACAAATATGGCTTTCTAATTTACTTCAGTTTCAATTTCAGGAACTGTCATGCCTGAAACCCATCACTGAGAAGTTGATTTCTGGAGTAAGTAGAGGTTTTATTTCTGGACCTCTTAAAAATGAAAGATATTTGAATTCATAATTATGACTATGGCAGATGGCCATCAGCAGGATTAAAAAATCATAATGAGAACATTGTCAGAGGTATATTAGAGGCAGACTTAGAAAATTGAATCACTACTTGAAGAAAATAGGTGTTCAATTGGTTACAGGGCCCCAGAGATTTCCAAGAGAAGTGTAGAAAGACATGCCAAGGAAAAGTGATGTTTGACATGAGGACTAGAAAAGAAGAATAAACTGATAGGAACTGCTTGTATTGATATTATATTTTAAGAGAAAAAGAGTAATGTTAAGCTGTATGTCACAGCCATTAGGGTAGATAAGAAAAGGGAAGTTGTTTGGACAAGATTTAAAATAATTAGAGAAAGCATCTGAACTTCTTTGGATTTGTAATTTATCAGAAAGTTACTGTGAGGAGAGAATACCTATATATATAATAGTAAAACAGATACTGGGCCCAAAGGGAAGGAAAGGGGCTGTTGGGTTGTTGCAGCTACTGGAGGCAGCCATCCTGTGACCATTCAGATGGATCAGACATGTAGCATGTGGTAGAGTGTATTTTAGAACTTCTGATAGCTTCAATTATTCCCACATAGGATTTTATCTATTTTGCTGAGATTCAGCTTTCCTGGCCTCAGAAAGTGCATTTGTGCAGTTACCCTGCTAATTAAAATAGCTACAAGGGAGAATGAATATCATAATCGAGGTCATACAGGAAACTTCTGCCTCGATTTACAACTTGTTTCTGCTGAGTGCATGTTATTATGGCTATTATTAGGAGACAGACCAAAAATCAATGAGTTATTCTTGTGAACCAAGGAGTGAGGCTGCACTGTACTTATCACAGGCACTCTGAAAAAGCAAAGTACTTAAGAGCATCATTAACTTGGGATGAGTGGCTTGACTGACTCCAGTGTTGTACCTTCTCAGATGAAAAACTTGCCCAAGTGAAATAAAGGAAAAACACCTGTTGATGTAGATGAAAAATTCATCTTCTTGTTCTTGTCACAAGGTATTAATAATACATAAATTAGTCTAATATTGATCATAATATATTTTTCAGGAATGATTAACCTTAAATATCTACTTCATTCACTTCTATATGCTGTCACAGAAAGGTTAATTAAAATAATCACACGGGTTTTTGTTTGCAATATAAGATTAAGTGCTTAATGATAGATGGACAAATTTTAAAGAGCTGATTTTATGTTTCAGAAGCTTATTAAAATACTAAACTAGTTACATTAGACTGTTGTTAAATGCATTGGAAAGGTTTCTCTTAGGATGTACAAATCGTTCTGGAAAATCACAGGAACTTCAGCACAAAGATAATTGTTTACCTCTGTATATCAATTTTCTGTTTCAGTTCCATTTCAGTAGCATGATGTAGCCTTTGTAACACACATTCACACAAAAAGCTGGCTCCTCCAAGCACAGAAATGCTCATCACTTCTGAAAACTAGGCCCCAAAAGTGCTAAATAATACCTGAGAGATTATGGCAGTCCTTTTTATGAATATTGATTACTTATCTGACAGGTCAATAGTAAGCTACAGTGACACATTTTGAGGCAAATAAGAGCTAGTTATCCAATGCTCTTTTTTTTTTTTTTTTTTTTTTTTTTTTCAGAAGAATAAAATAAATGCAACAAGGAAAATCTATTTACATGACTCAAAACCAGGGCTAAAATCCCAACCACAAAAATTTAGCATTATGGTTTCTTAGAAAATTATGATTGGAATTTCATTATGACATTATTAATTTTGCAGTTGTGAAAACTAAACTGTAGACAGTTTTGATTATGGCCTGCGTGTTTGTCTCAGAGTGTCTTGTAAAAATAGTTACCATTGTTTCTCATTTTCAGCTGTTGCAGATGCTCATTTTTTTACCTCCTCCTCACAAAGTGAGCAGGAACTTGCACAACTCACAATAGCTTTTGAATTGTGGTATCAGAACCCCCAAAAGGATATGGAAAAAAAAGATCTCTGAAGACTGACTGGTAGAAGAATGGTCTTCAATTTTCTTTTAATGGTGCCACAACTTTCTACAGCAATTGTAGGATTACCTTTCTAAAAGTGCAGCATATGGCACCTTTTGGCATAGAGAGGTTGAGCCACCATCAAATATAGATAACAGTTGCCCCTTAGACAGGTGTTTTTATTTCCTTCTCCCATACCTCCTACAATGCAAAGAACTTTATTGATTGGCAGTGTACCAACCCAGAAAATATTTAGAGTGAGATTCATTAGAGCAGATGTAGCTCTCTTTATCTGAGCTAGTGGACTGATGTCCTTTTATAAGTAATGGAGAGAAAGAGGTTGTCTTGGAACATGATTCATCTGTCTTTTTTTAGACATTTATTTTAGTGTGAAATGAATCACAAGCAAAGAGTGTTTATTCCTTTCCACTGACATTATTGAAAGTCTAGACAAGCAGTTCAGGCATCAATGTCTATATTTATCCTGATGAATCTGGTCCATGGAGGCAAAATAAACCCTATACTGTTGTATTCAGGGAAAGAAGTAGAGTGAGAAAGTTCTAGAAAGAGCCTATTCAGTATGGGTATTCTTGAGTCCTGGGGAAAAAAATGCATCCAATTTAGCAAAGATTGAAGTATAGACATAAGAAAAACAAAATGTATTGAGAGGCTTTTAGCTGTGTGATTGCTATGTAACAGTTTTTTATAGTAGAATTTTATTAGTGATGCTAAATTAAATATTTCTCAAAGAGTTTTTATGAAGTTCACTTGTCTTTTACTCCTTTACTCAGAAAACACATGTATCTGACTGTAATTCAGAAACAAGGTGACTTGTAGGTACCATTCTGGATGTATATTAAAAAAAATCAAAATATTTCAATTCAAGACAAGCAAGAAGTGGAAACTGAGCTGGCCACTGGAAGGAGAATGCAAAGTGAAGAGAATTTAACTACCTTCAAAGCAGTAACAGAAGATGAATGGATAGTTTAGAAGACAACGCATACGACTAAATAAAATTATGGTTGCAATTATTTCTATTCATTTCAGACTCCTGAAATAATTACATTGTGTTTCAAATTACTATAGCCTGACCTGGTATCATTTTGGTTAATCCAGATATCTGAAAGCTGCTCTAATGGTCTGAGCAGGTATAAAACTTTGCTTTTTTTTTTTTTTTTTTTTTAGCTACAGGTGTGTGTACAACTGAGACAAATTGCCTCATGTCTCATTGGCTACACTTAGAGAGGAGAAGTCAAAAGGATGAGGGAGCAAGGCTGAGCACTGCCACATGACTGACTAGATCATTAATTTCTCAGCAGGATTCCTGTTGTGGTTTTGTCTTGGGCAAGGTAGCATGAATATAGATTAAGAGCTTAGCATGAGCCAGGGACAATTTCCATCCCATACTTCAGATGGCACCATCCTGGTATGACAGGTAAAATAAATTAACTGGTTTTAATGCAATGCAATTTATGCTGGTCCACTTGACCTCATGGCTAGAGATGAAAAAAAATCTGTTTTTTCCTACATAATTACCATCATCATGACCATGTTCAGGTCTTCTGACTGGTGGTCTTTATATTCATTTGAGCATTATGGGCTGGGGCTGTACATTGTCCAAAGAATATGCAGTAGGTTTCCCAGGATACTGAGCTTGGGCTGCTTGCAAAACAAAGTCATGTATTTTCTTACCTTAGAGGCCTAAAGGACAGGAAATGATCAACTGGGCTTGCTGTGCCTAACACTGATTAATGTAGTGTCTGCCTGTGCCTGCCTTGCATCAGTAAATGTGTCAAGGATTAAATCTGGGTAATCAGAAATAATTAGGCTTTAGACATAAATGTGAACTGCTGCCTGGGACTGAAATGACAGTGACATTTTAAAAGGTGGTTTATTAAAAGTTTACAGTATTGTTTCATGTATTATTTTTTCAGTGGCACTTCTAGACAAATAATTACATTCATGATATTATGACCACTGTATAGCTGTGCAACCACATGCGAATTCTACAATACATTTATATCATAGGGACAGACTTTCTGAAACTGGGAGCCTTGTAAGAATGTATTTTTGGTAAAAAACTTATGAAACAGATCTGAAAATCTAAATGTGATACTCCACTGGATTAGGATTTGAGTGACTAGAAGACCCAGTATGCTTCCAGTGCAAAAATACAGCACATTAAATAGAAAAGTAAAAATTAGATGCCATGTTTTCATAAGGAATTTTTTTTACCTGAAATAAAGTTTTAAAACTAATTATATTAGTTTTAATTGTCTAATATTTTAATAATGTAGTAGCTCTAATAGCATTGAAAATAGGTAAGACAAAATTTAACCTAGGTTCTAATTAGTTCCAACCTGTTTGCAAAACTGTAATTTTCTTTTCAGCTCAAATATATTAATGTAGAATTATAGTTGATAATGTACATCTTTACTGCAATGTATATAAAGCTATAAAAGGATTATAATAATCTCCAGAACATGTTTTATTAATTTAAAACACAAGGACCAGAAGCTCTGGGTTAAAGTTAAAAACAAAAATATTCAAGTACTTGCAAATGACATTGACAATTCCCTATCTTGATGAATATTTTTATGATTTAGATATATTGTTTTTCCAGGTCAATATTTTAATAGTGACATCTTTTTTATTGTTATTATTGCTATTTACTTTAGTGATGATTTCATTTCCAGCCAGAATTATATAGGAATTAGACAAATTTAAATTAAATATATGTTCACCCCTGAGCTTCCACTGTGCCTGCAGCAGTTATAAACTTCTAAGTACAGTTCTTTGTGCTCATATTTTTGAGTTTATAATGCAATTTTTGTGTGCTTGTACAGTACTTCAATCCATGATGTTGTGATCCTGACTAATATCTTTTATTTCACCTTGAAGCCAAGGTGGAATAAAACCCTCTTGATTTTATAATAGTTCTAAAGTCTAACATAAAACTTAAGGATATTTTAGGGTCAGGAACAGAATAGACCTAATCAGGAGATTTTGCTTTGAAACACTAACTAATATCTTAGCTTGTAGAACAGAGTGTTTCATACATAACTGGCATTAATTCCATATAAATAAATTTACATAATGCAGTTTAATCAAAGATCATGCAACATTTTATGTTGCTGATTTTAATAATCTCCATATTGAACAAAAATTTGCCTTCTAGTAAGTCAAGCATTTAAGAATCCTTATTCTTTTGAGAGCCACGGCTAGATAAAAAGCAGAGGTTAGAGGAAAGCATTACAAATCAAATACTACTAAAAATAGATGCTTGCAACTTAGTCCTCCTTATTATTCTCTAAGAGTCATTAAGGCTGACTTTAAATATTCCTGTATACTTTAGACATGTGTCTGAAAAATGTCATCTGGCTAAGCAGAAAGCAATCACATTATCTTCAGTGTTCTTGTCAGTGTATGAAAAATACAGTCCAACTTCTTAAAAAAAAAATTATTTAGTTTACATTTGTTAATCAATTTTAATGAAAGAACAGGATGTAGAGTGGAAGAACATTAAGCAGCTTTCCTGTTTTCCCATGAAAATGAAATATTCACACTGTCAAAGAAGGAAGAGTATTCAATATATATAATATAATATTATAACAGGAATCTAGACAAAGAACAAATATAAAACCAAAAAAATCTGGGCAGGTGAAAAAAAAAGGATTGCTGAATAGAAGTAGTGAACTAGGAAAAAAGCGTAAATAGGAAATCTTCCTTTAATATTGTATAACTCCTATGGATAAATATGCTTTTTTTTTTTTTTTTTTTTTTTTTTTCCTTTAGTATCTTTATGACCAACTCATAGAGACAGGTTTTATAAAATAAAGGTTTTTTCACAAAAACAGGTGAAGGAGGAAACTGGCTTTAGGATTTGTGCTTTAATTCAAATAAATACAAGACCATGCACCTAGAAGTAGGAAAAAGGTCATTTTTGTGGGGCTATGAGGGGATTCACTAAAATTCCTTTAAACTGTGAAATGTACTTGGGGAGGATGGGTGCTTGAGATGAAGACTTTTTTTGCCTCGGGAAATTGAGCTCTCTGTTTTGGGACTGGAATATGAACAGAGACATTTGATAGAGAAGGAGATGAATAGAATTTTGTTTTTCAGCAGCCTGCCTTTAAACTGGTACCCCATGTGTGCATCATAACCCATAATATGGCTCTGGAAGGACTGTGGAAATGAGAGGAAAATTCGTGGTTCTGTAGGTTCCGGGTAGATGCAGACTGTGAAGGTGAAGACACCCCCTAAGCCATAACTAAAAAAGGAACTTTTCTCTCTTAAGTGAACTGAACTGATTATTTGAATGGATAACTGACTGAAGTGTTCTCTGTATGTTGTTGGTAAGAAATGTGGAATGAAGGGAGGAGGGAATAATCCAGGAATCTTATTCTGAATTATTTTTGTGTTATTAATAAATTTCTTCTTGTACCTGTTTAAGATTTGAGCCTGCCTTGTCTCTACTCCTGGGTTCTGTCTCTAAAAGAAAATTAAATATATAAAAATTGGCAAACCCATCACACCGTGACACACAAGCTAAGAAAAAATCTAGAGTCATAAACAGAAAATGTATAATTCTCATACTCCATGGTTTGTGCAGGTGCTGCCACCTCAGCCTCAGGAGGCCATTCGTGCTGAGGTGGCCTCAAGGTGATCAGCATCCAGAAGATTCAGCAGAGCTGGGCTGTGAGAAAACTGTGGGAGGCTTCTGAGGAACAAGGTGATGATGCTGTCAAGCAGAAGCTTTGCAGCTGAACCTAAGAAATACCTTCATGCTACATCAGTGAATGGGGCAATAGCAAATTGTTCAATTATTTATACTTTTTATTTGTATTTCAAGTGTTCTTGAGTTGCAGCCAAGGTATTTGTATGAACTCATGCTGTTGCTTGTTGTGGTCAAGCACTCATCTGTGTGTATATAACTTAATTAACTCAACAGTTATCTATTTATATTTAAGTTACAGTTAAAAGTGCTAATCATTGAACAGGGCTCCATCAGATATTAATTTGCAAGTGGTGTAGACAAATATGAGTGGATTTCCAGAGTGATCAGTTGATGCTGTGATCTCAGTGACTTCTCTGCACATATTTTAGAAGGTATTTGACTCAGACTAATTCCAGGCCGTTCCTGTGGGCCAAATACCCATGGGTTCAGTTCCTTGTGATTTAATCCAGGTTATGGCACTCAAGAGTCATTGTGTGATGTGAACCAAAGCACAGGAGGTGACTAGTGGTGGCCAGATCTGCTTCAAAGATGTTCTAAACTGAAACAAAAAAGTCGATTTTATTACTGGGTACCAAAAATGCAAAACACACTTACATGGCACAAATCATGGAATATATTCATGTTTCTGCTATGAGTATATTACACATCTTTGTACTGAAACATCAAATGTTGACCATAAAGGGAATGGAAAATGAAAGAAGTCAGGTAATTTTAATTTTTTAAAAAGCAAACTTGGAGAATGTTAAATACACGGAGAAATGGATATAGAGATATAAAGTGGCATTGCATTTTTTTCAAAGGAGAAGGTGCCTAAATGAAAATGTATCAAACAAGGTAACTTATGCAGGGCTATATTTATGTTGAAGTTTTCATGGAGAATGCCCTATAAATTGGATTATTATATATACTTTTTCTAGAATGTATTAATTTCCTTAAACTTTTATCTCCTTTATGTAGGAGATTTACACTGTTAACCCAGTGCAATGGCCATAAACTCCTTTATACTCCAATGATAGATTACATTCATAACAATAGGATTAAATTCTGCAGTCTTCAAGCCATTGGAAAGGAAATGCTACAGTTTTCAAATAACAGTTTTGGAATTTTAATCCATGCTTTTTACAAATAAATAAAAAATAAAAAAAATAAATACATCTTTCTGAAATATTTAAGTGGTACACTTCAGATTCACTACAAGTCAGAGAAATCACAGGTAGGAGAGATAACAGTTAGTAAGGACAACTTATCCACCTATCTGTGAAAATTAATGTACAATATTAAAATGTTTCTAGAAAAAATAGTTAAATAAGCATGTTTAAATTTATTCAATTAATTCTATTTTTCTAGGATATATTAAGTTACTAATGAATATTTTGGACTTCTTAATTTGAATTTTACACAAGTAAACACACTTTACAGTTTATGATGTGGTGTAATGTGTAGAAATATTTTTCTTTGACTAAGTTAATTTCTCATATATGCACTCATATGTTCAGATTATTTGGCTTTAATCAGACTATAAAGGTAGTATATTATAGGGTTAATTTAACTTTCTTTTATCTCTTAAATATTGCAGAGCAGAGTTCTTTTCTGTCAACACTAAGACTGTTTATGATGCCATGACAGAATTTCCTTAGAAGATCAGACATTATCAATATAAATAAACACTCGGTACCTAGTAGAAAATTATAGTGCACCATGCAGATTGCATTGGTAATTATTCAGAATGCCTTTACATGTTGAGGAACCAAACCAGCCAATCCTAAAATAAAACACATGGATGGGATAATTTACACTAATTATAGACTATTTACCTGGGGAGCACTTTCTTCAATTGTAATTATCTTATGGTATGCTTTATGAAAGTGTCTTCATCAAAACCATAATGAAGTAAATTCTAGGACGACCTTTCATTAGGGGAATGAGACATTTAAAATCATCATATTGTTGATTGGCAGTAATGTGCAAACAGTACTGCTTTGAAACCTAAGAATAAACATTTGCTTTAAAAGTGTTGCCCTGAGTTCAGAGTGACCAGGAGACCTTTCATGTTTCCAAATGGGTTATTCTGCTGCTGAGAGAGCAGCAGCATGTTGGCTGAACACATTCCACGTCCTTTCTCCTCCTCTTTGGGGCACACATTTGCCATTCCTTCTACTGCTTCTAGAAAGAGTTTGCAGGCATTTAGGCCCATCAAAGGTTCAAACAAAGGACAGATGGCTTTTACAATTTCCACTTAAGGTAACCAGCCTTGGGGATGTCTCTCTCAACATGACTAAAACACCTCTCATTGTTACTCTGTTGACAGGTATGTGAACCAGTACTCAGGCCTTGGATAAAGACGGTTGTAATACAATGTGTGAGTCAAGTAGTTTACTAGAAATTATTCTGCTAGCAAAGAAACCATATCTGTTATTTTGCTACTTCTGAAAAGGAGGAAAGGAGAGTGAACTAAAAAAAGAAACTCTTCGAAACAAGGAATGAAGTTGTGATGAGAATTGTCTAAATTCTCAATTTGATGGTCAAAGACAGAAAATCTATCAGGCACATCTGCAAAGATACATTTTAGTGCCCTAAGTAACTGAAATTAGTATTTTCACAGTTTAAGCACTCCATCATTAAATAATATCAAATGTTCTGAACTACTACATTAATCTATTTAATTCTGTGTTTATTAACTCTCTGATCATAGAAGCTCCAAAAAGCTCCTCTAAAAGAATTTAACAGGATCAAGGAACATATTTTGCTTCCACATGTCCTCAGACAAACCCAAGAAGGGAATAAACATTCCCTCTTCTGCTAAACAGTTCAAAAAGGTAAGATAGAGTTGTCATTATGAAATTGGGGTGTCTGTGCCAGATATACTTTAATCTTCACCCTCTGTTTTTGTTAAATATTGACGCTTCAAACTAGGTTGTAATTACTGCCTCATAGTTCAAAGACCACTTAGAAATATATTGTACATCAACCCTGAAAATCCTTTAAAAAATGTTGGTCTTTATCTTCCAACAGCTTTATGAATGTCTTGTTTGTTTTAAACAGTCTGTTACCACAATGGATGCTCCTGTGATTCCTAGAATATATTTTTAAAAATGTGATTAAATAGCTGCTGTATGAATGCATGCACTTGCATAACAACAATATTTGCAAGCATGTGTAAGCAACCCTTAAACTCATTTAAGATAATGTCATCAGGCAATTGATAAGTAAGTGAAGTGGAAATGCAAATCCAGATGTCCACATACTAAAGCCTTATGAAGATCCTAAGGAAGTTCTATGTGTTTGTCAGGAGAGTAGAGAAAGAACCTAAAAATTTGCAATAATCACAGGCACCAGAGTGTTGTGTTCTTGAGAAGTATTGATACCTCTCCAGATGAGAGTGAGACTTGCCATACCAAGTTTGTTTCAGTACACTTATGAGTGGGAGAGATCATAATGCACTGATGAGGGAGATCTTTCCTTTCCTAAAAACCTCTAGAAAAAAAACTGTAACACACCAACTGCTGAAAATGGGTGCATTTCCTTCCTAATTTGTTTTGTTCTCTATTGAAATATATCTTGTCTCTCATGATCTGACCAAAACAAGTAATACAAATATGGAAAATTCTCTACTAAATGGCCTTAAAATGCCAAAATATGTAGGAGGGATAGAATATCTTGGCATCATGTAAAACTGCTGAGACTGAGTGTGCTACATATTTTGCTAATGTATATTTTCAATTTTATTAATTTATTTTTTCATGTTGACATGTGCACACATTTTTCAGATGCTGGCAATTTTGACACTCCAAGTTTGGGTTCCAGGCTCTCTGTGATGGGTTATTCAAGAATGGATTATTCTAAAACAGATTGAATCAGTTCCCTGGAATCTTAGTGGCTTTTTGTTAGAATACTGCAGAGAACCAGAACAGTCTAGTTCTCTCCAGCAAAGAGAACCAGAAAAGCACTTTTGTCTTGCATCAAACTGAATAAAAAATTTGCTCTGCAAAACCACCTCACTAAACAGCTTATGAAACTAAAAACTAGGCATAGTATTGTTGAATCAGTAATTTATTTAGTCATTTCAGTATTCAGCAAGAACCTTAAACATGGTAGACTTAAATGGTTCTGAAGTTAGTCCCTTTGCTTATCTTGAAAATGATCAGTATAGTTTATGTACAATAATAATATATAAAATAAGCCAGTTTAAAAATCTATAAAAGCAACCAAGCATAACAAGTCTTGCCCACAAGTCTTGTTAGTTATTTCACCATTTTGGAAATGGGATATCCAGGTTCCCATTTGCTATGGAGAAAATCTTATCAAGTTTTCTGTTTTAAATCAAATTAACACCAAAATGATTTATTGATCTATAAATAGCAAACACTCAACGAGCAGAAGCAAGGTCATGCATTCACAGTCAACAATAATACAAAAAATAAACTACAATATTAGATGCTTAGAAATTATACAATTATAAATCAACACATACACACACAGACACAAACTGTGTAGGGCAGAAGAGCACACACCCACTTTCCTCTTTCCTACTTACAGAGCTTCTCCTAGGAGAGATGGGCACTTCCACCCATTTGAGCTCACTGTACACTACTGTTCAATTTGCACCAGGACAATTTCCATCCAGATGCACCTTTTGCATTGGCACCAAATAGAGACCCAAAGTATCCATGGAGCATGGTGCCTAAACCAGGCTTAGTAGCTCCTGTGCAGAAACAAAAATATCCCTTAGCTGGATGGTTTTGCATAACTCTTGCTGCACCAAGAAGACACAAGGAGTCAAAATTTCTGGTACTGCAGTTCAGTGTATGCACCTGGCAGTTTTTTTGTGTATACAATATTCATTAGGTTGTGGTCCTCCCCATACCGAAATATGAACCACCAGACTACAGAGCTAAAATTCCTCTACAGAGTTGGTTTAGCTGAGCTGTGGCAATCAAAGAGGCTCAGAGCCTGGCTGTACCTGTGCCTTGTGTGACAGGCAGGGCAGCTAGCTCCTCACCTCAGCCCTCTACCTGTCATACCTTTTCAGACATAACTATTCTCTTGTGTGCCAAGCTTGACACTAGTTTTTATTATATCTGGAACATTTTAGATTTTAATTCAACCACACAACATATTTTTTCTTTAAAAATATTTTTAATAATGGCATTATTTGTCATACATAATGAGGTTTAATTGTACTCTTTAAAACCCCACCGTGCTTGGGAAGTCAATAGGTTTCAAAACTAATTGCACTTAGAAATTTTAATGCCAGCATCTCTTTTACTAAATATTGTAAATGATGCTTTATTTGAAAGTGTTTTCTGTTTACCAAAATTATGCAAATTAAGTGTTCTAACACATATGCAAAAGATATTTAAATTATATTTGTAAAGCAGAGACTCAATTTGAAAAACTGCATGCCACTTATAACTAAGAATACATACTAGAAAAATCATACAACTCTGATTGCATTCTGAAGGGTGAAAAACAATATTTGGATTCTTATCTCCAATCTGAATCTAAAAGCACAACATCAGTAATAAAATATAAAAAAAAAAAAAAAAAAGAAAAAAAAAGAAAAAATAATTTCCTTCTCCCATTTCCAAAGTTATGGTCATATCAAATCTCTTCTTTCAAGATTATTTACAGTATTTTCTACATATTCCATTCACAAATCTCTGGCCAGGTATTCTGGCATGTAGCCAAACATGCTGCTGTCTCCAGAGGGCATGGGGTGGATATAGTGACAACAGGAGAAAATCCAATATGAAGATACATACTGGTTAATCTTTTTTAGTGAGTGACTTTGTTTCTTACAAACATCCCTTTGTGCTTTTTTTACTGAAGATATATTGAAGTATACAGTGACAACCTTTGGTGGATAAATGGGCAGTTGAAATAATACAGTAAGAGTTTTGAAAAAATACTTTCCCACTCAGCAAACTTTTGACCACTTGTTTATTTACAGAAACATTTTCTTGGATACTCAAGAGAGTGTTGATTTAGCATTAAAATCTGAAATAATAATTCAGAAATGATTGGTAGAGCAGGGATTGTAGGAAAACATTTTAGACTTCTGAAAATGCCTCAAAGTCAGAGTAGAATGATATTCAAACTGTGGAAAAGTCAGCAGTTCCACTCTTCAGGAGATTTCAACATTTTCATTTCATTTGAACTATATTCACTTCACTCTATGCATTTTTTTCACTCCCTCTTCTGCTGCTTTGAGCTTTGTTCATAAATCACGTGCTTCAGACTCATTAACATCTTTTAAGTTTATCAACATCTTTCTTTCATGCAAGGCACAAATCCTGGGACGTTTTTCCAGGTGTGGTTTAATGAGTGCTGAGTAGGGCAGGGGATGGTTCCCCCGCTTTATCTCCTGACTGGGCTCATGGCTGCAGTCAGACCTTTGTGCTGTCTCCACAATGCTGTGATGGTTTTATGCTCCAGCTTGTGCCAGAGGATCCTGGGGCATTTTTGGCAGAGCTGTGCCCCCACTGGAGAGTGCCCAGTCTGTGTCACTGCAGGGAACTCTGATACATAAATGTATCTGCACATGTTTGTGAAATACATGAATATATGTGTATGTGTATATGCAATACATATAGGTATGTGATATGCATTCCATGGAAAGGTAAAGATCTATAAAACTGAGCTACCTTTTCCTTTGTGGGAAGTGTACTTGTGAAAAATAAAAAACAACCCAAAAATATGGTTTTTTGTAAATGCTTTTTCTAGTACTAGCAGACTAGATAAAATCAATGCTGAAGAAATATTCAGCTTCATGTGCAATTGTACTGTTAAATAATGACAATCACAGGATCACTGAAAATGAGTTATTATATTCCCAATAGGCTTAACATGATTCATAAAATGATACATATTACATATAATGTCACAGGAAGTATCTTCACAAGTCTTTGAATGCAGTTACCAGGATTGCTGGGAAATGAAATTAATTGTCTCTCTAGATGGTGAGGCTCATTACTGCAGGAAACAATTTAGGTTCTCAGAAAATAACAAGTGGGAATGAATATTCATTTGAATTACCAAGAATTGTTGCAGTGAAAAACATCATAACTATTGGAATATCAGACCTTGTTCTTTAAATGGAATACCAGTGTAAAACCATAAGAGATCAAAAGAAAATATGATCTCTTTCATACTATTGGTCTGTACCAATATAACAATTTCCCTAAGGAGAAAAGCTGTTATTCATTGCCTGATTTCCACTACAATTGAAGAATCATAGGTCACTGATGAAATATTCCAACATTTAAAACATAATATAGGTAGCTACATAGATAAGCAGTAGCAATTATTGAGATATAAATGGTGATAAGGATGCTGTAAATAAATTTCTCAGATACTTGAAAGAAAAAGTTGCAAAAAAGTAAAATAAATTAAGTAAATAAATTAATGACTCATATTTCTACAACACCCAAAGCACAGAGGGAGAGGAAAATAAAGAATAACATCTGTCAAGGAACCACATCACACACAGCAGGTAAATAGCTTTCTTATTAGGCAAACAATAATATTAATAAAATACAAGGGGCTGCAGACCTTCATTTATACTGAGCCTCAAGCCATCAGGAGCTGGTGGCAGCAGTGATTATGTCAATAAAATCTATTATAATGTTTCCTTCAGTTCCCTCTGTTGACGAGTTGACTTTAATAATCATAAACTGCAGGACATTATTTGTAAAGTAACTATTACCACTGAACTTTATCTCTAAGTAAATATGCATTGAATGAAAAGCTCCTCTGGGGCAGGAGTGTAAAAATATCATTGCTCTTGCCTGTCTCGAAAAGAGAATTGTCTTTGGTGGATGATATTGTGAGAATTCATACACTGTTTGCATTTGATACATTTGTTTTCATGAGGTGGAGGTATGTCATGAACAGAACAGTGACATATCTGTAAAAAAAAAACACAAGAGAAACTTGTTTTACTTTAATTATAGACCTGCCTCTCTATGCAGAGACCTCAAGAGAGGCTGTTAAAAGATTATTTTGTTTGCGTGACTAGGTTGATATTTTGGATTGCTTTGGGCCTTGACTATCAGAAATCAGGAGCTGTAATATTTCTAAGTATTAGAAAATTCAGCTGTACATTAAGATGCCAAAGGGTTCAAATGAAGATAACCCACTTGTGTTCTGCATGCTGTGAATATAGAATGCAATCAAACTGGATGGAGGAATTTGATTTGAGGAAGGTCACATGGGTAAATGCAAACCTTAGCAACCAGGACTTACTCAAAAGTATTTGTCACCTCCTATTTCATGAATTATAAGAATATTTGGATGATCTGGAAATCTACATCTCAAAATCTTGAAGTAAGTTCCTTCTGCTAATGAAGGTAGCTCAGCAAATCCAGCTACCTTGTACATTTGTGTCCTAATTGAGAAGTCCCTCTTCTTTTCCCAGAAACATTGTTCTGTCATAGAATACCACTTTAAGAGGGAATAAAGAAAGAAATACCTGATATCAGCCTTACCCTTTCCCTCTTCTCTGGACCAGCCCTCTGTGAGGGTATTTTCATGAGGCTTTATCTGAAATCCAAGTGTCACAACTGCTGGGCTTCCAGATCAAAAGAAAATGTAATATCATTGTGAATTCATTCCCTGGAGCTCCATGTTGCTCTAATTTTCAGCTACCAAAACTTCTGGTGGGGTGGATAAAAGGGACAATGCAGGTGGCAAATACAAGCTAGTCCCTCTTGCTGTGAAAGCTAAGAAAGGTCAGGTGGAATGTGTGAATACATCTAGCAGCAGTGGAAAGCATTAGGCTCCACAAAACAAGGTCTCACATTCAATTTATATTTTATGTTCTTCAGCTATGAGCTGCATAGTCTTCCTGGAAAGTTGCCAGAATTTGAATTACATTATCTGTACTGATTTACAGGACATAGCTGGGATTGTCAGTGTGAAAATGTTCTGTATTGGGAAGTAAGTCTAAAAACTGTATTATTTGGGAATGTAAAGCATCATTGCTGCTTCTCTGAGTTTATGAACTCTGTGTACCGTAGATTTTTCATTCAAAGTAATCATTAATTATAATTGCAAAAACACATCACAAAATTCTGCAGTGCTTGCTCACTCTGCCTGTCTCTGGACACAATGAACAGAGCAGCAGGTATACCCATTTTTCTACCTTTTCCTCTTTGATAAGATCTGCATGAGATAAATGATATCTGTCATACATCAAAGAATAGTTTTTCTTGGTACAATTAATTCAGAACATCTCAAAACAGAAAGAAATTTATTAGATTCCAGCAAACTTCATATAATTTATCATTTAGACTGTTTTAGCCATTCCTAGTGCAGTAATAGTCAGGGAATGGCCAGAAGCTTTTCACTGTCTTCAACTTTACAGCACAAGTGTTTTCAGACTTGGCTGTATAAGTCTGTATTTACTGGATATTATAAAGGGGGTAGAACACCCATTGTCCTTCCAGCCCCCTTTCTCTTCTCATTCATCCTGTTTGTTCAAGTCCTATAACATGGTCAAAGTTGTGAAATTGCATCACTCTGGCACTGTGGAGCAAGGCACAGACCTAGGAGGCACTGAGCCTTGTCTTACAAAAACATGAGTGTGAAGTGCTTAATTCACAAGGCTTTTGAAGCCTTTCTGAAGTGGATAGCAATGGGAGATAGTGGCTCAGAAAATTACCTTTTAAGGATTTTTTTCTTAGTTTCTTTCTCCTTCTCTGCCTGCAGCAAGAACAACCACAACAACTTTATGGTAATTTTGATATGGAAATTTTCAGGATAGTTATGACCATGAAACTCCTGCAGAGTTCAGAAATAAGGATATTAGGAGTTTCTTCACAGACTTGATTCCCATCATATTACCATGCATTGATGCACACAGTATCTCTGTAAGGTCATGAAACATTATTGATTATCACTCCTGTTCTATTTTTCAGAAACTGAGAGGGAAATTAGTTTATCTGAGGTTGCAGGGCAGAACACAGTCTTGCCTCCTTGTCTTTTTTGTTTGAGCTTGTCCTTTACCACAAGTTAATCAAATCTTTTTCTTAGCAAGGCATTCATACAGTCTATAAAGGACAAAACCCCTTTAATATGTGGGATGTAGGTCACATTCTGGGTCACTGCTGAGAGGAAAAGCTACACCAAGTTTAGTTTTTTACAAAAGAAATGTGCACATTTGTTCTGGATAGAGTGAGCTCATGTGCACCCTGGGTTCAGCTCTCCCTCACTCATATGAGCTGCTCCTGGGTTAATTTCCAGTGATGTGGAGGCCAAGGACTGCTCCTGACCTTATTTTTCCTTCCTGTTGTAGTGATAAGCTGTAAGGTGCATGGGGAAGTTTGTAACTGCCTGAAGTACCAGTAATACCTGAAAGCCTCTGAGCTTTGCCACTCTATTATGTCCATTCACTCAAAGAAAATATTTAAAATGGATGCTTTTTTCCTCTGAGTGCATCTTGAAGTAAGCTTATAAAACATGAACATTCTCATGCTTAAATAAAAGTTACACTTTTCTCAGTGTGGACACTGTTATTTAACATACTTGTTCTCTATAGTCATCATGGCTTGTTTAGGCCAAAACACCAAAAATCCCATGTTTCAGATTACTCAATGTAGTGTTCAGTACCAGTGCCTACAGTTCATTGAGAGCCTTACTGGGGAGAATAACAGATTATTTCAAAAAATACATATTTTTATATGTGCTTCAGTATGTAATTGTATGAAACTTTATGGTAAGAATATTTGATTTTGATTCTATTTGTTGTGCTGTTGACTAAAGGTAGGTAGGAAGACAGATTACATTAATGCTTAACAGGAAAACCTCATAGTATAAAGGCAATAAATAGATTATTTTTCTCAAATATAAGACATAGCAGTGTTATACTCCACAATGTTGATAATTTAAGTCCTAATTTGAGTCCTAAAATTCCATGTGTTACATTGCACTCCATTTTGGTGGTGGAAAAATCTTCATATTGTAGCTGAAAAGTAATGTGGGCCATAATATGTAACTACTGTTGCAGTTAAAGTATTCCCCACCAAATTTCTTCAGCAAAAAATATAAAACTACAGTATCTTCAAGTTATCATTGCAATTGAAAATGGGCACAGACGTTACTGTGTGATATTTGATGAGCTTTATATTGGGAATAAAAACAAATACAGATGTTCTCAGAAGTGGACCAGAAAAACAAGTAAATTAAAGCAAAATTAAAGATGTCAAAGCTACTGTGAATGTCATGCCATCAGTTGGTAAATACACTGGTAAATATATTGCTACATTTTTGGGATATTCCACTAAGATATTATTCTTTTATTGAAAGCACATCAGCCACTTCTTTTTGCATGACAGTATTTCCTCCCCTTTAAGGATGTGTGTCTTTAAGATGCAGCTGTTGAAGTTTGGTTTAATGATGAGACTCTCCTAAACTCATTCAGGTTTGCTGCTGGGTTGTAGTGGAATTCCAGGCTGCAGCATCACCTTGGTGTCCCAGATCCTGGGAGCACCGAGCTGTGAGCTGTCCATCTGTCAGATGCAATCCTATCCCTCTCCATCTCATTTTCTGCCAAGACCTATATTAATATTTCAGTGTTTTGATCCAGCTTTGTGTTTTAACTTTTTGCATGTTCATTTTCTTTTACATCTAGGCCAGTGAAAATATCTTCAGAGAAGTATAGGTTGCAGCTGAAGTGAAAAATGAGAAAATTTGAGTCTTGTTGAAGTCATATGAACACTTCCATGGGGTCTGATCTCAAAGAAACTAAAGGTCCTTAACAGGTAATTCAGTTCTAAAAAGGTGCTCCAAGAGCCTGTAGTTTTCTCTATGGTCTTTTAAAAATATATCTATCTATATCTATATCTATATATCTATCTATATCTTATAGTGAAAATATTTTTTTTCATAATCTGAAGATCTGGTGCCTTACTTTACAAAAATCCAAAACTGAAGAACTCTTGTGGAAATTGAGAGATGATTGCCAGAAAAAGAATAGACAACACCAAATCTAGACATATTAAAATAAGAGATATTTTAAAAATTATCCATTAAACAAAAAACAATAGGAAAAAAATAGAAAAAAAAATAGAAAAAAAATAGAAACAAAATAATAGAAAAGTAACTTACTAAATAATGTAGGGTAAATAAAATATCTTTGGCAACTCGAAGAAGAGAAATTAATTGCCTTAGAAATGTACTTTCTCATGTTACATACAAGAATAATTATTTTTAAATTGAATTTTCACTTAATGACCCAGCTATATTTTAAGATGTATATTAATAGAGACTAAATTGAGATTGCATCTAGGGAAATTAAATTTTGCTTTTTCTTGTGTATTTTGTGCCTTCCATCAATATCTTGGAAGTGTTAGGTTGAGGAATTGAATTTAATATGATGACTAAGCCCAGCTCTTCACCCTCTCTTACTCTCCAAATCCTCATCAAGGACTGCTATTTGTAATATGTACCATAGTAGGCCAAATCATATTTCTAAAACTTTGTCCACACAACCGCTAGTCAGTAAATTTAATTGTTATTTTCTTAAAAAAAAAAAGAATGTGTCTTATAGTTCAACTTGCAGCTGGTAATAGTCATAGACTTGCTTCCTCTGTTTACTGAGGAACTAAATTGGTAGTTTTATTTTGAAATTGTGATTGCCCTTTAACTCTGAGTTTTTCTTCCTCTTTGCTTCAGTGAGAGGTGTGCAGAATGTCAGACATTGAGGAAAAACACTGAGAACTTTAGTGTGGTGACTCCTTAGGAGTATTCTAAGAAACCACATTCTTAGTCCTAGAAATGCTGGCAGATATTCAAAATGAAAGGGATGTCTAAAACTACCCTAACTGCTTTCTAGAACAGACCACAGGATCTGACCTAAATTTCAACTCATAACCTAAACATTGGAAGTATTTCCAAGCAGATTTTTGATTAATAAATCTTGGGGTTGAGAGTGCACATATATGATTTTTTACCAAAATAATGAATGCTTTTTGTCATGAGACATGGCCTCTATGTGCCCTACAAAACCTAAGGGTTTTGTCTGAACTTACAAGCAGGTTTTAGTTTTAAACAATGGGTCTTTATTATTTTTTTTTAAATCAGCAATCATAACTTATGTGTTTTCAGAAATGTGCCCTGAAAATTCTCAGAATTCTGTCACTTGATTCATCAGGATGAATGAAGATGAATCCACATGAAATTCTGATTTTTATTTAGATTGTTGTTACTATAGAATATCAGAAGCCATTTTCTGTTGCTTTAATAGTTTTTATAATGCTGTGCCTTTTTACTTTTTCATAATGTCTAATTTCTGCAGTGTCATTAAATTCACAATACAGTGCATTTTCTTAATAATACTTGGAATTCTGAATTTGATCCAAACATCTTTGACTTATAAAATTTATTTTCCCCTCTATATAAAGTTATAGAGTAATAAAACTAATTTTCAGGTGTTGCAGGTACAGAAAGTTCCTTTCAATTTCCCAGACTGAGGATAAGCTGGCCATTAATTTCACCTTAGCTATTTGAATTTATATATCTGGCACTGTATACAGGTTAGTTTCTGTTGAAGCTTTGCAGAGTGATTGCCTTTTATCTCTTACATTTCAGTAAGATTCTCACTACCAATGATCAGGTACCATCTAATGAATTTAAGAGGCATCTTAAATGTCATTTAAGATGTCCTAGATTATTCTTTCTGCCTAGAGAGGGGAAAAATGTCCCTGAATTTCTTATGTCATGTCAAGTATCTCTGTGTATACATATTAGATGTGCTGGGCATCAGCCAAATAGCACCTGAAAATTGTGTGTAGAAAACTGAATTGAGACCAGGGGCACTCCATAATGTGTGATTCACAATATCCAACATCACCATGCTAATTATGCTCAAAGTAGGAGTTAAGAGCCTACGAAAGTTTGTGAAGAAAGAACTATACAGGAAATCCAGTCCAGTCCAACATGGGCACAAATCCTTGTCTAACTGTAAATATTCAGTGACCCTTGGGACACCCTGTAATAATTTCCCAAGACTCCAGTTGTCACAAGAGCCCGAGTCTGCTTTAAATTCTTTGTCAAAACTCCAGTATCTCTGTACCTTGGATACTTTAGGGATAAATTCTTGTATGTAAGCAATTGAGTCCCATTCCTGGTGGCTGATTGCTGACCTGTATTCTAGGGCCAACTGCTGGTCTTGGTCAGCTGTAAAGTCCTGCTGACTCCCCTGAACTCAGGCACATGATGTCAGCTGAGAGGCCACAGAAATCAGAAATGTGTGACAGCTGACAAGTATGACTGCATGGCATGAGCACTGCTGGATATCCTGTGTCCTTCTGGATCAGCGTGCAGGAGCCAAGTGGGATACTGTGGGTCTTCTCAGACATAGATACTAAAAACATTGAACCAAGTTTCATGGTTGTATGGTAATCCAGACCCTTATGTGCTTGCTTGCATCCACACAGATATCTTAATAATTCACACTAGATATCACTACAGTTGTATTACCAAAACTGATTTGTCTTTCTCGTTAAATATTTGAGAGTAAAAGAAATCATCCTTCATTCCCCATTCATCTCTTGGTTTTGAAATTTACAATTTCTTTGTAATCCTGGGTGAAACTCATGAAAGGTCCTTCAGCAATATACCTGAATGAACCTGATCATTGGTAGAGAGCATCTTATTGAAATGAAAGAGCAAAAAACAATAATTGTACAAGGATGTAACAGAAATTAACCCATATTACAATTCTAAAATGGCTAAGGTGAAGCATTGCAGGTATTAGTGCACTCTTTAATACTGAAGGGCTATACAAATAAAATATAAATTAACATCAGAATGTAGAAAAAAAGTGCAGTTCTTCACATGAATTCATTAGTTTTAGGAAAGCAAAGCAAGCATGGTGAGGTAAAATGGCAGAACCATAATACAGCTCTCTCTCTAAATCTTTTAGGCAAAAAAAAAAAAAAAAAAAAAAAATTATGAATTCTGTAGTGTGCCTGTTTGAGATGAAGAAAATATACTCTATGCAGATCAACAAAATTACATTATAGTGGCTACTAAGATTAACAAAATAGTTTAAAGTTGGGAAAAGTAAAGTAAAGTAGGACAAAGTACATAAAGGCAAATTACTAACAGAAGGGAAGAAAGAGCTGAAAAGATTCCTTAGTTTGACTTTGTAGTTACACATGGGGTAATGCACAGCTCTTGGAATAGCAGACTTGAAAGATTTTCTATGTCTGTGAGCAAGATGAAATGAATTAGTGATGAAGCCCAGGCAATACACTTCTCTTCCCTAGGAAGAATGGCTGACTATACTTTTGAGTTGGAGTATCATTGGAACAATTTTGCTGTGGGGTATCCCCAACATTATTCAAGTTCAGGCAGAATTCTTCAAGAAATACACTGATATTTCTCACAGTGCCTGTAGTTCCCTTACTGCACCGGTTCCACATTATTCCTGACTCATCCTTATGGCTGTCAATTGAAGGTTAAGTTCCATTTTTATTGCTGTCAGTGTTGCATTGCTCTTTCAGGGCTTATAAAAAAAGATGAAAGTCACTTGAATAAGGGCTGTGTAGTGGGTGGATATACTGTTAGCTCCCACACAAGAGAGGCCACTGTCTCTAGAAACTGGATTGATTATCTTTCAACACCTAATGAAACAAAAGTAGTGGAACTTCTATTAGATATTTTTTCAAGTTATGAGTAAACATGTTTATAAGAAGGTAAAATGAAGTTAAGATGCAGAATGTGAACAGCAAAAGAGTGATTGTGAAGAAACTGAAAAAAAAAAAAGGTATCTTCTATCAACACATTAAGAAAAGGAGGATTTGCATACCAAATAAATATTTGGCTTAATAGATTGTAATTTCATTTTTTTAATGTCTTACAAATCACAAATACATAATGCAATTTGCACATCCTATCGTTAGAAAGAGAGTTATCTTGCACAGGAAGAGTCCAGGACATTCTTGTACAAAGGAATAAAAAATTGTCAAGGAGTAGTGAAACATGTGAATATGCAGATTTAAATAGCTGAAATGGGTGATTTTTTTTCCCCAAAGACATCTATATGCATCTTTTTCCTTATTCCTTTCCTACACCATGTTTTAGAGTTTTATAGATTTCTACTTCCACTGTTAATAGATTACAGCATTAAAAATTGTTTTATATTCTAAAGTCATCAATTTTATATCATTGGAACATTGGATTGTATCATGAGGTTCACAGAACAGAATAAAGAATATTCATTACCCTTGCATTTTTTAGTGTTTTATGTTTTAGCAAGGAAAATATTTTTGCAGAAAATTCACTCCCAAAACAACTTTTCTCAGTAATATGATTATTTTCTTGGAGTGCTTATGCTTTATATCAACAAAAAATGCAATTTGTGTGAGCTTCTGAGCTATATTAAAATACATATATTTAATATTGTATGGGATGTTATTGCATTCCTGTCTCATGCAACAATACAGCTTCTGATGACACAGAAGAATGGAATATTATTCCACTTTTTGTTTAGATTATCTTCACACTACAGTTAAATTTATTGTGTTTACACTTCACTGCAGGATGACAAGTATCATCAAAAGGCTATTACTAATATAAGAGACATAAAAAAGAAACCTTATTTTTGATTTCATCACTTTAATAGGAAAGGGAAGCATAAACTGCTTTGCTCATCTAGATGGAGTTTAAGACAAAGCTACCATGTATAGTTCTGTTTGATACAGGACCTTAGTGAAATTGTTTTGGGAACTGAAATTAAATGCTTGTTCCTCAGATAATTACTACATCAGTCTGTACAGTCCTAGCAAAACAGTGGATGGGAAGTTTAGGCATGTGCTTGGACTTGATACTCATAGGTCCTTATGCCATCTATTAAAGAATTCAGAAGACTGATTTCTTTCTCATTGGAAACCATATTTTTCTTTACCATAGAGGACACTCCTCTCAAGAGGACAAGTTACTCAAATCCTTCTGTATGATTCCCATGATCTGGTATGTAAGAATGGCCTGATGATTTCCACCATTCCCTCAGACCATTTTCCAATACACTGCAATAACAAAATCTGCTTTCACACCATAAACTTTATTTTTAAACTAATAGTTTCCCAGATTTGGAAGTTATTTGCCCATATTGATAAATTGTTTGTACTTTTGAGGCTTTTTTGGTTTTGGGTTTTTTTTGGCTGAAGAAAGCTATTATTCTCACCTGCAGACCCCAAAATGCCTTGAGGGTTACTGTGAGCCAGGAACAATTGCCACTTGTTGTCTTGCCTGATTCCATGATATTTTGAAGTGTAAGACAGTTTATTTGTTTTAATGCAAGCTCTGTAGAGCCAAATCACCTCAAGATAGGAGAACTGCTGCTTCTGGCCAAGTGTTTTTACCATTTGTCTGTTAGATATATGTCATGTAGCTCACACGTCCATAATAATATTTTTTTAGATTAATCAGTATTTAAAATATTCTTTTATACACACACACACACATATATATAAAGAGGGAAAAAAAAACCCCTCAAATCTTTACCTCAGTCCATTACATGATTTATGATTTTCCCTGTGATCCATGCAAGGGTATGTGCTGTGTTTGGCAAATAAAGCTATTGAATGTTTTCCATCTCTCATGGAAACCTGTAGTCTGTGTTGTTTTGCAACTCCAGGGAGTATTGTGACTGCACTGTCATTAAAAGTCTGAAACATAGATTTGCTGGAGCCTTGCACAATCTCATATCTTCTATCTGGCATACTAAAGTGATATTTGAAAAGGAACAAACTTGTAACCAGTAATATCTTAATGGAATGAAGAAATTTGTATGGATAAAGCAGACTTAGCTGAAAACAGAAGTTTTGATTAGAATTTTTTTTCCTATTTGTTACTAGAAGCAATTACCTTTCCATTCTTATCTGCTCCAAGAGGTTAAGGAGCATTATTGCTATACACTGAGACATCAGAAAAAGTTCAGAAGCAAGGTGATGAACTTGCCACTGACCTGCTGCATTTTTTTAGTATATTCACATACTTTCAAAACTCAGGCTTCATATTCCCTTCCTGAAGAGTTTACATGTTGATAAACATCACAAACTAAGTTCTCTGCTGCTGTATATAAATGTTCCTATATTTTTATTTGAGCTTCAAAATATTTTATTCAAATATATACTTAGAACCAAGTCTTTTACACAAAAAACACACAACCCTCTGCACATATAGAAGAGCATAAAAATGTCATGGTGACAATTTTGATTTTCAATTTTAATTTCATACCTGTTCTTTAATACAGTATGTCTTTAACCCTATTCCTTTAAAAAAAAAAAGAATTATTACATGTGAAACATGTGCAGAAAGCACCTGTCATTTTCAGTTTATTGTATGTCAGTATTTACACTGGTTGCAAAATCTTTGGCCCTGTAAGTGATAGCAAGATGGTTGTATTATCCCAAACTTTAGCCAGTTCTTGCAACATATTTGTGTATTGAAAAGGGTAAAATGTGGGTGAAACTGTTTTTATTCTTTCACTATGACCTTTGTGATTTTATTTCTAAAAAACTTATTTGGAAAAAAAACAAAGCTAAACAAAAAATGGACTATATCTTAGTAAATTAAAGGTGAATAGACAATTCATTACACCTACATTTTCTGTTATCTATTTTTTTAGTCCTAAAAGAGGTTGAGCTGTATGTAAATCAAATAATGGGAATGGGTTTTTTCCCACTGTTCTTTTCACCTTGAATTCTGCCTGGACAATGTTTGGGAGAGGACAAGGTGTCCTAGACAGTACCATATCCATCCTGAAGAATTAATGATATAACAGGGATTTTCCAATGCCTAGGCACACTCCCAGACACTGTTAAAATAGTAGTATAGACATAATCACTGATGTAAAGTGACAGGTTCTGGCTCCTCAGGCAAATAGAAAGGTCAGGAGTTCATTTTAACAGACAAATTTATTTTTATAATGCTCTTTTCTGACTGTATTTTTACGTCTGAATTGTAGTATAGAGAAAATAATACAAGAAAATATGTTATATAAGAAAGCAATTGTGGCTGTTATCTTTGCAAAGGGAAAGAAGGAAGATCCAGGGAACTACATGCTGGTCAGCCCCACCTCAATCCCTGGGAAGGTGGAATGCTGGAGCAGTTTGAGGAAGGTGATTCTTGCACCCTGCTCAGCACTGGGGAGTTCTGGGTCCAGTTCTTGGCTCCCCAGTACAAGATGTGTTCCTGCTGAAGTGGTTCCAGGGCAGGACCACAAGGGCAATGAGGGTATGAGAGCATCTCTCCTGTAAGGAAAGGCTGCGAGAACTGTGATAGTTTAACCTGAATAACAGAAGGCTGAAGAAAATAACCAGCAAGAGAGAAAGAAGATGCAGAAACCAGGCTCTTCTCAGTGCTACTCACTGACCAGACACAATAGGCACAAATTAAAAAACATGGCATTTAATCCAATCACAGTCACATTTCTTTATCCTGTAGGAGTGACTGAGCACTGGAAAAGGTTTTCCAGAGAGGCTGTGGAGTCCCTACCCTTGAGGATATTCAAAGCCCTGGGCATTCCTTAGTGACCTGCTCTTGATGATCCTGATGGAGCAAAGGGTTTCTCTTAAAGTCCATTTAACCTCAGCATATCTGTGAAACGTTGGATGGGCATATATGCAGCAGTATCAAAATGTATTTAAAGGAACAATTCTGTATTTTAACAAACAGACAAGAAACCAACCCATCTAGATTTAACACAACCTTCAGTGAATGCAAAGCTAAATAAAATAAAAATCTGAATAGAAGGGATGATCCAGCAGACTTTGAAAGAGCAGGCAAGCAAACAGAGAGTAAAATTTTAACCTCTGATCTTTAGAAACAACTTCCTCACACAGTTCTTGATCCTGAAACAAGAATACAATAACATTTTACAGTGCATTGCCATCCTGACTTTCACAATACTCTTTGTGGGATGAGGCATTAGCTTTGTTATTTGCCATTCTGTCAAAAAATAATAATAAAAATAGACAATGAAATGCACCATACCAGTAATACAGGGAGCAAAACCTACAGCTGTGATCTGTCATTTCCCTGCTGAATTTTTCCTCACTAAGCCATAGAAATCACTGTCATTTGTCCCATGTCACCAATCCTCTGACTCTTACAGTTGTCATTCTGAAATAATTCAGTTGTAGCTGGAGAAATAAGACACAGCAGGTAACATTTTTCCTTGCTCCTTCTGTTCCTCATGCTGTAGTTTACAGGTCAGAGTACTCTTATGACAAATGAGAGGTGAGATTTCACTCCTGAGGTAAAGCACATCTTCTGTTTTTTGAGTGAAAATCTTAACCACTGGGATTTAATGCAATGTCACTGTTCTTACAGAACAAATCCAACTAACCTATGTCTTCCCCCGAAGGAAAGGATTCATCCCAAGAAAGAAAGACTAACAGTCTTTAAGGATATATTCTAGATTTTTTCCTCATGGAAAATGCCATAGATCCTCTGTGATATCCCACTACTTGGATTTTTGCCTATGAATAAAATCTTTTCACTGAATAAAAATCATACTACATATGAAAAAAGAGAGAAAAGTCTGCAGAGGAACTGCTTAATTATAGCAATTTATCTTTGTGTTCCAATGTGTAAAGGGAATTTTTTGAAGGCAAAACAATGTGGGAAGAGGAGCTGAAAAAAAAGAAAAATAAAATCTTTCATCTGCCCACATGTCTCTAATGTGATGTAGACAAGTGAAGAGAAATTCAGAAAAATGACCTTACATTCTTTCCTACAAGAAATTTACTCTTTCCTACTAGATCAAGAAATATGCATAGAATACTACTAGTCTGTTGTGGCAATATCTTGACTAACAAAAATAAAAGTGTCTCTGGCTTAGCAGGCAGAGGAAAATTCTAGCCAAGTGTCAGGAGCTGAACATCAGGCTCTGATTTATTCCATTTTCCCTAGTCTTTGAAGTGAAATAAAGAACAGTGTAGGAGAGAGAGAGAGTCTGGTGTTTATTTGTGTTTGTTACTCTCTCAGATTGGTGTTAGGGGCCACTTTTAACACTAAACAAAGATATCTGATTTAATTATTTTGTCATAAGAGAATTAAATTGCTGCTTGGGTTTTTTCTTTTGTTGTTTTTTGTTTTTTGTTTTCATTGGGCTATATTACTTGTGTGTTTTTGTGGAGGTTTGAGAGCTGTAAGGCAAATCTAGGACATCGGTAGTGTCCTCTCTCTGCCCTGAAAGCAGTCAATAAGTTTTGTTTACTTGAAAGTAGTGGAAGCTCTTACTCCTGGAAAATGCTGTCATGGTATATGTCTGGTAGTCAGAACACTGACTAGTATTTGTGTACTACATGCACTTTATATAAAAATAATATAAAATAAATGTCTAAAGTATTTAGCAATATTAAAGTCCCACTGAGAGATCAGTATAATAATATTTCATTATTTACATGATGAATATGTAAAAAGTACATGCATGTGCAAATATTTGTAAATGAGCCTCATAGAACAGTCAAGGCTTGAAAAGACTCTGGAGACAACCTAATTAAACCCAGCTGCTTAGAGTAGAGTCAGCTACAGCAAGTTCTTCATGGGCATTGATAGAATAGACACTGAAAGCTCTCCAGATAACTTGTTCCAGTGTCTAACCACCAGCACAACATTTTTTTTCCTTGTGTTTAAATAGAATTTTGTGTATTTCAGTTTCTGTCCACTGCCATTTGTCACTGGGTACTGCTGAGAGCCTGGCTCCATCTTCTTATCTTCCTTCTTAAGTGTTTAAGCACCTTGAGCACTCCCAGCTGAACTCCCAGCCTGTCATGTGTCAGATGCTTCAATCCCTTGGTCATTTCCATGATGTTTTGCTGGACATACTCCAGGATGTTTGTGTCACTACTTAACTGGAAGACCTAGAACTGAACACAGTACTCCACATGCATGCCACCAGAGATGAGTAGAGGGGAGGAATCACTTTTCTTGGACTGCTGACAACCCTCTACCTAGTGCAGTCCAGGATGCTGGTGGAGCACATTGCTGGCTCATGAGCACCTTTTATCTGACAAGACTCATAGGTCTTGCTTTGATTTTTTTTTTTTTCAATGCTGCTTTTCAGCATGAACATTAGGTGAAAACAGTTGTATACATTTATCAGTCATTACTCAGATTTCTAGCATTGCTATGTGCACGTGGAGATGAAAACAGTCAGTGAACAGTCACACTTATATCTGTACTAATACACAATAAAACTAGTCTTTTTTTTTTCTGATTGTGGAATTCATATGTCTAAACTCTTTTAACCTCCAAAAGAGGGTGTTGGTGTTTCATTACTTATGAACTTTGTTACTTAAAGGCATCTTTCCTATATTAAATAACAAACAAGGGATCCTTCTATTTAAAAGCATAGATGATTTTATTGGTACTGTGTCACGTATATATATATATATATACACACACAAATATATAAAATAATGTTTAAAGGCTTTAATGTGAATAATTTGCCTGGTGAATGCTGAGTCACACTAGTAAAGCAGCACTAAATTAGTCATCTTACCTGACAAAGTTCTATATAAAGAAAACATTAGCTCTGGGCTTAGAAACAGCAGGACTATGCCATCAAATACTGCACAGAGGGAAACTGAGTCTGGTGGCAGGGATTATATTGTTTTGGAGAGCAATCCTCATTGCAGTGTTCATGAAGCTGAAAAAAATGCAATCATTTCTCAGCAGAAATAACAGATGCATAAAGTCTAGACTGTAAAATAAAAAAATAATTGAATCATGCACTAATTTAGTAGAAAGGTTGCTCAGGAAGTCATTTATTCCATCCTTTGCTCAAAGAAAGAGCAATTAGATCAGTATGCAAAGACAAATTTTGGTCACCTTCAAAGATCGTAACTAAATGGGAACTTGACAGACAGTTACTGCAGAAATGAGTCCAAGTCCCATCTAATCAAGGAGGATCTGTCTACATCAATAAAATCAGAATCACATCCTTACCAGGGAATAGGAAACAACTGTAATAACCTGAGGATATCAAGTTTGTAAGGATTTCTGCTTAGTGATGAGTCAACATTAAAAAAAGGAAAAAAAAAAAAAAGAGAGACAAAAAAGCAGTAAAGAAAAATAAATTCTTAATGGCTGGAGATAACAGATAATAAGAAAACTGAAATGTTTTGTTTTGCTGAATTCTGGGCTCTTGAACAGCACGTTCATTCATAGTCAGTGATGACATTCAACCTTAACTTTGTAGCTGATAATACAAGCGAAACGAGATGTTCACGGGTCTCATTGGAAAGCATCCTCATATTATGGGATATTTGAGAGGGCACGTAGATTTGTGTAAAGCCTATAATGGGATTTTTAGTGGAAGGGCCAAAGATATGGAAAGCAAAGTACAAGCCTGAATGACTAGAGAGAATGGCTATAGAAGAGTTCATCTGGGTGCAAGCCAGCAGCTGGTCAGATTGTCCTGCACATCATTATAGTCTGACCTCTCTTCTTATTAAATTTTATTCCAAACTGTTGGCTGACCAATGCTAATGTCTAATCTGTATGAATGTGTGACAGCGATTCATTAGAAAATTTCAAGCTGCAGCAGCTGAGAAGTAGGTTAAACCAGCACCTGAATAGATCAATTTTCAAGTAGTCAAAAGATACTTAAATTGTGAGTCCAACACAAAATAGCGAATGAGATGAACAGAAATAACTCTTTCAGGGGGAAGAGGAGGGGGAGCAGCAGGAGGGGGTAGAGAGAGAAAGAAAGAAAGAAAGAAAGAGAGGGAGGAGTACAAACTTTATTTTAAGTGTCTTGCAAGTGAGACACCAATTCATCCATTCAAGTGTGACCTTTAATTTTCCACAGCAACATTCTGCCAATGCAGTGTAGAATCTGAAACACAATAGTTCTCAGTCTTTTTCCTACTTCTGCTTCCTAGCCAGGTCTTCCCATTTTGCATTGCCTAACTTATATATGTATACTTGTCAGTGATTAACTTAACTATATTTTTTACAGGCCATTGTTCCTGTTTGTCAAGATAATTTTAATTCTAGCCTGCTTTGCTCTTAAATTTCAATAACTATACTCACGCTTCCATCATATTGCTCATTATTATCAATATTCAATTATGTTCAGCTCTGAACAGATGTCAAAACCATGAGCTCTACTGGATGTCTCCAATTCCAACAATAAATACTCTTTGGGGTTTAACAAATTTGAAGACTGCTAGGGCCAGCTATCTCAACATTGTTGTAGCAGAAAGAGAAAGCAAGTTTATTGACAATATACCACAAGCTATAGAGTTTTTTATATTATCAATTATTCTAGCTTCTGAAATTGCTATGTTTGTCTCTATACTTCTCACTTTTGCAGTACAGTTTTTCATACATGTGTATTGGTCAGGAATGAGAAAGTACAGTGTGTTCCTTTTTAATATTGCTATAATTAAGCATTCCAGGTTTCAAAATGGGAGATTGGGACTGTAATAATACAATTGTTTTTCTAAGACTAAGAATAACACCTTTTTCCTATCAATCGCTTCTAGGAAGAAAGTCTGCAGCATAAATCTGTCCTGTGCTGAATGGGTATATGTATAAAAACCTATCACCTTGACTTTATCAAATTGTCAGTTTTCAGGATTAATAAATACATCAGGAGAAGATCTTAGATCTTCTAAGTGCAACACCTATTTTAGATACTTGAACGATTTAGATGCTGAATGAGAATTGCTGTATTCTGACAAGTTTTGAAATTCTGGTACCTTCTTTTAGATTTCCCAAAGAGATAATGACTTCTTTTGTAATAGTCATCTTTGTCATAGGTGTAGAAAACTAGAGCACCATTACCTCCATACCCTGGAGGATGTCTTGCTCAAGGTGACCTGACATTTGTAAGGTAAAAATGGAATACTGCTGTTTAGCTCCTGCTAAGCACCAGTAAAGCTATTTTATTGATTCTCTGTCATACTGCTTACTTTCTATAAAATTCACTTTGACATCTTACAAACTAGACATCACGACACTTTATTGTTGCATCCACCGAATCCATCTACCTCTGAGATATTTTTTTGAATTGTGATTGTAACTATGATATTTCTTCTTATTAACAAAAGTAAATGAAATCTCTATATTACCTGCCCAGTGTAAAAATCTGCTGAAATTATAGGATAGGTATGGAGAATAAAACAGAGAGTGAAATGAAACTGAAAAAGGAGCCCAATATCTTTGGCCTGATCGAGCAGAAACTGTGGGAGAGACAAAGACAGATAAATGCTCCCTGGGCAAGAAGTGACCAAGAAACATTGTGAAACTTTGTGGTAAGATAATATTGCCAGGTGACAGATGTCATGAAGAATGTGTAACCAATGGGAAACTGTTGCCAAAAATAGAACGTTATATAAATGCCACATAAGTGGAACCCCATATAAACATCTTGTATATTCAACAAAATCGACTTCTGATCCAAAGTCAGATTTCCCCCTCCCTCAATTGCCCACAGATAGGTCAAGGTCTAATAACTCTCCAGTCAACTGTAGACCTTGGACTTCTTGGATGCAAAGACAGCACCCCCGAGAGGTTCATTCTATCTCACCTCTATTTGCTTCTTTTCTTTTCAGGCTGACTTTAGAGTATTACCTTCTTAGAAATAAGCTTAAGGAGACTACAAGATTATTCTAATGCCTAAAAGTCAAACACGAAGTATAGAGCAGCCTAAATCAATCTGTATCTCCAAAGTATGACAAGTTTTCTCTAGAAGTATGACAAAGACAATCACAAAATTGTAGAATCTTTTAAGTTGGAAAAGGCCTCTAAGAGCATTGAGTCCAAAAAATTAACCCAGCACTGCCAAATCCACAATTAAACTATGTCCTCAAATGCCACATCTACATGTCTTTTAAATACTTCTTGAGCAGCCTGGTCCAATGCCTGACAACCCTTTCCATGAAGAATTTTTTCCTAATATCCAGCCTAGCCTTGGCACAACTTGAGGCCATTTTAGTCTTGTCCTATAACTTCACTTGAGAGAAAAGACTGATCCCCACCTGGTTACAGCCTCCTTTCAGGCAGTTGTAGAGTGATAAGGGCTCCCCTGAGCCTCCTTTCTTCCAGGCTAAGTACACCCAGCTGCCCCAGCTGCTCCTCACCAGACTCATGCCCCAGACCTTTTGCCAGCTCCACTGCCCTTCTCTGGACTTGCTCCAGCACCTCAAAGTTTTTCTTGCAGTGAGGGGCTCAGAACTGGACACAGCACTTGAGTGCAGGGTGATAATCACTGCCCTGATTCTGCTGGCCCCACTATTACTGGTACAAGTCAGGGGCCATTGGCTTTCTTGGCCACCTGGGCACATCCTGGCTCATGTTCAGCTGCTGTTGACCAACACCCCCAATCCTTTTCTGATGAGCAGCTTTCCAGCCACTCTTGCCCAGCCTGTATCTCTGCAGGGGTTGTTGTGATCCAAGGGAAGGACCCAGCACTCGGCCTTATTGAACCTCACATGATTGACTTTGGCTCTTCCAACCAGTCCAGATCCTTCAGTAGAGCTTTTTAATTAATTTGAATTAAATGGAAAGAAAAGAAATACTCCACTTCTTCTGGAAAAATAAACAGAATCAATTCAAGAATTCTTAAGAGCCCTCACAGAACATGTTAACACTATTTTAGACCTGCAAGGTTCTGCTATGTTGGTGTCACACATGGAATGCTAAATAATCTAGTGTCTAAACAAATCCACTAAGCCAATGTATTGATGGGAAGGAAACACAGCTGATTAAACATGACGCATAAATAACAGTATGGAGGTAGAAACTTAGCTAAGCAGATAAAACACAAAATGTTTACTGTAATGTGCTACTGAAAGATAACAAGGCAATAAATAGCAAAGTAGAAAAGCTTAAAAATAAATCAAAGTTCTATAGTATGTTCATCCTAGGGATTTCAGAAACAAAAAATATAATATAAACTTTTAAAGTCAGGCTCAATGACTTTTGTGTTTACATTTTGGAATTTAAACACAAAAGAGATAACCTGTACAGAAACCCACTCCAGCAGAAAAAAGTAAAGCAGCAAATGTGGGCAGGTTATGATTCTGTGCTTAAAGGTATCATGGGATGGATAAGGTTATCCTAACAATCTCACCAAGGGTTTCTCTTTGAAGGGCAGACCCCTCTCTTCCTCATAAAAGTAAGTCAAAGAGCAAGATCTGAGCACCTTGAGGTTCTGAGGGATCCTGTTTATACAACAGGAGACTTATCAGCTTTCTGCCAGAGTCACAAGGCACACTTTAACTTTTGGGTAGATAAGATTAAAATATCACCAAGTATGTAGGATAGAATGAAGTAGGTGTGTAAATCACTATTGTGCTGTGAATAATAAATAGATATGCACAGCAAAATCAGAGCTCAGATTTTGCATATCTTGGGACTGTCCAATAAAACTTGTAGGTATTGCTAAGTTTCATATATATATCATGTTTAGGTATAAGATTGTCCTGGGTTTGCCTGAGATTTAGATGAGGCTTAGCTCAAATCCATATTTTCCCTCTAATTTCTAGGGTTTTTTTGTGTTTTAGGCAAATTCATGGTTATATAAAAATAAATACATAAAAATTAAATAAAAAGTCATACAGCACACAGACTTAAAAAATACTGAAAAATATTTAGAAAATATAAGTAGTTGAATAGTTGACCTTAGATTAAATAGTCTCATTTCATTTTTTGTCCAGTGATAATAGAAGATAAGTGACATTATGTTGGTTATTCATTGGAATATATATAGAAATATGTCTGGAAGGGCCAACAGACTAACATCTATACAGAAGTCTATGCTAACTGATTCACAATATTGAATTCTGTAAACTATGGTCAGTTTTATCTAATCCTTTCTCTAAGAACAGTTGCTCTCGCTTGAGAAATATTTTTAGCATTATAAAACCTTTTATAATATGTGTGGTTTATTACTAATATATCTAGCATGAAAGAAACACTAGATATTTTTGAGGTGTTATTCTATAAGTACATATTTTACATATACATATATATAACAAATCTGACTATAGGTTAAATTTCCACAGAATTGCTTTCATTCTTTGAAAAGACAAAAGAACCAAAGGAATTTTTTTTCCCTGATGTGCAGGTAGTGTTGCTTGCTTATTTGTTTTGAAGCTTTTTTACGGCTACTGGGAATTCATGAAGAAATAGAAAATCAAAACATTTCATAAAATTTAGCATGAAAAGCCATCCCACTGGTGCATTATTTGCCTTTGGTTTTTATCATTCTCCTGTTTAAAAATGTTCAGTTAGTCATAAGCTATCTCACTTAGGTTAAGAACTAAACTTTAGAAATTGCAAAAGGGAATATGGAAAAGTTAAACAACAGTCAGAATAAGCAATGTAATTATAAACCATAGTCTGAAAATTATTTATGCATTTCTTCAGCTAATACTAACAAACTAAAAAAACAAAAAGAAAGAAAGGTAGGATCTGTTTTTAAATTATTTATTATTCAAAAACACAGGCAAAACAATAAATGTTACTTGCAATGAATTTTTCAGTTGTAAAAGTAATTATAAATAGTCCAGGTAGGAAAATAATGGTTGCAAAAGTATAATGCATACAGAGAAAAACTTTGAAAAGGCCAACACTCAAAGAGAAAATTAATAAAAGAAGGACAACCAGAAATGGTGTTTATTGTTAATCTTCTATTCTCTTTCCTTGAAGAAAAGTCTATTTTGCAGTGATTTCCATGATACAGAATTTGTGCTCTCTTCTACAAAAGAAATAGATCTTTTTTCACTGTTTTTAAAATATTCTTCGTGGTTAGTAACGTGCATACATGTGAACCTGGTGATAAACCAAGTGTCAGAGATTGTAAGTCTTGGTGTCTCAAGACATTTTGGGGTGTGGGACAGGGGCCAGGTTGGGCTTTGCCCTGGTGAGACAGTGAACTGCCCCACAGCCCCCATGCCAGAGAATCCCAGCAGAGCTGCCAGTCATGGCACACCAGAGGCAGTGCTCCACTCTCACCCAGCCCAGCTCCTCAGTGGCCAAATGAAGGGAATTCCCACCCAGGAAAGCGCCCTTGAGGGCCAAGGGGTGTTAAAGGCTGAGCACAAGGACAGCAGGTGTCTTGACCCTACCTTCCTCTTGGAGTTGCTGTCTGAACACCACTGGAACCCAGGGGTTGGTGTGTGTACATGTGCTCTTCTGTAAATTTTCTGCCTGTCTTCCTCTCTTCTTCTAATTCCTTCTTCTTGGAACATTTTGAGTAACAACATAGTTGAATGGGACAAATTAGTGCTGAGGTGTTTTGTATTGACTGGATGTTGTACTTCATCTTTTGCCAAAATTCCCTGATTTTTCTAAAGTTTGGCAGCAAACTATTGTCTTGTTTAGACATCCTGAGAATACTTGGTTAGTATTTCTCCACTACATTTTTACCCAGAGTATAAGAATCACTGTAACCCCTTTCAAAACTATTTTAGCAAATTGACTGGGGCTTTACACCATACATATGAGTTAAGTCCTTTCTCTTTGGTTCAGTTTAGCTTTGCTTCAGAGAATTTTATCAGAAAAAAATTCAACCAGGTCCCCCAGTGGATTTTTTTACTTACCTTTTGCCTTCCATTCTTTCTTGGATCCCAATAAAATCAGATCAGGAAGACAAGTCGGGTGATATCAGTGCATTTTTGTTAAAAATTGTAACTCCTATCTGAGATAATGCATTACTTCAGTGAACACAATTGCAGTTAATAAGAAAGTCTTGCCATTATGAAAGGTGCTGTCTCCAGGTAGGTTCACTTTTTCCACAAACCTTCAGGAGATCCCGAGTAGAGTTTCCTTCTTGTAAGAGCTGCATGGGAATTGTGGTAATGATTCTATGAAGAGTTTGGAATGAGTGGTATTATTCACAAATCTCTGTGGTTCAGGACTTCTCCATAAATTTGTCATGTTTTCTGGGAACTCTGAGATGAACTCCTGCACACAGGAGAGATGACAACTGCTAACACAGCTGAGTAGTAATGATACATTTAATTGCTATTTCATTTTTAAAAGCTTAATCTCTAAATCTAGTGTTTACCAATTTGGGCTTTATAACTTTGGCATTCCTTCTTCCCCAGCTGTTTATTTTTGTTGCTAGTAGTTGATGTGCAGTATAATGAAACTGTGTTAGTACATTCTTTAATCTCTGACTCTGTCTATAATCTCAGGCATTATGCATGCACTGTATAACAGGCTGTTTGAAAAGATATGTTCTCTCTTAGTGTAGTAACCAGCATAGCACCCTATAAAGATTAATGTCCTAGGAGGAACATTTTTGCCTTGTACCTTTTCCATGAATATATATTGCTTTTTTGAACCAAGAATTAGGGATATCATTTCTAAATTCTTTAAGCTTTTAAAAAATGAGTTTATGCAGGGAGTGGATCAGCTGGTTTGTGAACTGTTCAAGTGGGTTGTTACCTCCAGCCATTGCATATCACACAGTCTATTTGCATCTTCCTTTAACTGAAAATACACATCTACATGTGTACATGTGAGGGCTTTGTCATGTTAGAGATAACTGTGCTATTCACATGGACAGTTAAACATATTTGTGTTCTCAAGGCACTGACATAACTGCTTAACGTTTGTAAGATATTTTTTCCAGACTCTGTTGCACTTGAGGACATACAATGAAAGAAAAACAAAAACAACAACAACAAAACCAAAACCAAAAAGTATAAAAATGAGATCAAATTATTTTAGTAGCTGTCACCCTTAGCTATGATGTGCACTGATATTGAAAATATTTAAAACACAATTTAAAAGAAAGAATTTTTGCAAAGTTAAATTTCATCTTGTGTCTAATGTTTATTGCCATAAGTTTTCAATCCTAAAATCTTCAGAAAAATGTGCAATAAAACTTTTGTAATAGCTGCATTTGGAGAAACTGTTGTTAATGTCACTGACATCTTCATCACTATTATTATATTGGTTGATTTTACTCTGACTAGTAGCATTGCCTAGCCTCATTAAGTGAATATTGAGTATTGGAAAGCAAGGACAACTTTAAGAAAATATTACCTTTTCTATACACTGATATATCTTACAACATACATGCTGATCTTTGGAGCAGTAGACTCTCCATTTCATGTGGGAGAGGCCTGATGTGAAATACTCTGATTTTAATTTAGAAAGTAAATAGCAGCAAAGACATAACACTAAATATATCTCCTCAGAGTGCAATAAGAGAATAGATACATAAGCTATTTATAAATTAAAATATAACTGTGATATATTAGCCATATGTCACTGCATGAAAAGATTGAAGTGTAAAATTTTATAGCCATTGTCTGTTACTTCAGCAGAGCAGCTTAGCCAGGATAAAAGATTCATGACAGACTGCCACTATGTTAATTTTAATTTTAAAATCTACTAGAAAAAAATCAAACCAAGCCACTAACTACCCTGATTTCTTTTGATGATACAACTGTATTTATTAATTAAACTTTTTACTAATTACAAGACTTTCTGGTACTCCCAAGTATTACCAGCAGTCCTTTAGAAGAGT
The DNA here is from genome assembly GCF_903797595.1 of Erithacus rubecula. Classification (NCBI taxonomy): domain Eukaryota; kingdom Metazoa; phylum Chordata; class Aves; order Passeriformes; family Muscicapidae; genus Erithacus; species Erithacus rubecula. The sequence continues at coordinate 12,720,624 of NC_136685.1, read as the reverse complement.
TTAGACCAAGTCAACCTCTTTGTAACAGGAATAATTTACACATCAGTGAGATTTTAAAATAGTTTTCTGTCTCAATTCAGAAAGGCCCAATTTCACCCAATTTGTTTTGAGACTTACTTGAGAATGTCACTGACATTACCTTTATTTATAATTTGAATAATACAACAAAGAGATCTTGTGCTAGTTAAGGCAGAAACAATCGTATGAGTTGCTGTGGGGTTTCCCAAGAGGTGATGTGCCTAATCAAGGTGGTCTGGTATCTTGGATCTGACAAAAACACCCAGCACTCAAAGCTGAAATAAAGATGCACATGCTGACATCTTTTCTTAGTTGACACTTCTTGTTCTTGCAAATGAGAGCCTTGAGATCATGAAATGGAGGAATGTCTGTGATTCCAGCAAAGAGATTTGTGAGCTGCTGCTTCTCATGTTGAGGAAGTGTTAGTGTCTGATGTTCAGTGAAGATAGCTATCATATTGACATTTAAATTCTTTAACTTTTTAGAATAAGTTGTTATTCTTTTTTCTAATGTGTTTTAATAAAAATTTGAAATATTTAAATTTAAAATTTCAAGGATCCATTTCATTAGCATTTCCATGTAATATCTCAGTGACAATAATGTTTAATTCTTATTTCCCTAGAATATAATTAGAAAATAAATAAGAATAATTATTTTCACAAAGTGATGATGGCAGTTACTTTGGCTTACACATCCTTTTTTGTCCATTATACCAGCAGTCATTGATGCAGTCCTGATTATGAATACCTTTGAGGCAAATTATCAGCCAAATGGATAACTTTGAAGCATTTTTTGGGTTTAACTGTAGCTTTTTCTTTTTTTTTTTTTTTTTTTTTTTTTTAAATGTGTGTTTATGGATAGCTGCAGATATACTGAATGTCAGGACATGTTTCTGAAGGAATATCAATTATAGGGAAAACCTGTTATGTTTCTACAGAATCATTCAGACTCAGTGCTTGGGGATTTCTAATTATATATTTGCAATAAACTTTCCAGTATTTGTGTCAAAATGGTGGAAAAAATGGCAATAAGAGCATAGTATTTAAATTTTCCCTTCAAGTTTTCAAACATTAAATTCTAAAGTGAGAAGGATTGCAATGAAATATTGCATAATATATCTCTGTCCTTATCAAATTTAATGCATACAAATGAATTCACTTGTTTGACCATTAAAGAAAACAACCATTTGCTTTATAATAATAATGCTGTTGCTTTAACATAGAACTGGAGCAAATATTAAGTGGCAGAATACATAGTAATCTCTTCCCCTTAGAGTTATGCCAGGATTAATCTGAAGTTGTTTAAGGGAAGCAAATTTGCTTATCCAGTCCTTGTGTTACCAGTTCAGATCCTTAGTGAACACAATCTTTCTTAAAACATAAGAACTGGAAGTCTTATTTACAGATTCTTATGTTAAATTTATGATGATCAGACTTTGCTATAGAACACTAGCATTCCCTGTTCTTTTTGTATCAAATATTATGTAAAATTCAGTTTCATGTGCACAAAAGCATTTTCTGTTGATTCAGTTTACAGATATTTTTTGTGCAAAGGTTTCTTCAGACCAAGGGCAAATCTTACAGGAAATTTTCTGCCACACATTTCTTGCTATTCAAACAAATGTGAGTAGAAAAATCATAATGTGGTGGAACACAGGCAAGGAATGAAGATAAAAGAATTTATTATTCGTATTTCAGAGTAAAAGTTTTTAGCTGCCCTATCTTGTACATGCACTAAAATAAAAGTACAGTAAAAGTATGTGCAAAAATTAGTTAAATCTTGCCTGTGCTGAGATATTCTTAGCCAGCTCCTAATTTATTTTCATTACTTTATGGCAAAAATTTGGTCTAATTAATCTCAGTTTTTGACTTTTGAATCATCCTTGTGTGTAACAAAATGAAGCTGGTACTTCTTTGCTATCTGAAAAGTTTCTTTTCAGTATGAGACATAATTAGTATTATTTACCTTTTCCCTTTAATTGTAGGGGTCTATAAAATGTCACTCAATATGCTGTGTGGCAAGGTTCTCTTTGGTTTTCAGGTCCCAGAGGAAAATGCATTTCTGTGGAAATAATGGCTTCTGCTATTAAGGTTCTCTAAGAATGGTGTCTTAGTTTAGCATTCCGAGTGGACAGATTGCTAACCAAGACACCTGTATTCCTCACATCTGCCTCCTGCTGAAATGATCAATGCCTCATTTGGTGCTGGAATGAAATTTCATTTGAGGTTTCTAAAGAATTCTAGAACTGTGCATGTTGTGCACAGTCATCAGTTGCCACATAAATGAAGACTAGAGAGCAAAGTTTCAAGCACACAAGAAATTATATTCTTTATCAAGTAATAACACTATTTGCCTTGTCCAAAAGTGTGTTTCTATTCCTGTTAGACTGACAAATATTTGTTCTCAATCAGATAGCAAATAAGTACTTCAATCCATATCCTATAGCTATCTATATTAGTGCATTGGCTAATGTTAACCACCTGTCTTATATCCACACTTCCCTCATAAAATGCCTCAATAATTTCTACGTAAGAATATCAGATTATCAATTCACAGGATAAACCAGATGGTAAATTTCTTTTCATTTTAAATAAATAGAGAAGTAATAGTTTGGTTCACACCAATTCACTAGGCAGAACCACACACACATAGGATTTATTCACCAATGAATAAATGTTTGGAGACAAAGTGAAATATTACATGAAAAGACATGAGGCATCTCAAGAAATCCATATGGCAATAGAAGTTCCACATGTTGTTTAAATACTATTGTATATGTGGGATTTTCTTTTATGTTTACTTACTTGAGGACAGGATGATATATTTTATTTCTAAATTTTTGTATATATAAACACTGCTGGAAATGCCAGTACAAGTGTTAATGTATTGTGGTTTAGTACCACATGGGGAGCAATTATTTGTACCAATGTATATCTGACTATCCTCTGAAGAGGATTTTGCTTTAGTATAACTGGGTTTTTGCCTGAACTTCATAATTCACAGAGACTGAAATGCCCAAAATCATATTGAAGAGGAATATGCTACATAAATTTATAATGGCCACCCAGATCTTTTTGTTTCAGTCTGAATAGATTCCTGCCAACAGTGTGATATGGGATTTTTTTCTGATGTGCTCAGTGGTATCAGATGATCTATCCACATCAGAAGAAATAAGTGACTTTGATTCAAACTTTTCTGTTCTGTTTCTACAGATATTCAGTCCAGCTGGTGCTGAGATTTTTTTTTCTTTTGAAGTGACTTTCAAGAGGAAACCTAAAAGTTTAATGACTGAACTGTCCAAACTTGGTTGGGACTTTGACTGACAGTACTGTGTCCAGCTCTGGGGTCCCCAGCTCAGGAAGGACATGGACTTGTTGAAGCAAGTCTAGAGGAGGCCACCAAGATGATCAGAAGGAAGGAACCCCTCCTATGCAGAAAAGACTGAGATAATTGTATTTGTTCATCCTGGAGAAGACAAGGCTTTGGGGTTACCTAATTGCAGCCCTCCAGTGCCTGAATACAACCCACAAGGAAGATGGAGAGAGACTGTTTACAAGAGCATGTAGTGACAGGACAATGGGGAGTGGCTTCAAACTGAAAGAGAGACGATTAGATTAGATTAGATTAGATTAGATTAGATTAGATTAGATTAGATTAGATATTAGGAAAAAAATCTTTACTGAGTGTGATGAGGCAGTGGGACAGGCTGCCCAGAGAAGCTGAGGATGACCCATTCTCACCCTCAAAGTGTTCAAGATCAGACTGCATGGAACTGTGAGCAACCTGGTCAAGGGAAAGGTGTTCCTCTGCCCAGCTCATTCTATGATTCTATCATTGGTAATTATGTTATGTCAGCAAAGGTATAGGATAACACTTCCTTCAGTAAAAGTGTTCTGGATTTAGTGATTCTTAGTTTCCTCTATTCCTTCAGTATTTATTCCAATGAACGACATAATTTCTTATAGCTAAGTGAAAATGACCTGAGTAGAAACCACCTTCAGATCTCTCTGTTTCTATTAAGTTCTGATCAGGACAGATCAGGTTAAGTTTTGCAGCACCCTGAGAAGCTATGGCCAGGACCTGATGGTTCTTCAGTATCATCTCACAGTCACTATGGGGTGTGGGGGAAAGGGACTCTCCCTTCCAAGGATCAGGGACTCTTTTCAGTCAAAAAAAAAGTTGAGGGGAGGTGGGGGGGAGACATTTGTTTGTTGTTCAAAATTCTACAGTGATCATTTTTGCACTTGAATAATTCTCTCCTTTAGCTGTTAATATTGTGGCTGTCATGAACATTGTGGTTGTTTTCTAATAACATTGCTCTTTCCAGTAAATTGTTCTTATCTCAACCCATGACCTTTTCCTTGTGCTCCCAGTTCCTGCCACAGCAAGAATGGGAAGGGGAAGAGGGATGAGTGAGAGCAGCATGTGGTTTGGGAGAGTCTTGCTGGGGGCACTGAATTGGGGTATATCATTCCCAAACCACAACAGTGATCTCATCAACAGACTTGAACAACATGTTCTCCCATTTCCTTCATCTATTAATTTTTCCATTATTCTAATCAGAAGGAAACAGCTTCAATAGAAGTGGTGCAGAGAAACCTGTCTCTACTTTCCCCCTTGGCCTATAAACTAGAATTTAGGGCACTTTTGGAAGGTGTGAGGAGCAGATTAGAAAGTCTCAAACACAGTTGGGAGTAAGCCTTAGTCACCTTAGTCTTTCAGCTCCTGTTTCCAGCCTGTATTTAATGGTGCAGCAACTGCTCTTTCAGTCACTTTCAGTTCCACAGGGTTTAGGTAAATCTTACTCTGACAGGCAGAGTTCAGAGTGCTGTCACCCATGAGAATCCCATTGAAAACTTGTGATTTGTGAATCCAGAAAAGTCCTTAATGCAAAGAATCTGTTGAGCAGCCAGCCCACACAGGACTGAAATGCTTCTGGGTATTTGAAAAAAACAGAATTTAGGGAATAAGGGAACTCAAATGAAACTTAATAAAGTTCAAGGCTTGTGCATGATCTTGCAAAATCTATGATGTCAACATAGTCCAAGTGATTTGGTCATCATATCACAAGTTTATTAAATGAAGCTGATGAACTAATTGAAAGGCTTTTTTATGTTTCTTTATGACCATACTTTATGACTGCATAAAGTAGTAAATTTTTGCTTTTGAACCAGGACTCAAATTAAACCATAACATCAGGAGAATGTGATGACATTCATCATCAACTTCTCATCAAAAGTAGTGATTTCCAGTCAAGTTTGACAGGGAAAATACAATTAAAAATAGTTATTCTTAATAAGGCGAAAGCCATTGTTTATATCTCTGAATCTGGTTATATAAGCAGAACTATTAAAAAGTTGCAGTAATAAATTCTTGGAGGTTTAAAGCTGTGAGTGACAGAAGAGTGGAAAATCTCCCTGATACTCAGGGTTTTTTCACTTTTAGTAGTTCAGTTACTAGATTGGAGACAGAGCTTGCAGTAGCTGAAGAGAGGAAATGTGTGGTATTTATAACACATACATGGAATTAGAGTATTTAAAGGGGTGCTTAAATAAAAGAAAGAGGGAAAGAGAGAAAGAGAAGGAAAGAAAGAAAAAGAAAGAAAGAAAGAAAGAAAGAAAGAAAGAAAGAAAGAAAGAAAGAAAGAAAGAAAGAAAGAAAGAAAGAAAGAAAGAAAGAAAGAAAGAAAGAAAGAAAGAAAGAAAGAAAGAAAGAAAGAAAAAAAAAAGAAAGAAAGAAAGAAAAAAAGAAAAGAAAAGAAAGAAAGAGAGAAAGAAAGAGAGAAAGAGAGAAAGAAAAAAAGAAAGAAAAGAAAAGACATTTTATCTTCTTACTTTCTTGTGCTGGAGATAAACAACAAGTTTACTAATACAGAAACATAAATCTCCCTCAGCAGCAAATGATTGGTTTTGCTTTCCAATTCATCCATATAAACACAAAATCTATTTTTTTTAACAGAACAACTTTGTGGAGGCATTATTTTCCTTGCAATGCTTACTTAGCCTATGAAAAGATTTTTTTCTGTTTTACCAAGAGACTTTGATGATTATATTATTCTTCCTATAAGACTGATATTTCACTGATGATATAATATTATTTCTTAGAATGGCATGTCTGTTATCCTTTCCATGAAACTACTATGAGAGCACTTTTATTCATTTTAATTAAAAATATGCTGGGAGAATATGCTGAGAACTCCACACAAGGCATTTATCAGTGCTCATTTATAAGTGTCTAAAGAGATATTAGTATATAAGCAATGTACTAAAGTATAATAATTTTCAATATAGTTTTAAATACATTTTATTGAATAAAGGGGAAAAGATTTTATAGTAGTTTTTACTCATCTTGGTGGCCAGTGTGTTCCTGATGCTCCAATTGATGTTCAATGCCCCTTGTGCTTTTCTTAGACATTCATTTTTTGCCTTCATGTAAGGCCTTTTTACAAGATTATCAGTATTTCAACCCATGCTAGAGGAGGACTAAAATAGACACTGGCTGCAAGGTGCTGGGGAGTTTCTGTGTAATGTATGCATCATCTAGCAAACTTTGCCCTGGGATATACTTGTACTACACCATTTGTCTAAAGGGCAATTTCCATTCTAGTGTTTTTATTTTTAACTTTTTGCAAAAAACTTGGTTAAATATAAGCATTTCATGAAGTAATGCCTGGAGGTTCCTGTCAGTCTTTATTGTGTCACCTTTTAAGCCTGAAATAATTTTCTGAGTTGAGACTTAGTGTTCTTTTTGATAAACTTCAACTTCTATTTTGAAACAGTCAGACTGAAAAGAAATAGTTGCAGTTGATGAATTTTCAGATCTCCCATAATTTTATCATGCAAAATAACAAAGAATATTCAAACCCATGCTTCTCTTATTTATTCATTACCTTTTCTACATTGATGAATGATTTAATTAAGAATTTTTAAAATATTTTCTGATCTGTACTGAGAACAAAACTGATCAGTGATTGCATAAGTTCTTAGTGTACTTTCAAATACTCTGTTTTCTACCTTTCTACCTGAAATATTCTGTGATGAGAATTGTAAATGATCTTTTTACACTCATGTGTTCTGGGTTTTGGGATAACAAATTCATATTTACTTTTAGTCTTACTACGTAATTGCTTTTCATTGTGGTTTTTTGCATTTTTTGCAACAATGTCTAAGTTTTAAAAGGTAATTAGTATGGCGCAGTTTTACCCTGGGATTTACTGGTGACACAAATAACATTATGCAAAACTCTAATTATTTGATCATCTAGGGAAAAATAGAAGTACAAGAAAGTGTTCAAGGTTAACTCAGATGGGGCTTTCAGCATCCTGTTTTACTGAAAGGTGTCCCTGCCTTCTGATACACAGAACCCACTTAAGAAACAATTGTTTACAGATTTCCTGGACAGAAAATCCACCAGCATATTGATAGTAAAGTCGAATTTGTGCTAAAATCACATTCTTTCCCCCAGAAGAGATTTGTTTCTGAATGCCTTTTGCAATTAGGTAGCAAGTACAAATTTATAAGACATAAATCTCCTTCTGAGTTTATTTCCCACAGACAGCTTTTTGTAATCATCTTCTCTGCATTGTTTCCTCTTAGAATCCTCTAAGGGTTCCTCAGCTCTGCTGTCACAGATATTACTATTGTTACAGATGTACTAAACATGCAGTAGTCAAATTGACAGTGTAATCCACATTTTTATGTGATTGGATGGCAGTGTTGGAGAGTACATCTTTTAGACAGAGATCAGTGATAAATCTCACATTTTCAAGCTTGATATTCTGCCTGAGAAATTGACTCTTCTTCTTCTGTACCCAAGGGTACATTATAAAACTTGGTTTGAGTTTTGAAGAAATCTTAATCATATTTGGCTCCTCATGTGAGAGTTGCCACGAAGCTTTTGGATTTCAAGGTTTTGCTTGATTTGTTGTGTTAACAGGAATAGTGAAGTGAATAGTAATTTGCATTATCATCGCTATTAAAAAAATCTGCTTTACTCCTTAATAAAGGACAATGGGACAAATGGGACAAATCTAACCAGATTGTGAATATATCCTTGTCTGCAACTTGTACATCATCAAAATATATTAGTGTCAGGGATGACTAAGTGTATTCTACACTTATATGTGTTAGGAACTTCTTCCTCACACACCTTGATGTATATCCTATATTATGCTGTGAAAATATTTGAAATTAAATAAAGCTTTTCCAACCAGAAGGGTCAAATATTTAAATTTTGTAGGAAGATATACAAGGTATACAACAAGAAACATGCCAAACTCTGCATCTGGAAAACAGTAATGCTGGGAGCAAGTATAAGTTGGAAGAGGAGTGGCTGGAGAACAGCCTTGCAGAAAGGGATCTGGAGGTGCTGGTCAACAATTTGCTCAGTTTGGATGAAAAATGTGTCCCTGGCAGCTGAAAGGGCAAGTCATGTCCTGGGATGCACCAAGCAGCATCAGCAGCTTATTAGCAGATATGATTTTCCTGTTGTATTCAGTTTTAATGAAGCTTCATCTTGAATCCTGTGTGATGTTCTGGACCCCACAATTTAGGAAGGGTGTTAAGGTACTCAAATATGTCCAGAGTAGGGCAAGAAAGCTGGTGAAAGGATTAGAAAGTATGTGCTATGAGTATTTCCTGAGGAATCTGCCTAGTCTTGAGAAAAGGAGTCTGAGAGGTGACCAGAGTGCTCGCTGCAGTTTTCCTGAGGTGTGGAATTGGAGAGGGAGGTGATGAGCATTCCTCTCTGGTATCCAGTGATAGGACACATTGGGAATGATTCAAAGCTGCATCAGGGCAGGTTTAGACTGGACATTAGGAAGTATTTCTCTAAAAAGAGGTTGGTCAAACACTGGAACAGTCTCCCTGTAGAGATGGTGAGTGTCCTCAGCTTGTCAATGTTTAAGAGGCAATTATACAATAACCTTAATAACCTGCTTTGAGTCTCTTTCAGCTAAAATATTGGCTTAGTTTGGTTTGGTTTGGTTTGGTTTGATTTGGGTTTTTTTGTCCTGAAGGAGGCCACTGGCTTGGATAGGTAAACCTGGAAAAATAAGTGTCTTAAGTAAGTTTAATCCATGCTTACATTGACTCTTCTAATGTCTATCTTCATTTGCTTTACATCAGTGCAAATGTCCCTACATCATGCTCAGTTATGGCTGATTTAAGACCAATTAAGTATTTTGTAATGTATCTTTTAAATCATATTTTACAGAGGTACTGTCATCTAAAATCATGTAAATATGAAACCTCACACAGACAGTGGTAGAAAATGGGAATGATTTCTGAGCTGCTGACCTTGCTGCTTCCATTACACATTCAAGAGTGCTCAGAAGTCTTATGAGTCTTCTAAGAGTAAATGCCAAAATTGCTGCAGGCATTTTAAGTGAGTTAATCCTGATGTAATATTCATAATGATTCCTGTAACCATGTGATTGTTTGGAAAGGAGAAAGATGCCAGAGTATAAATTATAGCAGAGCAGAGACAGAACAGAGTAATGGGTTTCTTTCAAGCTTGTCAGGCAATACTACTGATTGGGCAATCATTTTGCAATGCCTTTATCAACTTTCTGAAGCTGTAACTTATCACTGTGGCATTGATTTTCAGGTGAGTTTTTTGGTATCCCATTTCCAACTGTGACTGTTTCCTTATGGTTCAAAAGAAGGTGAATCACTAAAATTTACATAGCTTTGATATCTCTTGCCTGTCTGAGCAGCAACACTGTGAGTTGTGAAGAAAACTGAGCAGGAACAGCTGCACCAAAATCACCAGCAGAAAAAAGGATTTTTTTTAAAAGCAGTGCAAACTCTTAAATGAAAGGAAATGCTTTGACCTGGGGATTTTGCTGCTTTCCTTAAGCAGTGACAATTAATGGAAGTAAAATAGTACTGAGAAGATAAGCATTTAATTAAAAAGTTATGCTAAGATTTAGTTAACATTAACATTGATTTTTACAGAAATATCTAGCAACACATAAGCTTTATAAGTTTAAGTTTAATATAGCTCAGTCTGGGTGAAATCCCTATGCTTTCAGTTCTGCAAACACTGTTATATGCCCTGATAGATAGACTTCCTTTCTCAAAGAAACTTGTGGTATTCATAACTTCAATAACCAGTAGTTTTTATTTTTTTATTTTTATTCAGATACTAGTATACCAAGAAGATCCCCAAAGAGGCCAAAGTCTGCTCTTCCTGAAGCAGAGTAGGAATCTTGCTGTGCACAATCCTCACTGCCCTAAGGATCTCAATCTCCACCACTTCATGGTCACTGCAGCCCCACTGCCCTCAAGGTCCACAGTGGTCCACCAGCCCCTCCTTGGTGGTGAAAACATGGTGCAGCATGGTCCTCTTCTCATTGCTACCCTGTCAAAAGGAAGATGTCATCAATGCATTCCAGGATCCTCTTGGATTGCCTGTGCCCTGCTGTGCTGTCCCTCCAACATTGGAACAGGTATTGGGGTGGTTGAAGACCCCCATGAGGACAAGGCCTTGTGATCCTGAAGCTGCTCCATCTATAGAGGCATCATCTCCTCAATCTTCCTGCCTGGGCTGCCTGTATCAGGTATCATCCATGCCCAGGAGGAGCTCCATTCTCTCCAGCTGCCTGTTGACACACAGGGCAGCAGGGTTGCTTCATCTCTCCTGCCTATCCTTCCCAAAGAGCCAGTGTCCTTCCATCTCACACTCCAGTCAGAGTAGCCATCTCACCACGTATGGGAGTAATATCACAGCCCTGAGGTGAGTACAGGTCTCTAACTGCTCCTGTTTACTCTATTTGCATAGAAGCATTTAGGTTTGACCCCCAGCAAAGTGACTTGCTGTCTGGAATGGCTGGAATTCCTTTGTGATGCAATTCAGGTGCTCTCCTGCACACCTGCACCACCACTACAGGCTCTGGCACTGGCATTACATGGGTAGGAGTGGGATGGATTGAGTTTGCTCTCCCCTCTCCACTTCATTTTAGAGCTCTATTGACAAGCTTGGCAAGCCTATGACTAAAGATGTCAGAGATAATAGTGGAATATAATAGTAGGAAGGTAACAGTGATGTGAATGAAGAATACAACACTCTCACAAATAAGTAAAGGGTTCATATTCCCAGACTGTTAATATGACTTTACACATAGTCTGGAGTGCTGGCCATTAGGCTTTTCAACCTTAAATTGTAAATTCTGTGCCTGGTGTGATTTTAGCACAACACACTATTTTAACTAGGCCCACTGGATTAATGGAATTGGCTTGCTTTGAAGACTGGGCATATCACAGTATCTTACAGCATAAGAGTTAGGAAATTACAGTACTCTCATTTAAACTCAAATATTTTTTTTAAACATCAGACAAGCATTAGTACCCTCTATATTCTTTCTTTTTCTCAGCTACAATTTGCTAAGGGCCTTGGGGAATTATCTGTAGTAGTTATCAAAGCTCTTTCTAGTCAGTATTCTGCAAACCAGTTACCCCCTATTAAAGCTCCTGATTCATCATATTATTAAACTGCATGTTTTCTTAGACTCATTTATTTGTATTTAATTACTGATTTCTGCAAATGCTCCACAAATAATTCCTCTCACCTCCTCCAGAGCTGTTAAATAGAATTACCCCTTCCTACAATTTCTGAATTAAATGCAGCACACTTGGTAATTGTTCCTATGCCAATGGTTGCATATTTTGTTTCAGCAACTACTAGGTCTTTCTCAAATATCTAACAATTGTTAAAAATACATGAACAAAAGTATGTGTTTTCCCTAGTGTGGCATTATTATCAACTCAATTCTTCCATGCTGATGTAACTCTACCTCAAGGACAGCATATCAGCCTAGGGGAGCAGTTCTGCCTCTGAACTGTTCATCCATGGGAATATTTACGAATATGAGCAGATCAGAACTGAAACTTTCTAAGGTCAAAATATTTTAGCATCTCCCTTCAACGGCAATTCACTGTGACACTTTTTCCTAAGTACTATTTCTTAGCATTTTTTTTCATTGCACCAACACAGTTTAGTAGCAATTCCTTTTTGTTTTGTACTTTTTTCTATGCCTCCATTTTTGTGATATCATTAACAACTGCACAATAAAAGTGTAAAAGGCTGTCACTGCCATACAGAGACCAGAAGGAGTACACATCTGTTCTTACCATCTCTACAAGAACTGAATTTTCCTGGATGCTTGTTTTCAGTATTTATTTGCTACTGCACTTTCCTTTAAACTCAGCTCTTTCACTGAGATTTTATGATTGGCCATGTTTTGTCTTTGTACAAAAGCCTGTATTCTCTTTAAAAAAATGTACTTGCTGACACTAAATGCTTTTTGCTTAATTTTCTTCACTAGCTCTGTGAATAGCTTACATCTTTTAAGCGTGTCATCCTGATTACCACGTTTTTGCCACATAACATCTGAGACAAAGCTGATCAATAGAATAATGGTAGTTGCACTGCAGCCTGTGAGGAGGATTTGCAGCTTGGCCTCCATAAGGTTGTCATCATCAATAGCAAGGGAATGGTTGTACAGCTGATTTGCAGCAGTTCTCAGTGTGTGTTAATTAAATCTGTAATATAGCTGCTAGGCAGCCAGATTTTCAACCCTCCTGGACTGTGCTCATGTAGCAGTTCAAAATAAAGGAATTAAATCGAGATGCAATGACTTTACACATATATAAACTTTAACATTATTCCACATTCTGTTTTTAGTTTATGCAGGCCATCTGAATGCTAAACTACTGTTCCCACCCTTCCTTCTTCTCTTATTCTGTGTAGTTCTATTTGCATTTGACAAACATATTTCAAGAGGCAGATCCTAAAATCTATTCCCATATCAGTTACCCTAGAAAATGAATTTCATTTGAGTTACAATTTTCATCATAGACCTTCAACAGTTGTAAGTTATAAAGAAAAAAACAAACAAACAAACAAAAAAAACCCTCAAACAACAAACAACAACAAAAAAGCTTCAAATAGTTTTAGTGGAAAAACTACTGAATCAGAAATGGCTTTAAATATAATTTGGAATAGAATTATACGAGGAGATTTATATAATTGCATATTAATATGAATCTTTAAACCCTTTGGCTAAATTTAAACTGTTACTTATGAATTTACTTATGATTGCTTGCTTCTGAGGGGAAATTTTAATTTTTTCAAATACTGATATTTGGCCAGACCTGTGTTTTATGACTACTTTCCAAACCATAAACAGGAATTACAAAGAACAGAAAACTTCAGAAATAATTGAACCCAGTAAGTAGCAGCACTAAGAAACAGTGTTTGGATGGGATGTTTGAGTTCAGGTTACCAGTAGCCCATCATCTGAAAAGCCTTTGCAAATTCTTTGTTAGTGAGTGTTGTGTGTTTGAGTGTAGGAAAATCCAGACCCAGAAATCAGCTCAGGAATGGCTGAATAGTGCATGTATTGCCCTGTTGTTGGATAGATGTAAAAGAGAAAAGCAGTGACATTTGCTTTTCCCTGCAGAAAATAGCAGTAGCAAAAGTTGGGCACAGTACCTTGAGAGGAAAACAAGAGAGAGATCATTTCTTTGCAAGCAGATGCTGTTTGACTCAAGCAAGCCTGGCAAAAGGATTCAAGATACAAGGTCTGCAACATCTGGTCAAGGACTAAGATGACCAGAAATAAAAGTAGGACTCCCCAGTTTGTTACAGAGCTTAGGCCTGAAAGTTGTGTCTATCATATCTTGTGTGCCCGAGTGGAAACTTTGCATACTGTGACTGAGCACCCTCAGATTTCTATTCATTGCATTCATAAAGCATTTCTGTTACTCTCTACAAGAGAACAGGTCAGGAAACAGATATTGCATATATTGCACTGTATAAATAAGTTCACTAATCAGACCTTGATTGGCATTTTCTCTACTGAACAGTTGAACTACTGTTGGAAATAATTTATGAGGAAGAAATCATTCTAAATTTCTTTATAAAAAGTCTTTGTTAGTCAATTTGAACAACATAAAAACTTCTAGATATGATAAAGAGGCTAAATTTGTGTATAGTCTGATTGTCATTATTAATTTGATTTGCTCTAGTTGTTTAGATGTATGTGCTAAGCTATTTAACATTATGCACATTGTTATAATAAGCCTATATCTATGCTTTTAAAGAAGAGGGTCTTCATTTTTGGGCTAGTTGTACAGACCAATAGGCAATTAAAACAGATATTACATGGTACTTTAACTTGAAGCATAATTAGGGTAGTATTTATAGGACATTATTGACTCCACAGTTGCTAGATTTTACAGCTCATATTCTACCTTATAGCAATTACACTATTACAGATCAATTATATGAATTAATTTATTGTGCAACACAAAATCAGACTTTCTTTTTCTTTGGATTTACATAATGTACAAAATCTAACTGGAAATTTTTAACTGTTTCAAACTATGCTGCTTGTTGGAGTGGCTGAGATGGCTTTATCACAACAGAAAGATAGATACAGATATATAGATGATATAGATAGATAGATAAATAGATAGGTAGGTAGATAGATAGATAGATAGATAGATAGATAGATACATAGATACATAGATACATAGATACATAGATACATAGATACATAGATACATAGATACATAGATATAGATAACCTATGGATATGGTTATAGATATTTGGACAAATTTATATAAATTCCTAAAATATGTCTGTCTTTTTACATGTATATGAAGCACTGACCTTTAGAACTCTGAGCTGAGGACTCATATAATGACTGAAATAACTCTAAATCAATTTTTGGTTTTTTTTTTTTCTGTTAAGGTACGATGAGTCAAATGACATATAAATTTGAAAGTATTTTGCCTTTGTTATCTCCCCAGGTGTTTTGTGTCTCCTCCCTTTTCATTGTGTTTGCACAGATGTTTTCTTCTCTACAAAAGGCTGTTGAAATATGACTCAGAAAAATTAAATCATTTATTTCTTCGGGTTAGTTTGCTTACTTCATTCTTCAACACAGCTCAAAAAGAAATACCTGTGCATGTATAACACAGGAATTGGATAGGGAAGATGAGGAAATAGATGAATGGGGCAGAATAGGAGGACTTGCCATTGCTGAACCTTCTAAGTTTTGAAATAAAGAATCTGCAGTTCTGACTATTCTGAGGAAGTCACATATCTCTACCTTCTCATATTTTGTTAATTCTGTTTCTTATGTAAATTCCCTTCTCCATTTTGAGCTTTGGATAAGGAGGTTGGGTATGTGATAAAGTTCCAGGGCACCACACTGCACCCTCAGCTCCATCCACTGAACCCAGCTCCATGCACAGAGGGAACTGTGTGCCAGGGTGCAGCCCTTCAGTCCTGGGAATGGTCTGAATGGCTGAGGTGAAGTCTGTGACATTTCACAACTCAGGATTTGGACTGCAGACTTTTACCCATCCCGTCATACAATTTGAATCCAAATTTAAGGAATGATTTGCAGTTTCTGAAAAGAGTTAAATCAATAAATTGGAAAACTTAAGGAGAGGAAATGTCTATGAAGTTTTTTACTTCTTGATAGTCACTTGGATACTCTCCTGGAAAATCAGTGACCAAAAGTTATTGCTGTTTGTGAGTTCTTCAAGAGCCTGTGTGGAATGAGTTAGTGCTCAGGCCTGTTCCCAGTGAGCATCCTTATTCATCACTACTGTTGTCTGCTTGTATATTTTCAGCAAGAATGTGAGAATCTAAGTAAAAATTTAGAAAGGACATATTTTTGAACTGAAATTTCATGGTGAAGCCTCATACCTCTTGAACAGAATTGTTTCTATAGTAAACCACAAAGACAGTGACTTTTCTCTTGACTCTTAGATCACAAAGAGAGAACGTTCTCTGAAGCAGAATGGTTTATCTCTTCAGTACTGATCTGAAGGAGCATCTCAAGGGCTGAGAGTGTAATTGAGATTCCAAGCTCACTCAAGTTTCTACCTTTGGGGACAGGAGTATAATTTTCTTTCCTTCTTTCCTCCCCAGACTTCAGTTGCTGCAGAAACTTGTACTCACCTTTTCTTCTACTAATGCAGCTTCTAGTCCATTCTGAACACTGCTTTTGCTTTCAGAGTGCACTTGTCTCTTGATTTCTCTCAGTGCTCATGGTCCTTTCAGCTTCTGAGTTTCCTTTTTTATTTTGAGGGAATTTTGCCTTTCCAGTTGCTGATGATACAAACTGTCTCTATGTCCTTCAAAATATTATACAGCTTAATCATTTTATCTTAGCTCTTTGTAATGACAACAAATCTGAACTTTCTAGCCTCTTTTAAAGCAGTACTTATAGCCTCCAAAATAATTCATCAGCTTTTACACGTTTCCAGGTATTTGGTCTGTTTTCTTTAACAAAGTGTCCAGATTTTTGTGCAATACTCCAGATAAGATCTCAGAAGTTTTGTGTATACAGTGCCATTGTCTAAAATGATTGCTTCAGGTATGTGCTTTTCTCCTTTACTTTTGCTGCAGTCTTTTCGGGTATTCTGTTTTTTTGGTTTTATTTTTAGTTGCTTCCAAATTTGGATCTGATGGCTTTGCAAATTACATCAGCAATCCTGCCAACACTGGCAAATCCCAAAATGATACAATAAGCCAGACACTTCCCATTCCTGACAGACTGATTTGTCAGTGCAGATCAGCTCTGCTTTGCATAGACAAGAGACTTGCTTTGTGCATGCACTGTGTTACTGCTGTGTGCTGTTTTCTAATGTCCAGTGTCCTGGGCTGATGTCTATGGAAACTCACCACTGTAGCTTAAAAAAAAAAAAAATTGTGATTTTGTGGTAAAAATTATATTCCAACGAGATTTGTTAGCTCTCCATCAACTGCTCTTTTTTTTCTAGCCAATATGTTAAAATTTTTTGGTAGATCTGGTTATTCTTAAGACAGGCAGAAAGGGAGAACTCTCTCAGACTCACATGAGGGATGTTGGGAATTGGATCTCACCACAGGTTTTCCTTCGTGTGTTGTTCGATTGTTTAAGAGAACTGCAGCTGTGTGGTATCACAGAGGATAATCACACCACTGAATTTAATGTTCATATTTTGGTGTCAAGATTTTAGGAGGAAAGAAGTTCTGAACACCCAATCAACCCCAAGGAGCCAGACTTGTCAACAAAGAAGGCCACCAAAAATCATTATGATATTTTTGAACACGATTAGGTTCAGAAGATGTTTAACAGGATCCTGTGTTCTAAATCACAGAAGAAATTACTCTATTTTCTTTTCCCAGAGAAATACTTGGTCTCCATTGACTTATTTCACATAGACTGTGGTGTGACACTGTTCCACACTTTCTTTCCCCTTTTTCTTACTTCAAAACAGACTCTTAATTATAAAAACATACAGTCTTAAGATATTATATTTAATATTTGAGTGTATAAACTTGGGTATTTCAACTTATTAACATGACCAATTTACCAAGGCTTCCTAGTTTGAAAGCTAACTCATTCAAACAATTCCTTACAACCCAACCTTTCAGGTCTGTTGCACTTTGGCCTCCACTGACAATATCCCTTGCACCTATCTGCATTTTGTGTTCCCTGAATGTACCTGCTGATTCTCAAGGGACTTCTCAAAGTTAATTCAAATGATAGTGATGAAAAAAAAAAAAAAAAATTCTTAGGCAGTATTGATTATTAACTCCCTTATTTCAGGCTCTCAGATGAGCTGAGCTATTTATGTCTACAGATGTGTCCTCTGTGAAACCACTTCAAAGAAGTTAAATATAATATATACAAATATCTTCATTCTCCTCAACTTCAAATATCTCAAATATGCTGGCACTGTTGATGCACTGAATGAATGTTTTCCTGGTCAAGATGCAATAAAGCTGAAACTCCTTTATTTCTACAAGTTGCAGATGAGATTTTTTTCCCTTCAGTGACTATTGAATATTTTTGCTTTGATAATAGAATGTCATATTTTGATTGAAGGGTTTTTTTTTATTTGATGTATTTTTGTGCATTTCATACGCAATACATGCATTGAATTTTATCTTGAGTGGGATTGACACAATATTCCAGGCTACAAGTGTTCAAATACTTGCAGTACAATGCTGTTGTAAAATACCTTGGCAAAAATTTGCTCACTGCAGGAAGGCTAAGTGTTATGATAATATTTTATATGTCTAAGAATATGGTTTGGCTTGACTGATTAACTCTGTCATACTCCAGCTGATCATTTGAAATTGTCTTATGTCAAGAAAGAAAAGCTTAGAGAGTTCTGTAGCTGAAAACTGATGAACCAAACAAAAAATAAAATAAAAAATCTTTAAATTAAAAAGTCCTAGCTTAATATATATTGGAAATATAAAAATTATTTACTATATTCCCTTGGTAAAAGAATAAATTAAATAAATCAGAACTTGTAATTTAATCAAATTAAATTGAGCATAGAGAGATATGGAATAGAATTACAGAGTAGAATGACTGACACCTAGCAACTAGAGCCATATATCTTTGGATAATTCAAGATGCAATACTATCACATTTTCTATGAATAGTGGTTATTGCCAGATGTACATATATGCCCACTGTCTTCTTAATTTTAATGGGAATGTTATGAATGTCTTGGATTTCCCCTTAAAAAAGAGAAATAAAAGCCTGTATTACACTAAAAATAGATTGCAAGAGCGTTGAGAGGGATTTGGTTTGCAGTAAATGTTTAGTCAATACAAACTGATTGTTTGCAATATTTATTGTGAGACACATGTAATAGATGCCAAAGTGGGCAGAGACCTGCACATTTCTTTTATTGTTTTTTTCTGCTGGCAAATCTGGCAGGTACCTCGGAGATGTATCATTTTACTCCTTCCTAATTGGTGTTTTTCATTCATCACATTACGCAGCTGTGCAGTTGTGTCCCTATTGACGCCAGGAAACTGATTAAACCAGCTGGTTTATGGTTCCTACTGGCTGTAGCTGAGTATATTCTGCTCTGTAACATATGGCAGCTCAGGGCAGTGTGTCTGCATGGAGCCTGGGACACAGCACTGGGCTCTCGGTGCGTTCGTTTGCATTCACTTCTGAACTGACTGGCTGTGAAACACTTGTTTAAGGCTCTTATTTACAGTCATTTTCTGCATTGTTTGCTAAAGTTATTTAGCATCCTGTTGGTAGTTCTTTGCTGAACATGCTTTGACTTACATTTCAGCTAAAGTAAGCCAGGGGTAGATAACTCTCATACATATTCTGTTCTTCTTGCATTTCATATTTTTGCCACGGGAAAGATTATGAGAATCCAGACATACTTCTGGTCTGTGATCCCTTCCCTTTTCTTAATAGATTAAAAAAGGAATACTGGATGTGAGAATATTCTTCTTCTTAATGTTACAGCAAAATTATGCTCATGTCTTGGACTTTCTCCCTCAATCTATTCTTTTTGGTTTTCTGTTTTAAACAGTATTCTACAACACTGTCTTCTCTATCATGACACATTCATTGGAATTCTATGATTTTTGTCATATTTGATTTTCTTTAGTTTACATGTTAATAAGGACTCGATACCTTGCTACTTGATATCTTTGAAGTCTATTGCAATATTTAGTGCAGACAATATTCTTATTCATCCAGAATAAATTTCTCATCTGCATTTTAAGAACATCCAGGTTATTTCAGTGATTTTTTGCTTCTAGATCTATAGTCTCAGATTTGAAATACTCCTTGGCTATCTTCTCTCATATGTCAAAGAAACTATCTCATTTTGCTACTACAAGTAGCAGCATATGACTCATATATTTCATTGTATTTTGCATTAGAACTAAAAGATTAAATAACTTTTTTCTTTTTTTGTCTCTGTAATATGCATTTCATTCTACACTCATGCTTGTCCTTTGGGTTCCTTTGCCCTACAGCTAATTCCTAGCATGACAGATTCTACAGCTTATATATATATATATCTAGGTACAGTTATGAATAATCATAAAGGATCCTTCATTTATGGTTTCTCTGAGGGTTCTTTTTGTACTGATTTACCTTCTCTAAACTATAAAGCTATATTTAATATTATATTTATGTAGTATTGTCTGACTTCCTCTGCTCCTCAACAATCCCTTCTCCAGGACAATATATTCTTCAACATTTGTCTGTATCGATTTTTATTTCCCCCTTATACTTCAGTTAAATATTTTTACACTCAACTTCTAGTCATGAGTTTGTTTTTTAACAGTTCCTTTGCACCATCAGGTCACTTTATCAGACTGGATAGAATTGCTTTTGTCTGGGAGTGCAAACTTAGGTCTCAGCTGTAGGCTTAAATATCCATCAGCTGGAAAATTCATACAAGCAACAAAACTCCACTACGTGTTCCTCAGAGAATTCTCTTTTACTTGATTCAAAATGAGTTTATATCATTGATTGAATTTGGAAAACTAATTTTTTGGCTCTTTAATATCTTCCGATAGCAGATGTAACTTTGCAGAGGCCCAAAATACCTGTGGCATTTTCTGTCTCAGTAACACTGCTGTCTTTCCTCACAGAGAATTGAAAATTTTTCTGTTGAACTGTCAAAAGCTGTTGAATTTTCCTCTTGGAAATCCTAACAGATTAACAAAATACTTGGTCTTCTTGTGACTTCGCATACTAACCCTTGTGAACAGTTTTGCAAAACCTTGCTAGTTTCTCTATCTGAGGAAAGAAATCCATCTACTGCTGTGTATTTTTGATATATGACAAGTTCACCAGAGTATTTTCCTATGTACCTAAACATTTACTGATATTTAGATCCTTGTTCTGTGTAGTTTGGGTGATGTGTGAGTTTTCTTCCCTAAGAAAGATGTATATATTTTCAGAAATATCCTTCTTTGAACACTGGGCTTTTCTCTGATCTGAGGAGGTCAGTGAAATGTTTGTTTAAAATACTTCCTTTTTATAGAATGAATTAGTTCACTGATGTTACTGAAAGACAAAGTCATGGCTATCTAGAAAGTGAAAAAATTTAATCTCAGTGATTCAATAGGAGTTAATAGTTGCCCTCTCTTTGCACTTTATATCTTTGCACTGAAAATAGATGTTATGCTGTTCACCAGCAAGATGAAATGGCTTTCTTTAAAGTGAAAGAAGATATGAGATATTATCACATATCTGTTAGCTTTTCTACCAGCCTCATATTGTTTTGTGGCAATAGGATGGGAGTACTTTCCAAGAGAGAGCAATAATTGATAATAATGGTTCACAATTCTGCAGGCTGACTGTCCATTTCTTTGAACAAAACTGTTGAAATTCTTTTCACTAATGACTGAGTCACTCTTAGTCCCTTGCAGGTAAAACTGTTATTTGACTCATGTAGCTAAGAATAGCCAACAGAATTAGCCTTTAGGAGTTGTTCCAGGGCTATTACTCATTCAGGTGGTCATGCTGACTTCAAAGGGGCTCTGCATTATTCAGCAAGGTCTGCTGCTAGACTGAGCCTTTAAACTTTTGCTGCCATATACTCAAGAGATTTTTAAAAGATGTTTTAATTATAAGGTTGAACAGAAGTGTCTGTATTAGATATTTGATTCCAAAATATCCTTATGGCATAAAAAAAATAAACATAGTAACTGTAATCTCTCACTTTTAGTAGCAGGAAAATAGTGGCTTGCTCACTTCAGGATGGTTGACCAACTTTGAAGGAATAATTAAAACAAAATAATTACTTCTTCACAATTCTACATTCTTTTTGGTCTTAAATTTTAATATATATGTATTTAAAGACCAATGTAAAAACTTTTCACAATGAATTCAGTTAGTAATATCCCTTGCTACTCCTATCTTCTCTTTCATTTTTCTTTTTCATCACAGGAAAATTAAGAGAGGAAATTAATTTCTATTGTGGTTATAAAATAAGCATTTAAATGGTGAATTCCTTATAATGTGTTTTTTTTGGTGATGAATTTTTCTGAAATTGTGCTGACGAAAATATGCATTTCAGTCTGGAAAATTACTCCTTAGAAAATATGATATAAAATAGATTTTTGCACCACTTTATTTGGAATAATAGTTGTCATTCTTGTTCTGCATAAAATAGTTTTTTATTGAATTCTGTTTATTGAATGAACATTGATTATCATTAATTAATAGAATAGCTTTTATTATTCCTGTATAATTTTATTGCCAGCATCTTATCAATATATTGAAGGCCTTCTGAATTTTATTTTATTCATCTAAGTAAATGAGCTTGCAAAATATATGTTGGCAGATTTGGGGGTTATAGACAGAGATGTAAATCCTGCCTTGTCACACAACCTTTCATAGAATACCTGTGTGATTGAAGTGTAATACTCACATGTGTACAACAGCATCTTACTTTTAGCCTGATGCATTGAGAGTTTTGCTTCCATCAACTTTGGATGGAGCAAAAGAAGAATTTCTGCCGAGTAGAGTTGTGGCACCATCATCTGTGGTCAAAGCAGCTGTACTCCCTTTACAGTCAAACAACTGATAACTTTCAGTGAATCCTAGATCTTTCCAACTTCTAATTGACAGAATAAATCCACACTGTGAAAGCATCACTAATGATACTGGCAACCAAAGACTTTATGCAGTCACATATATTTTTCTCTCTATCATGAGACAGAATAAATATTTTTTAACATTTTCTTTCCTCTGCACCTGTGACCTAGCAACAGAATAAAATGTTTTCTTTCTTTACAGATGCACTTAATAGAAATTTATGTAATTTAAATAATTTTTATTATTATATTTCATAAATGACATGTAATTTTATTGCATAAAGGAACAAGAAAGTTCTATTTTTCACTTCTTTGGTAGGGCCTTTGGGTCAAATTCTACTGGATGTAAGAGTGCAGCACAGCTCTGACAAATAAGCTCCTATGGCTATACCATGAGTGGCTCTTTTTATAATATGTCACAGTCTCATTTTACACTGCTTGTAGTAATATTTGTTACCAAATTGATCAGATGTCAGTTCCCCACTAGAAAGCTTTAGACAGTACATCTTCAGCATTAGAGAAAGTGCTTTTTGCTCAATCCCTTCTGTATCTCCTGGAGCATTCAGAAAGAGAGCTAACTAAATGACAGTTTTTAGCTGAAATGGACTCACAAGGTAGTGCAAATTGAATGTTTGCTTCTAGCAGATAGCCTCTCATTGCTCTGTATTCTCTGATTTTTTTGTTCAGGGTAATCCAAAAGCAGAGAATTTCTACTATATCTCATCCACCTCTGCATTCTAGGTTCAAATGGATTCTATTTGGTAGAATAAATTTGGAGTTTGAAAAAAGTATTTGTATTTTATCTTAGAGCCATTTTAGGTTTAGCTAGATCTGTTCAAAGATTTTGTGTTCAGTAAATGGTGAGTTATTGCTACAATGACATAGCTCTTAGCCATTCTGAAGCAAAGTTTCCACAGTGTATGTGTTCTTTTTTTAACCCCCTTGAATAAATATATAATTACACCAAGAATACATTGAAAAAGAAAATTCTGTTTCACCTTATGAAGACTGTAAGGAACTATATGTTGTCCTGTGACCAAGAAACTGAGGAGCGTTAGAACAGCAGTTCATACATCATAGCAAAAGTTACCATGCCACAGATATTGGAAAATTTTTCAAACAAGTGAAGATAATTCATAACAAAAACTTTTTTTTTTTCCTGCTTAGGGAAATTTCCAACACATTTTAACTGCACTAAATACAGTATGAGCAACATCTCAATGGGAAAAATTATAAGGAGGATTACTACTGATAATAAAATCATTTATTATTAATAAACAAATTAGTCTTGAGAGGATAAAAAGAGCTTTTAAAAATAAATGAGGAGGTTATAAGAATGTATTTGAAGAGAAAATAAAATTTGCAAATACACAGCTTGCCATCTTTCAGATAAGTGTTAATTCTTCAAAATAGTTAGCTGATTCTCATATCTATTACTCAGTCTGAAACCACAGCACACTTCACTATATTTCCTAATAGTGAAACCTGTTCAGTTAGTTTTTCTTCTGTTATGTAATAGACAACCTAGTCAATGTCAATATAGATAATTAAATTTGAATTTTCTTGATAAGAACAACATTATCGGACAGCACTGTTTATTGAGAAAATATGGAAATGAATTATTTAGTAATAGACATTTGTAATGGTCACTCAATTTTCTAACAGTAAATTTCCATGGTTATCCTAGAGGGATTGTGTTTTATTTGCATAAAAATTTCAGGTTATTTATGTTTATTGATGCTGTGGAAAGGAACAATCATTAGTAAGGCTTGGTTTCATCTTGTGTAATATGGTCTTTCTGCAATGTGCTTCCATGCAATCAAACCCTGTCATCCTAGATTCCCTTTCTAGCTGATGAATAGAGTCAGGGCCTTTTATGAAATACTATTACATATTTCCAGCATGAGATTCCTTTCACATCCTAAGTTCCTCTGCCAACATTTACTAAAGATTCACTGTTTATTGAGCAAACTGATGTAATCATGTACAGTGTAAATATCTGCACTTGATGGGAAGTATTCCACCAAAGAAGTGAATAACTGTATTGTTTTTCTCAATCACTCTTTTTTCTGAGGGTACTCGATGGTTTTCCTTTAGAGAACTGCATGTAGCCTAGTGACCCTGACAAGCCAACAGGCTGTGAAATGTCACCCAGCAAGTGATAGAGAGGGTTTGGGTTGTAAAATAGTTGGGACACTTGAAAAATTGTCTCGTCACAGTGTTCTTTGTTGCCACATTAAATTCGTCACAGACATTAGCTGTTACATACAGAAGTGTCAAACTTAAAAGGCACCTAATCTCCATCCTCCACACCTGCTCTATAATCTTCTAAATAGGCAAAGAAAGGGTATATCTTCTACTTCTGTCACTCACATTCCCTAATCATGCACTGAAGTCATCCGAGGAAAATAAAACATTCTTCTCTCTCTACTGATGAGAAAATATGAATTGCATGTTTAACCTTTATGGTGTGAAAGGCAGGGAGATATATTCCAGCAAGGGAGTTTTGTTCTGGAATTCATCAGGTAAGAGATGCAAGCTGCACCAGAATGGTCCATCCTGAAACTCAGGAAAACAAGTGAACGATGCAAAAACTATCTTAGCTAGATGGGTAAACATAGTTCCAATACAAAGAAAAATCCATGGAAGCAGGAACAGGTTACAAAGGAAGAATTTAGAAACCCTGTCTGAGTGTGAGAAATTGTTGCTGAGAAAGCCAAAGCTCATGCAGAGTTTTCATTTGCAGGTTAAGTTGAAACAAGGACATGATCTTCTATAACTACATTAATAGATAAATGCTTAATGAGCAAAATGTGAGCCTAATGCTGAATGGGACAGGTAATATAGTGAATATGGGCCCTGCCTAATACCAGATTTAATATAAGGTGCATTTTCCTCTGTGAGAACATTTAAACAATGGAAGGAGCTGGATAGAAAGATTATGTAGGCCTCCTCCTTGGAGATTTTCATGATACTTAAAAGGCCCTGAGACTTTTGTTTAGATGGATTAGGCTTTGAGCAGGAAGTTGAAGTTAAGACATGTTGAAATCCTTATCAGCCTGGATGATCCTGTGATCCCATAATTTTTTTTTTTTTCCATAGGAAAGAAATTCTCATAATTTCTCCATGGTGAATTTCATGGAGATAAGCTGTCCAACAAGTTGCAAAAAATACTAGAAAGAAAAGGGTAAATGTGAGTGAAGACCAAACTGCTATTACCCCCAGTAGTAAACATTGATGCCTCTGAGGAATAGATAGGATTCTGTCTTTGGCTGTCTTTCATTTTAAATGTCTGTCATAAAGACTGAATTTTGACCTTGATAACAAAATTTTGTCCAATTCCCAAGTGACTTCTTTCTAACTTGATAGTCTTCCAATACAGTTCAGAAATTCTTGCCATTCATTCAGCTGTTTTTTGCCCCAAACATGGAGATCATTGGTAGTAGCTGATCTACTCCTCTCAGGCAAACCTTCACTGGTGTCTAAATAGATGGAGGATTACAGGGGAAGGGATGCAGCACTGCAGAGAAATTTAGTGATGAGCTGACACCCTACTGAAATTTGGAGGAGGTGAGAAAGACAGAAGTAACCTCTGTTACATTTAGTCATGAGATAACTTTAGAAAACTACTAACAATTAGGAATAAGAAAAAGTGCCTTATCTGACACATACTGTACCAACAGAATAAAGACTGACATGCACCAATGTTTAACTTTGAAGCAAGCACCAAGTTATAACATGTCCTCATTTTATAATGCATCCTATCTACTTGTTTAATTGTTTTTAAAAGTAGGGTAAATCTATTTAATTCCACTTTGCCAAATTGTCAAAAGATGGTAAACAGCAAGACTATGAGTCTGAAAATTTAAATATTTATAAGAAAAGTGGTGATTAACATGAAGAGCCCTCTTTTATTAGTCACATACTGGTGTCTTTTAACAATGAAAGTAAATAATATAGACAGCATTTTAAAGTAAAAGCATGGCAAAAGTGAGAGTGTTAAAAGCACTTAACAGCATAGCTTGAATTTCAGATGTAGAGACCTTCAGCAACTCTGTCTGAAGCCAATACAAACTACCTGCACTTTCCACCCTTCAGAATCAGACAGTATGTTTTTAAAAGATTGGAAAATATCTGAGAAGTGTAGTTCACCTACTTCTTAAAATCTTTATAGGGGATTAAAGTTATCTTTATATCATGCTGTCTATGGACTTCACAGTCATTAATTGCATTTATTAATATAATTATATATTATTTATAGCACTTCTGAGAGGAGTGCATACACTATTATCACTTCATTAAAGATAGTGAACTGAGATACACACAGATTGAATTTCACCATTACAGTGAAACTCAGAGGTAAAGGAACTGAACCAATGCTATATGAATTCTGATTATTTGTAACTGCAAATGTGCTTAGCAATGAAAACACATCAGAATATCACAGCAATATTTCATAACTTTCAGATTTTCAGGACAGATCTCAGCTACTCAACCTTTCACTATGGGTCTTCTATTACAATAAGCTTGCTTTATGTCCTGATTTTCTTTTTTTCTTGTTAGTTAGTTAATTTCAGTTATTTTGCTTTCTTTTTTCAAATACCACTCTCATTTGATGAACTTGCATGTTGTTTAAATTTACTCCATTTCTCCATTCAAATGCAGACAGAGATTAGCAAAGTTAAGATTTAAGACATGAGTTTGGAGTCTACAATGTCTGTTAATCTGGACTAAAACTGCCTAACTAAATGAAAAAAAACCCAACAAAACTCTCAGGAAGCACAAAAAAATCTTACAGATTTACTCTATCTCTCTTTTTTTGTTGTTGTTATTAACAATTACTGTTGTTATTGACAATATATAGTTGTTATTGCAATTTCAGTGGGTGTAGTACATTATCACTAATTTAGATCTGTTTCATAATTCCCATGCTTTTGCTTTTTCTGTGTTCTCATACTTCACTTGTTACTGTGTGTCACTGCAAATAGAATGCAAATTTCGGTGTTTAATTGAGAAGCAGAAGATGAGGGAGAATAGCAGTACCCTAAAATTAGTTCAGTGTCCTTCTATAGTTGTGCAGTTCCCTGTCTTTAAGCACCACTTTTGATTTTCACATAATTCACCTGCACATTGGAATTAAGCCTTATGGCCTTTTTTTCCACTCTACTCACTTTGTTCTGCTCTTTCACTACAATCTACTCTCCCTTTCCTTTGTGTTTTTTGATGTTGCATTCAATTTTGTTGTGAATCCTGCTGCCTCTTCCCCTGAGCCATGTGCTTAATTTACATTATGGCACCCAGAGGGAGCAGTGTAGCAATTGATTGGTAGTCAGTCAATAGTTCAGCTATTGATAGGGAACTGCTGAGCACCAAATCATTGATTTCCTCCCCACTGATGCCTTCACAGCTTGTTACCTTTTAGTGTGTCTTTCATTACAGCTAAAGGGAGATAGAAACAGGAACTTAAATATACTATATGTGCATTACATATAGATTAAATATCATATATTTATGTTTACCAACTCTTCATTCTAAGGAAATAGCAGATAAAAATATGTTTTGGCAGCACAATCATAGTCAACAAGACAGAACACAAATCACAAGGAGGAAGTACATCAGATAATGAAATCCATTAACTTTAATATTGAAAAATGTTGTGAATTTTTTTGCAGAGCTGTTGTTCAGCAAATGCCAAGTAACTTAAATAATGTATCTGAATCAATGTTATTGATTCTGCTACAGTTTAATTATTTTTCGTGGTTTACAATTGGAAGAATTCAAACAAGTTTTCACTTTCGTGATTATTGTTGACATGGTCTGCATGATACAACCTACCTTGATCCTAGATTCAGAATCTTATGAGAGTTATATCTTTCAGAAGCTTAAAACCTTCAGTTTAGCCAGAGATTAAAAACAAAAACAAAAACAAAAACCCCAAACAAACAAAAAAACCCACCCCCCAAAAAAACAGTAACCAGTGTCCTGAGCTACTGAAGAATCTGGCTTTTTCAGGCTGGCTGCATAAATGAATCAGGTAATATGAAATGCAGAATATGACACTTTTCCTTGCTGAACTTCATATGATCAAGGAGGCATTGAGAAGTTGGAAAACCAGGAGGTTACTTTGAAAAGTACAGGAATGTAGGAATGGTGGGAAGAGGGGCACAGGCCTGACCCCGTGGCTATAGTCTGTGCAGCAAAGGTCAGTTAAAGAAATGGAGACCTGGAGCTAGACAAAGCCAGCTTTGGGAGTAAGAAAGAAAACAAAGAAATATCTCCAACACCCTCAAAAGACAATATTAAATTCTGCTGTTACAGAGGAGGGCAGACCAGTGAGAAACAAAGAAAGATGTAAAAACATGCTAACAAAATGACCATAAGAGGATCTAGATGTAAAGTGAGAAAATGAACTCCATCATCATATTGTTCCCAGATGTTGACACCCTGTTATGATACATCCCATCACCACTGCCAGAAGAAAATTATTTCAGTACCCAGGGGAGTGCTGGATGGGTAAGCAGAGCACCAGAAAGAGAGGTAGAAAACTTGTGGGTGTAACAATTTATATTGTATTATTACTGCTAGAGTTCAGTCCAAAACTTTCTGTCTGTCCAAATAAATCCTTTATATCATTGGCATGGTAAAGTATATAACAGTCTTAACAAACATTGCTAAGAATCTTCAGACAAATTTGTTTTATTGCCATAGTCTACCATAATTACATTTATACACACACAGACATACCCACCTATATATTTTTTACATGTGTCTTTCATTTCTCTTAGTATCACATTAAAATTATCATTGGATGGAAAACAAAATAAAACAATCAACTGAACAAAAAATAAAATGCAAACAAAACTCCTAATCCAAACAAACAAACCAAAAACAAAACAAAAAACAAGCAAAGAGAAAAAGAAAATAAATCAATTTAATTTTCATACTAGAGTTAATAGTAATGAACTTATTTTCAGTGAAAAAGAAAAAGCACCCTCTTGGACATTGAGATATTTGGTCTGCTCATTAAATGATTCTTGAGGACATCTGGTTATATCTTTTTATTTCTGTCAGATCTAGTGGTTGAACTCAGCAAAGCTTTGTGTAAATCGGAATATATTCTTCACTATTCATGTGCTCATCTTTCAAAACTGAATTCCCTACAGAAGGGGTCAAAGTAGTGTTTATATTTATGATTACCACTCAGGGCAGGAACCAAGATTCACCTAGCTCATGAACAGGCATCTGGAGGCTGCTGCAAAAGCCCAGGACACTAACTATGATTCTGGGGATGATTTAGGTGTCATAGTGTGCCATTTGAAAACTGCCACCTTCCACTAAGACTCACCTAGAGAGTACCAGGAGATGTCATTGGGGAAGGACTGTCCCAACAGGATTTACAGCTCTAGCCTGAAAATAAAATTTCTTGGCAGGTAGAGTCCTGTGAGTTTAATATTATTGAAGATATTAATTTCCCCATAAATCTACTTCTGACTCTTCAGTTACTATGTATTCTGTAAAGGGTGTGATCTTTTACACAGACAATCCATTTGCATTTGAAAAAAGTGTGTTTTTATTGATTTATCATCTACACTCTATGGACTTTTCTATCTATAGTTATGTTTCACTATTCTTCTCTTTTTTGACATATTACTAAAGAAAAATTGTGATGACTCTGATTTTTTATATAATTCCCACTGTTGAGAGCCCATTATTAAATTTATATGTTAGTTGAAATATTGGTGACGAATTATTGAATAAATAGTTTCGAGGATTATTTTTTCCCAGTGCAATAGTTCTTCATAAGTTTTTGTTCTGTAATGTTGCAGAAATAAAACTGGCTTTGTTTCTTCAATCTAAATATAAAAACACATTTTGAAATCTTTCTATTTGTTTTTTCCTTTCTCTTTTCCACTTTTTATTTTTTCTTGAAAGCCAAATATCATTCTTCTTAATGCAGAGGCTTCAGTTTAACTCTCTGAAGCGAACTGTAAGGAAGATTAAATGATGTATTGAAGTTGAAAAAATCCACGGATAAAAGACTGGAAATTCTGTATTCTATCTAAGTATTTCTTTAGAACACTTTAGAATGATGAAAATCTATTTAGCAATAGTGACTCTAAGTTGAAGTTTAGATAGAAGGGCTTTTTTTGTTTGTTTGATTAAGTTTTTTTGTTGTTTTTTTTTAAATTTTATTTTATTTTTCTTTTATTCTTTATATTCACAGCTTTCCTCATCATCTGCTATTTATTGCTTCCAGGAACATTGTGCTGGATTCCATAAACTTAGGCTTACTTACGTTTGCTATTCTTATATTTTCAAATTATGTGCTTGCATATATATTTTCACATATATCTATCGCTCAAGCCTCTGTTTAGATCCTTTGCTTTATTTATTTATTTATTTATTTAAATTCATGTAATCTACTTTTATGCTTCATTGATATGGTATTAATGATCAAGATATGGGCTGTTTTTCAGTAGACATCCTGCTCATGACCTTGAACCAAAGCCTGATATGCTTTATGACAGATCTTCATCTACTCTGTTATCAGAAGATTATGAAAAAATGGTATAAGGGCTCTTTCCCAGTAAATCAGTATTTTCCCTAATAGAGTGCCTTTCATACTGAAACTTGCCTGCCCCAAATTAATTATTTTGTTCTGTCCTAGCAGTAATTAATATCAACAGTGGATTTTTTACTGCCTTTTCTGAATTTAGAGAGCTGTTCTGTGAAGGCATTCTTTACTTGTTTAGACTAAAATATTAGGCTGAAGTTCAACAATTGGAAATGTTTTTTAAGGGATGTTTTCCAAACTTTTTATAATTTTGATTGGTTTAATTAACTGATTTGACTAGTTTAATTGATTTATCCAATTGATTTGGCTTAAGTCTATTCAAAGTGTCTGTATTTTTTTCATGTGTCTATCCAAATTCAGATACAGGCAGTTGATGCCTTATTAATACAGCATAAGTCAGTATTTATGACTTTAGATTTATAGGCTGCATTCATGTTTAAATATGCAGTGTATCATATTTTCTGGAATTATAGTGCTAAAACTAAGCTTTATAGGTAAAAGACTAAAGTATTTTCAGTGACCTTAAGAACTACAATTTTGGATAAATAATTTTTTTCCCACTCTGTTCTTATAAATGCTAAGAACCTTTTCAGTAATAATAAATATTACTTTATCTCTTACTAGAGGGTTTCTTACATGTTGTTTTTTTTTCCTGACCTTTTAAAATATATTTATTTTGCCTTTTTATAATGAATTTTATTTTTTATATTTTTCCAATATAGGGTTTGAAAGTAGCTCTACAGGTGTAGAACACACTAAATCACAGACCAATGAGATATTCAGTCACCGCTGCATTGCTAATAGCTTAATAAGAGTTCTTTTCTTGAGTGTGCTGATAGATTATTTTCTGGCACACGTTAAGTTCCAAAAAATATTTTAAAAGTTAGGCTGTTGATTTACAGGATAGGAGACTGGATTTTAGACTTTCACTGTCTTTCAGATTAACAACCCAATTATTAATCAAAGCTCAAAGATTTTTGGCTGGGTTTTCATTGTGACTGCTGTCAGAAAAGGAGTCCTTGGTGAAGAGTAACAAAGACATATTACCTTGGACTTAATTACTGTATAATGAGATTTTTGTTTGTTTTCATAATGAATTAACACTTTGTTTATAAATGGCCATTTTCTATCCTTGAACAGCTCTGGTGATGTTATAAAGAAATAAAACATTCTCACACTTTTAAGACATTATCAAAGCTACTCAATCTTGAATCTTGCATAGAGGTGATACCAGTGGCAAAGTAGGGAGAAAATGCCCACAGGGAGTCATTGAACACTGGACAACAGTGGGATCCTGTTTTTACTGCATTTGTCCATTTATAATCCAGGCAGAAACAAAATGAGACACTGACAGCTGAATTTAAATATTTAAACCACACATTTCAGTGTGTGAAATTAAGGAAAAATTATAGAACTTTTTGATGATGTATGTCCTTAAAAATATCCTAGATTGCAATGCTTTCTTGAAGGACACTTGTGATTATTAATAAAAAATATTTTTGAAGAAATGAGACAATTAAAAACAGCATGAAAGGAAGTAAGAGTTGGTGGATCATTTGATATCGAATTTAATTAGTAGGAAATTATATACATATATTTAAAGCAAAAAAAAATTATAAAAATTGTTGAAACAAAAGTAATAAAGGGCATATTTAGAATAGAACCTGAAGCTGTCTTGGAAACACTTTTGCAGGTTGGAAGAGATGAAAACTACTTCAGTGACAAATATGTGAGATGTAAATTGTTTGGCAGGTAAGGATGTAATAAAAATATGAGAAAAGTGAATAATTCTTACAAATGGGAACATAATGTTTGGTGTTCTGTTGGTGGGGATTTTTTGGGGGGGGGAGGTGTGTTTTTAGGTCCTTTCCCCTTCCCCTTTCCTTCCCTCTACCATCTTCTGACTAAATCTCTCTCTCTTATATTGAGGAAAAGGATATTCAGTCCTTGAACAGCACTAGTTTTAAAACCAGTCTTGTATTATCAATAGTTCTGGAGATTTGGGTTTTTTTTCCATTTGTGAGTTCTGACTAGAGAAACAGACAAATCCATCCTAACTTGATTATTTATTCAGTGTTAACTCAATTAAAAACATTATTTTCCTGCAATTTGCTCACATCTGATTCAGGTAAAATATTACAACAAGGTGTTCACATCATAGTTTTAAACCCAGGATAATTAATAATGAAGTTACAGAATAGCCAATGTCACTTTTAGGAAGTAGCAGAAATGAAGCAGAAATGCTGTCACTTGGAGAGCACTGACAGGAGTTTTTCAAGGTCAGAGGCAAAACACTGTGCAAAACTAAACCTTGATTGATTGATTGATTCTGATTTTTCACACAAATGCTCAAGGGAATGCCTGTGCCATTCTGAATATTTGTCGTTTTGTTTAGGGCATATTTCATTTTTTCTAAAGGTAGAGTTTTACATTTACAAATAAATAAATTTCAACACATGAACAGATATTTCAAAATGGTGTTCTCACCTATTTCAGCCTGTTGCAAACTGTAGCATTCAGACTGTATATCCTCAAATATAATTCTACAGCACCTAAACTCATTCACAATCATCTCACTAAAGATGACAGATTTTATAGATTAATTCACTGACTACTCTTTTTGTTAAAAGCCACCCTTGGTATCCACATCAAAACATTTACCAGAAGATATAAAACACTTTTAGCCTGACTAGGTGATAAGTAGGCTCTTCCTAAAAGTATGCCATATAAAAGGATTTCTTTTTCTCTGCTCTAAGGTAAAATGATACACAGAAAGTTTTTAATTCCATACTGAAAATTAAGCTTCTATTACTTAAAATGCATTGGAGAATAAAAGAATATAAGCATTTTTTTCACATAATCTAGAAAAGTCATTCCTTTTTCATTTATAGTGCCCAAAGTTCAGCTTTAATTAGCTCTACACATGCAGAAGGGCATCAGGGTTGTTCTCGTGGTAACTATACATTTAGATACATATATATATACAAATTATAGATGGAAACTGGTAGTTTTATTCATTGTCTAGGCCAATAACTCCAGCTGCATGAAAGCTGAACTTTTGCATTTTTTCTCAAAATTATCTAACCATCTCTGTTCTAGCTGAACCATAAGAAAAGAATCCAGGAAATACTGATTTCTATGTAATAAATGTGGAGATTACAAGAAACAAAACCTTCCAAAGAACTCATTTTCTATGTCTGCACTACACTGTAAGTTGTTATAGTACAGAGCTATAACATACCATCCATCTGTAGATAAAGGGTTTGTGTATTCTCTTTATAAAGGTGCCTTGTCCTTGCCTACCATCACTTATCTGAGGTAGATACTCTACACAAAATTATGTTTACCAAGGAACAACAAAGAATGTGCAGGGAGATTTATTTTCTGTGGTATATGCCTTTCTCTTTCAGGTTTAGGTTGAAGACAGAAGATGACCTCAGAAGTTTTGAATAATTTAATCATCTCTTAACATTGCGTTACGAGATAAAAAGCCAAGCATAAAATTCTGCTAGTAAAAGTATGTGAGAAATTAGTTTAGGCACATAAGACTGAAATAATATTTACAACAATTTCCATTAACTTGACAAAAAAACCCAATAATAATAGTTATTATAGGTGACAGCAAAATCATTCAGGTATGGTTTTGGAGGTTTCTATTGTTCCCAAAAGTCTCCTGGAAGTAAACACTGTTTTTTGTAATTCAGTATTTAACTTCAGCTATATCATGTATCTGAACAAAACAAGCATTTGTGTGCAAGGGGATCATTAATCACAGGCCAAGATTTTCTCAGAAAACAGTGTCAGTCTGTTTTCATGCCTCAGAGTGGCTGCCTAATCTCTACAGGTATCTCTTATTTAATAGAAGTTAAAATTAGTTGTGATGCCTGTCTCTTAAAGTATAGTGAGACTTAGAAAAACATATCATAACTTGCATTATCATTTATAGCATAGCATGGAAGATAGTAAACATTTTACAGAAGTCTGACTGGATAGGACAACCAGAGGAAACTATTAATTGCAAACAATATGGAAAACCCTGATAATCAATTTTATATGGATACATATATGTACATATACATATTTATATATGTGCACACACACACACACACACACACAGACACACAGAGGCACACATTTTAAAAGTATATCAATCAGAAATCCTTTACTTGACAGATTTTTGATGGTAACCTCTATAGAAACATAAAATATCCTTTCAAAATTGCTAAGATCATCAAAGCCAGTATTTGTTGTATTTTGTTCTTTAATATACTGTGAATAGATATGCTTTGGGAAGAATTTTTAAAATAAAAAGTATTACATATTTTTCAAAAGATAAATATAAAATTATTAATTGTAAGAATGCCTTAGTGCACCCAGAAGGTCTTGTGACAGCTGCAGCATGCTGTTTGTGTTTTCATTATTCTAGATCTGTTCTTTATACATATATATATGTATATGCATCTGAAGTGAAACATATGATAGAAAAGAAAAAGAAGGTTTGAATTTTTTTAAGCTGAAAACCAGTACTGGCTCAAAAACAAGTAGGAAACATTAATTCAGGAAAAATGATCATTGGTATAATTACCTTGGAATTTAGAAAGAGGGGAAGCTTCTTTCTAGATGTATTTTTCATAAGCCATGATTGATTTGCCTTCCACTGATCCCACCTTGGTTTTCTTGTTCATCTCATACCTTTCTATAAGTGGAGGTGAAGTATGAAAGAGATTTGGGCTGTAATTTTAAATGGAAGTTCAACAATACAGAAATGAACTATAATTCATATAAGGTTTTTCTTTCTTAAAATTTCTGGAGGGAAATATATTTATGTCCATTCTTGTTTTCTAGGACTTTCTTACATTTTCATGGCTAAAGAAATCTGTAATTTAAGTTTGTGTAGTAGAATTTGGACTTTTTTGTACAGACTTCACTCTTTTAATAACAAACACAAACCATCTCAGCAGCAAGGGGCAATTTAAAAGGAATTAAACACAAATATTTTCAGTGTCATGAAGAAAGTCTTAATAAGAGTAAGGTTATAGGCAGAACTTTTCCAACTAATGTTTTGCTGCTTAAAATATATGTATAAAAACATCACAAACCCTCAGCCAAATATTTTTATTTCTCAATTATTTGAAAATATTCCAAGTAAAGATCATGGGGTTCTTCAAAACTCTTATTCTTTGTAAAGTAAAACAGCCCATACTTAGCAGAAAATTTCAGATCAAATTTATACCAACTTTGTTGCTTATAAAGTGAGATATAAAATTGCTGAAATAAGAAACACTCACAAAATGAATAAATGAGCAATACTGTAAATGTTTTCAGTATTTTTAAATTACATTCTGTGCCAAATGACATGGAAATCAACAAATGAGAGAATAGTAATAATGAAATCTGAAACTGTAGTTCTTATGGCAGATGAGTCCAAGAGCACTGAAAGAGCATCTGTAGGCACAGAAGAACTTCCAGCTCCTGGGGATCCTCTGTGTCTTGTGCTAATATTTGCTTGCAAGTTACTTCTGCCCCTGCAGGAAATGCTAGATTATGAGCTTTGTGTCTTAAACAGAATGTCAGTGTGATGCACTAATTTTTTATATATATGTGAGCTCATTTTCTTTATAACTGCATATTTAGCTTCTTGATAGAACATAAAGATAGTAGTGAAATAACAACCGAACTTCCTGAGGTGGTAGAAGAAATGTGCTAGAAATATGCAAAATATATGGCTAAAAAAGCAAAGACAACTGAAAATTGCCTTAAAGCTGTAGATTGAATGGTGGCACAATATCCTGCAGGCAAATGCAAAAAAAAAACAAACCAACAAAAAAACTACACATGCTCAATGAGAAGCCATAAATGGAAATGGTACATAAGATTAGATTAATTTTTTCAGGCTTGCAATCTACATAAGAGGAAGATTAACAGGGAGTTTACTGTTGTGAAATAGAATATCACAAATTCATTCAATTTATTAAAGGCAGACTTGAATGTTTAACCTCAAAAATGTAGTTTCCTATTGTAGTGGAGGAAAAAATATAATACTTGAGATTACTTTTATCCTTATTTCAAGAGTTTCCCTGAAGAAAATGAGATTTAGATTGTATGTGTTTGGATGTGTTCATTCCTCAAACTCTAACCTATTTGTGAAGCTGCTTAATTCCATAATTATTTTAGTTTTGTTTTCTAAAGCTCCCCAGTCACCTGAGCTGCAGTATTTACCATTAAATTGAAGGGTACAGTATATAGAAGTCCACTGCTGATGCCCATAATTGGACTTTAGTGCTTAATGGCCTAAATCCATGTTATTAAAGTCTCTCAAACTTTGAAAGAGGAAAACTTAAAAAAAATGGTTGTTACTGGTAAGAATTGGCCCAAGTCACAGCTTTATTAGGGATGACACTATAAACTGAACACTTCAGATGGTTGGATCATGATGCTGGGACTTTGTAATTTACTAGAATAGATGCAGCTTAAATTTATGCTTCTAAATAGAATCCTAATAGCACCAATGTGCTCAGTGTCAGAAAGTTGAAACTACCTGTGGAGCAGCATTTCTCAGAGCACAGATATCATTTAAACCTCATTAAAACATAGAAATAGCTCATTGGTGTGGGATTTAACCTAAATTTTGGGAAATAGGGCTTCCAACACTTATTTTAATTCATCTGGGCTGAGATCAGTGGTTTTATTTCCTACCACTGTGGCTTTATCTGTGTATCACTTTAGGCTTAGGAACTGCAAGCAACTATTTTTTCAATATAAATATGTTTTCAAGATATAATGTCTTGTGCATTGTTAGGATTCTTGTACATTCCATTTCCTAATGGGAACTTTTTTTTTCTAGTTCGGCTATGTTGTTAGAATCCAGCAAAACTAAAAGAACTGGAAAAGCTATGTCACTTAATAAATTATATCCCACTGGTCAAGGGTGAAGTAGAGGATGAATAATGGCCATTGATGTGAGGGGAAGCAGAATTCAGGACACCCAGCTCTAACAGGGAGAGGTGCTATTTGTAATGGTGGAAGTCCCCCTGTTTTGTCTAACCTAGTTCAAAACTCTAAACCAAAACAATTTAAAGATTAAAATCCTCAAGTGAAAGGAAATATCTCATTTCCTGCCAGGAAGTGGGATTTACATTTTTTTCTTTCAATGACAGCTTCCATTTCTAGTTTTGGTGTGTTCTCACTTTAAAATACTGAACTTTCCTTATACATCATACAAAGAGTGAGTTGTGATTAAGATTTACAATGATGGTTCATCTCTTTTGGACCTAGACAGTCTTTTGTAAGCCAAATGACCTAGAAAAAGCAACAACTTTTATTATTAGAATTATAAAGCAAAAAGTAGGTGAATCATCCATTAAGGTTGTTTATTTCTCTGCAAGAAAGAAAACGCTTTTTAAACTCATGATCCCAATATGGGAAAAATTAGAATGTATCAATATGAGAAACATTATTCAAATAATCTATAAATTCCAGAACCAAACACATTTTAGAAGCTTATTAAAGTACAATTTTAATTTATATATATCGACACTTTATGTTTGCACAAAGCTAGTGAAAATGGACCTTGTTTCATCACTCTAATTTCTCAGGGCTATGACTATACAAAATAAATTTTAAAAATTCAATTTCTACTTTTAAATTTCTTACTGTTGCTTTAATAAATGCCCATAAAAATGTGACCACCATCCTCAAGAGCTACTAGTTTCCTGATCAAATAACCTCAAAGGCAGAATTGTAATTATTTACCTAATGAGGTAACTTCCTTCAGTACAACAGCTCATACACAAGGCTTGAATATCAAGATTATGCATAATATAACTTCTCCTTGCTTTTAATTCAGGGTAGTTCAACTTATATGAGCTGGAGTTGTATGAAAAAGAGCTGAATATACTTAAAGGGGCTGTGGAGAGAGCTTATAACTATTGAGAGATGAGCTCACACTGTTAGAAAGTTGTCAGTTTTTCAGAAATGCAGACATTCTTGAAAGAATAAATTATTAAAATGAGAATAATTCACCCTTAAAGGCTACAGATAGTAAATACAATTAGCAGATGAATATTCTATATTACCCAGACATCCACATGAGTTGTCCATGGTGCTGAATATGTTTGAGCTCTCCAGGTCTACAGATAGTTGTGTTTGTTAGTCACATAAAACAAAACATCAGTCAGACTGACTGATGGACTAAATGAGCTCAATACAGTTCACAGAGCCTGAGAACAGTGAAAGAATGGGGGTTGTGATGTGCAAAACAGACAATATCAACTTCATTATATGAAACCAAATGTAATACTTGGTTATCTTTTGTTTATTTTTTTTTTAATTTTCTGTCAGATATCATGTTTTAAATGCTGATGACTTTCATTTTCTACAAATTAATATTGGATATAAAAAATTCCCTGGATCACTGGTGTATTTCTATGTGTTTGGAATTTGCTAATCAAATTACAAATTAAGAGAACTTTACTTGTCAAATTTCATAGTGTTCTCATTTCTTTTATATGCTTTATTAAATAAGTGCTAAGCTTTATTTTACAACTAGGGTATTTAATCAGCTTTGTCTTTATGCATCAATCAATGAAGACCATCTTGATACAGTTTTGCTGGCAACTAAACTCCTTTCAGGTAAATTTTTGTAGTCAAGATTATTTCAATATATTTAAAGTTATTCATGTTTTCTAAGAGCATCCAAAATGTCATCTAGAACTTAATGAAGTACAGACATGAAATAAAAAGAAAAGTATTTTATGCTATTTTGTAAAAAACAAAACTAAAAAATGTGTTTAGTCTGGGGTTAAGATAAAAGATATTCTCAAATAATCCACATATTAGTGCAACCCCTACAACATAAATATCTGGAAGTTTAACCAATGTAACTATTTATTAGGCAAACTCTATGTAAAATATTATTTTGCTTTTCATAACTCATATTTCATTGATTCCAGAAGAAATTTTAACCTGAAAACATTGTCAAAAGCTATATTGTTCTGTGAACATATAAATGTGGAAAATTCTCTTATTGTGTCTTAAGTACTTGAGGCAGAAAATCTGCTCTGCTGAACCATCTGTGAGACAAACACCTACAGCTGCATAAAATGGATGATGTGAGTATCCCTTTCACTATGTTGTGAAAATTTTTTAGCTTTGCAGTCAAATACTAATATGGAAACGAAATTTAAATAAACCTGCTAAATATCACACTAGCTTTTCAAAGACTTTATGACAATAATGTATGTTTTCAGAATATCACCTTCTAAGACAAGGACTGATCTCAGACTGGGCTTTATTTTCAGACAATGTTATGTATTCAGTCTTTGCAAATAAAGCTCCTCTACAGGATTATCAAAATGAGCTCCCAGATAATTAAGCTTTTAAATAATTAATAGCTTTTAAAAAGAAGGAATATTCTACTCTTTGGAACTCACATCAAATATGTAAGAAACTGTCCGAAGAAGAACGTAGAAAATGCAATGTAGCATTGACTGTGATAATGCTAATATTTAGTTCTTCTAAATGTAATTTTATACTGCAAATAATGGCAAAAAATAATTCTCATTTAAATCATAAACTATTTTGTGTCAAAAATCTATTTGGAAAAATGCCTTTTACCATAAGACATGATATTGGCAAACAGATGAGGAGCCACTAGCTACCAAAAACAAACTGAACAAAAAGTTAGGAATATAAATACACCAATTAAATAATATGAAATTTTGCTTGATTAGCTATTACATGCTTTTTTGCTGTGTATAAAAACACACAGAGTTATTAACATATTTTTAAATAGATATATGTATATGTTTACATGCACACATATACTATATATATATAAGCTGTTATATGAAGTGCTGACCCCTAAGAAGAAGTGTGCTTTCAGCAGATAAAAATTAGCTAGATTCCATGGGTATTATCTTAGTGTTTGCAGATATTCCCAACTGAAAGAAGAGGAAGGTTTAGATAACAACACAAGCTGATAAACTTATCTATTAGAAGTCTCTTTTAAGGCTGACTGCTTAATATATCTAGTCCCTTTACAAAATTTGTTTTTTACTATCATATTTTTTATATTTGCAACATTTAAGATTGTAATATTGCCCTTAAAATATATTGGCTCTGTCATAGTGTATAGAAAAGCTTACTTTGTTGATTTCATGTGGTGTGGTTTTTTGGTGTTGGTTTTTTTGCTTGTTTTTTATTTGAAGCATCAAATTTGGTGTAAATGAGCAGAAATGTATTTCCTGTCATTGTAGCCAAGGACACAGAGATGAGTAGCTGCTGTCAGACTAAATCATGGGGATCTTTACATTCTGGAAATTGCATCATCTTTTAGTGAATTAGAGGTCTTTCTCCTGTTCAAATAAAGACAGGAAGGCACGTACAAAAAATAATTAAACATAGAATTTTTTAATATTTTTTGATGCCATTTCTGCCACTTTAAATGTATTTGTCTGCTTCTGTTAAAGATATGAGGGTTGGTTTTATTTTGGTTAAATTTAGATATCTGGATATAGCTTGTGGGTCAATTTACCTCACCTATGTTGATCCAGCTTATTTCCAAAGGTGTATCTCATTGCTTGCAGAAGTAATGTTTCATAATTTTAAGTAGAGCAGATATTATATGTAGTCAGATGACTCCACTATAAAACAAATTTTTCAAAAGAAAGTGAAATACCTAAGTCCTTATTATATCAGTGGCACGTGTTGCAAGCCAACTCTATAGCTTTAAATAAAACATTTTATGGACTTCTGTAAGGTTCAGAAGCACTGAGAGGTGTGAAGCAAAGTTCCTTAACACATGGTCCAGCAGACAAGTATTCACATCACAGGGCAATGAGGAATTATACAGAGGTAGTATCATTCATCAAGAAGTAATATTATTTCCTTTGAATGAATAATTTCCACAGGTTGTGTATTTTGTGTCCTGAAGCATTTTGTTCCCATGGAAGAATGCTGCATAATATAATTTATCCACCTCAGGAAGGCATACCACATTAAACCATGTTGCATTTTATAATGTCATGACATGTCATTATATCAGGCACAATTTCAGAGACAAATTCCAATATTAGAATTAAGAACATGAATAAGAGTTAGATCCAGTGAGCAGTTAAGCATTTCCAGAAGGTTTTTCATCCTGTCCAAATGTATATGTCTAAGATAGGTGTGATGAATTGCCATCTGTCTCTTTCTATTCAGAGCAGATGACTAGTTCAAAGTATGTGCCAGACTGTTGCACAAAGAAAGACACATTAAAGCAATTTCAGGACAAGTTTGTGTTTTGGTATCAAAATTCTCCATACATCTAACTTCAGCTTCTAGACATGTTGAGAGGAGATTCAGTTTCACTGCACTTAACATAATCCAAATCTTCAAGCTATCAACTCTTTATTTTGACTGACGGGCTTGTGGTGGTGGTGGAGGGAAAATGTTATGTGAAAGGCAGTGAAAGGCTCACTTGGGATGCTATACATAACTGCTATTGAAGCTCTGGAACACTTATTTACTTGGTAACCTCCCTAAATAGTCATCTCATTTTAATCAGGAGCTCTTTGGAAATCAGACTGAATTTATTTCCATTTCAAGTAATTATATGGCCTGGTAAAATGGATATGAAATAGTAGAATTGCACCATTTTGATATCCAGAAATATCCCTAGACCAAAAAAAAAAAAAAAAAAAAAAAAAAAAAAAAAAAAAAAAAAAAAAAAAAAAAAAAAAAAATTTGGGGAAATCCCTGTCATTTCTTAA
This sequence comes from Erithacus rubecula, assembly GCF_903797595.1. Classification (NCBI taxonomy): domain Eukaryota; kingdom Metazoa; phylum Chordata; class Aves; order Passeriformes; family Muscicapidae; genus Erithacus; species Erithacus rubecula. The sequence continues at coordinate 12,677,888 of NC_136685.1, read as the reverse complement.
CTCTCATCATCAGCTAAAGAAAGCTTCATGCATCATGGATTAGGAAACCCAGGAGAACCAGTGAGAAACATAAGTTCTCCATGGAACTTGTCTAGTGCCTCTCATCTATAAAGGAGTGAGGAAAATTGCCAGGAAGGTTTTTTTATTAGCTCAGTTCTTAAGAGTGCAGGATTCTGAAGCCCACGTGTGCATTCTTTTTATTGCACACACTATGCTGTTTTTGTCTGCTTTGTAATGCTTCAAAGCATACAGAGACATCTACAAAATGAACAATTGCATCTAAGCTACTTTTCTTAGTGATCTTTTATGGAAAACAAAAATAATGGATACAATTTATTTCTATATTTTTAAATATTAACTTTAGGGTGTGCAAATGAGACCATCACTGTGCTTATGTCTCACTATTGTCTGTAAAGAGAACTTATTTAATTCTACACATCTGATGAAGTCCATAAGCAGTGGAGGAAGATGATTTATAAAAAAATATTTTTTATTTAATTTTATTACCTGAAGACTCTTAAATGGTGTTTTTTTCTTGCCTTTGTACTGCCATGGACTTTCTTTGTACAAACACATTTGTTAGAAGTACTATCAAAAGCTTCACTTGAATGCAAAATATTAAGATGATCATTTGTTTCAAGGCATGGGCAGCCCACAGTACTGGCTGTTCCCTTTGATAACAATATCTTAAGGGAAACTCTGAATTGCTGATTCAGATATAACAGCAGTGAAGTAGTATTATGCCATTTTTTAACACTGTGAAAGGGGTTATCTTGGAGATGAAACAGAAAAGTTCAGCAGTGATCACACAGGAGTACAACAGCTCCAGTCACACTGATATCAGTAGCCCAGCTAGGTCATGCCAGCCTGTGTCCACCCTGCCAGCAAACTGCTGGAACATGCCCTGCCCAGACAGAGTCATTCAGAGCAGCTGCCAGAGGCCACAGAATCACAGAGCTGCTGGTTGGAAGGGATTGCTGCAGGTCATACAGCTCAGCTCCCACTTGGAGCAGGACCATTGACAATAATAGATCAGGGCACCTGCAAATGTATCCTACTGAGCTTTAAATGTCACTCAAAGGATGAAAGTTTTCTTCTACTGCTCTGGCAATCCTGCTGCAGTCCTGCATTGTGTTTCTAATGCTGAATATTTTCCTAAATGTCTAATCTGAACCATCTGATCCATAGTTCGTTCTCATTCCCTTTATTCTTCCCATCATTTATTTGCTGACAAGTGTTACACTCTGGTCTGTAACTGCTTTTCAGGTAACTGCAGCTCACCTTTTGAGTCTCCTCAGGACACAAGCTCACCCTTTAGCCTCCTTGTTTTCAGACAGAACAAGTCCAGCCCTGTCAATGGCTGTTTTTATTTCCAAGAGTGTGAATAATGGTCCAAATTATGGAGATTAATGAAATCATAAGGCTGGAAGTGACCTCATTGAGCTTGTCCATTCTGCCCCAAGTAAGATCAATTGCTTCTATACAGTTCTTGACAGATTTTTCTCTAATCTAAACACCTCCAATGAGGAGGGCTCTCTAGCTTATCTGGCTCAGAGACTGAGATTTCTATTAAAATATTTTGAAAAAGATAAATATGGGCCCAGGCTCTTTTTTCCTGTCACACCCCCATATTTTCAGGGCCACTGAATTTTCATGCTCTCAGCTCCAGTGAGGATGGGCACATCCTCTCCAGAAGCACAGAAACACAGTGAACAACATCAATGGCTTGATCCTATTCCTTGCTTCCTGCAGAGCAGGGTTAAAGCTTGCTAGTGGTGTACACTAGCATGTACACATACACACACAATTACATAAATATATACATATATATACACACACATATATATGCACACATGGACCTTTTCCTATAGTGAGGTTTACATGGTCAAGGCAGTTGCTGTCTCCCAGACCCTGATATCCCCTTGTTGCTGTCATCCAGAACTGGGTCCCTCCTGCATCCACTTCCTACATGGAACTCTTCTCCAGCTGATTTGGCTGTGAGTTCTCTAGCATATTCACAAGCCTCAGATAGGAAATGCAGCCAACCCCAAGAGAGAAAAAGGATTCAATAAAAGTATAAAACAGACTGCAGTGAACAGGGGCACAGCTTTCCAGATGAGTGTACTGACCAATCTCTTTCCTCTTTTCGGTCCTTTCCTCAAACATTTCACTGTTCTATCAGTTTCCTTAAGACAGCTTGTGAGTTTTGCACAATTTACATGTTCTCTTCCCACTGGACTCCAAAACAAGTCCTGCAACTCTTTGGGCAATATCCCTCTAGATTTGATGCCTTTTCAGAGACAGTCTCCTTTTGATGCATCTTAGTGCCTTTCACAGCAGAGACAGTGATCTGATTACTTTCTTCTGATGTTTGTTTTTGGAGAAGTTTATCCAGTGTGCTCCTTATTAGGACACTATAGTCTTTTCACCTGTCATTGTCCACTGCTCCTTGCCAAGTCTCTTGATTAACCTTTACTCACATAGCCTAGGAAAATTCACAAACCATGGACAAGTGTTCAAACAAAATTAAAAGAAAAATCACAGTGTGCTGCCGCCACTACAAAAAAAAAAAAAAAAAAAAAAAAGATGATGAATGATGCAGTGCAGAGTTTTGCTGTCTTGTTTTAGATGGCATGCCTAGAAAGTATTTTATCCCAAAGATATTGCTCAATAATTTTGCAATCACTGATATCTGAAACACATCATTTTTTTAAGAAACCTTTTTCAAAATCAGTGTTAAAAGTGTTTCCAAAATGTATCCTAAAAATTTAAAACTTTATACAGAAAAGAATGTAAAATGCATTCAACTGAATTTAGTGCCAGGTTAATAAGCTGAAGGTCATAAAAGCAGGGCTTTATCTTCATGTTACATTTGCATTCATTCCTGTGCAAACCCTAACTAGCTAACCAAATGATTTAACTGCTTTAATCCTTGCCTTCATTCTACTTTTCCTAATGTGCTTTCTTGTTTTTGTGATGATCATTTAGGCTGCTTGCATTCCATGCAAAATGATTATATTGGAACATAGCCAGGACATTGAAACTTGCATTTATACATTTTTGCACAGTATTCACCACATACTTGAATACATTTTAGCTTTGTTTTAAGTAAAACTAAATGCAAAGACCCAGACATAAATTTACTATGTTCTCTTTTAAGTTAATATTAGAAATAATGTAGTGGTGTTTGTTTTGGGGCTTTTAATTGACATCCTGTTCCTACTGTTCAAAATTATTTTTCAATCAAGCACAGAGAGTGCAGAGGAAAATGAATCAGGGGAGAATATTCTGAAATGGAGCTCCATTTACAGGATTCAGCAATAAACTCAAGGGTTGATTTTTTTTTTTTATTTAGATATGGCAGACTCAATTAGCATCTCATTAGCAATAAGCTGTATAAATAAGCATGTTCAGCAAAGAGGGAAAAAAGTCAATAGTCTGTTGGCAGTCACTCAGTATCCCAGCACCAAGCTTTCAATACACAGAGAAACTCTAATTAGAAGCTTGTCCATGTGCATGCATCACTCATTAACTGCCTCTTTACTGAAACAGAATAATGAATTGAGCCCTTTAATGTGACATTAATAAATTGCCACCATTTTGGGAGTATTTGAATGTAAAATGGTGATGTTCATTATCAAAATTATGTTTGATGAGTTGGGTTTGTTCTGGCTCATTGAGAAGGATAATTTTCCTACTGTTAGGGCTTCTTCCAAAAAATGAGTCTGGATGATATTGGCTTATCCATGGAACTTTAAGTGAGCGTCTGGATCTCTGGAAACCAACACTATAAACAATAGATATGATAGATGATGCAATGGAATGTAATGACATGTTTTATGCATCTTGTAGCTACATGTGTAAGGGTAATTGAACATGGCTTGAAGGTATGTCTTAGGGAGAAATTCACTCATCTCCCATTTATAGCATTTCTTCTGTACTGAGTCCATCACAAGGAATTCAGCTCTCTCTATATATGGAACATACCTGACAAATATTTGGGCCTGGAAAAATCATCTGTCTCTTGATCTGAGTCAATTTCCACTCTTGCTGTTTCCTTCCTGCTTCGTTTCACCTTCTGTATGAAACGAAATAGATGGAATTGACTATTTTGCTTGTTAGTGAATGTTTGTTTGTAGAAGACACAGTCTATGGATTTTGAGCCCCATGTTGCCCACTGAATGAGGGTCAAAATTGGATTTTTCAGAGCTGCATCATGCCACTAATGAAGAAAAACACTAGTGCAAAGACTAATAGGTGGGTGACCTGGTCCCCTCTTTGGTACAAAACAGCCTAAGCCTACAGTGCAGTGGGAGAATGAGGAGCTGTTAAAATTTTCTCTTTGTGAAATGCTCTCAGAAACCCTTGCCTTTGGCTCCAGTTGTGTGATGGGTATGCTTTGTGTCCTTAGTCAGCAACCTTCATGTGTGGGTTCACATGGCTGGTTAGAGACAATTGCACTAGAGGATAAATCTGATAAAGAGCAAGTTAATAAAGCAGAACTGTTGTGGTATGCATAAAAGAACTGATAACTCTTCAGGACAGGACACAAAGATAAATTCTGTATTGCTCAAATTAAAAGAAAGCAAAATGCATTCATCTGTGACTACAACATGGCTGTCAAAATGTGCTTATGAAACTGCAGTAGCAAATATGAATTTTTGCTAATGCAGCCCTGCACAACAGGCAAGGTTAGCTGTATTATGGAGAAACATCATATTGTTATCTTTCAATGTTCAAAATTCATATAAAAACATCCATACTGACCTGTCTCAGCTATCAAAACTTAAAAAAACATTGGAGAAATACTGTTAAAATAAAATTGCAAAATTTTCTTAGCTACATTTGCTCACATTTCTCAGTGAATTGCCAATTAATTAGAATTAGACATCATGCACACTCAATATTCTTATTGGAAATAATGTTTCTAATACCATGAACACAACAGGCTATTACAGATTCATCTTAGACAACCCTTTCCTGGTTTTAGTAATTTTTAACAAATAACTATCATAGTCATTGACCATATTTTTCCTAATAAAATTTCCAGTCTCTGTGACAAACCAAATAACAGCATGCAATACTGTATT